>NC_059075.1:99568879-99871379 GCF_020497125.1 Mauremys mutica | reverse complement strand
GGACTAGAACACCTCTCAAGCTCCCTTCCAATCCTACGATTTTATGATGGCTCCTTCTGGCATTAATCTATGAGTCTATGCTCCTCACAAATATTTTAACATATTGCTTCATTACGAATTAGAACACACAAATATATTAATTTTACAATAAGAGGCAGAGTTTTTAAGGAAGTGTAACGTTTAGACAGATGGCTAAAAAAATTTCCAGAACCAAGGCCATGGAGCAACAATGCAAACCCACCTTATGAAGTACTGAAAGCCATCAGTACACCCTGGCTTCAGTTGAAGGACTCAATACATCACAGAATTAGGATTTCCAGAAAGGTGTAAATTTGTTTCAAAGAACAGGAAAGCATAAAGCAAATGGTACCATAATTTGAGCGTCTTTGTAGCTTAGGGCTGTGACTTTCACAAGTCATCTGATTGTCTCTCTCTTCTGTGTCCTCATCTTTATTTCTTGCTGATGCCATCAAATGGTGGTTTTGCTATCTTCCTGTTGTTAAAAGGGAATGTTTGTAGTGAGGATTTCACAAGGCTTTTACAACATTATAATATTTATCTTAACATATTTGTTTATTTTATAATTGGTACAGTGACAGTTATTTGGGTTGGCAAGGGCTTTGGTTTCGTTTGCTGAATACCACCAAACAAAGATACCTTTTCATATTTATAAAACATGGATAAAAAGTAAAGAACAAGAGGGAAAACAAGCAAAACATTTAAAATAAAAAAGTTAAGTAAGTCTTCATTTTAATTAGCCCCTTCATTCTTGCTCTCTATTTGTGCAGAACTTATTAATGGGAAAATCCTTAGTTGGCAGTCTCTTAAATGTCATCAGATGTCCTTCCTGGGAATCATATCAAATTGTAAAGATGATCACTGAGTATCTAGTAAATTCTATCTAGCTTGGTGATATCCTTTCTTCATCAAAGGCTAGTACCTGATACTTCCAAAGAAACTAAAGAAACATAATGCACCTGATGTGACACACTAGAACTCTCCTGCACTATGGAGAAAAAAAAGAAATTATGCTAAATTCTAAATCACTGTCAGTAGGGAGAGTCAGATTCAGAGGTCTTAAGAAAACTGCAGTTGTAAATCACAACCTAATGGAAGTGGTGTGAGGTTCACAGATTATGAGCTTGTTCCCTCCACTCCAATTTCACTCACTCTCTTATTTAGGTCATATGTGTGCAGCAACTCTACTTGTGTGTAACACCGGTCTACAATTTTTGAGAAGTCATCTGCTTCAGAGATAAAATGTGCTATTATGTATTTTGATGTGCTGAATTCAAATATGACAATTAAAACAACTGATTGGCTACTGTTTCTAAGATATTTAAGTTTTTACATTTTATGTCTATGTATATTGTGTAGATGGTAGAATTTTAATCATAAATTGTAAACCTAGGTCTTTTCATGTGTTTATGGTTGCTTTACATGATAATATTTCACCTGTCCTGTTTATGTAACACTTTAAAAATCAGCAAAAGGGTTATATAAATAAAATTTATTATGAAACAAAAGACAAAAAACTATTATGTACATAGTTTAGTCCTATTCAGTGTCTATTCGGCGCTTCTTGGCTTGTCTCTTGTATTCATTAAATGGAGCATCTCTTGTCACTGTCCAGCAATAGTCTGCAAGCATTGATGGGCTCCATTTGCCCTGAGAGCGTTTCTCCATTGTTGCAATGTCCTGGTGAAATCGCTCGCCGTGCTCGTCGCTCACTGCTCCGCAGTTCGGTGGAAAAAAATCTAGATGAGAGTGCAAAAAATGTATCTTTAGTGACATGTTGCAACCAAGGCTTTTGTATGCCTTGAGGAGGTTTTCCACCAACAAGCTCAGTGGTTTGAGCATTGGCCTGCTAAACCCAGGGTTGTGAGTTCAATCCTTGAGAAGGCAACTTAGGGATTTGGGGCAAAAAATTGGTCCTGCTAGTGAAGGCAGGGGGCTGGACTTGATGACCTTTCAAAGTCCCTTCCAGTTCTAGGAGATCGGTATATCTCCAATTATTACCTTTATTACCTGTAGTTGTCTGCCTTGTTGTTTCCGAGAAAATTTATTGCCACTAACTGGAAGGCTTTCCATGCCGTCTTTTCCTTGCCACGCAGTGCATGGTCAAATGCATCATCTCGAAGAAGTTCACGAATCTGAGGACCAACAAAGACACCTTCCTTTATCTTAGCTTCACTTAACCTTGGAAATTTTCCATGGAGGTACTTGAAAGCTGCTTGTGTTTTGTCAATGGCCTTGACAAAGTTCTTCATCAAACCCAGCTTAATGTGTAAGGGTGGTAACAAAATCTTCCTTGATTCAACAAGTGGTGGATGCTGAACACTTATCCTCCCAGGCTCCAATGACTGTTGGAGTGGCCAATCTTTCTTGATGTAGTGGGAATCTCTTGCACGACTATCCCATTCGCAGAGAAAACAGCAGTACTTTGTGTATCCAGTCTGCAGACCAAGCAAGAGAGCAACAACCTTCAAATCGCCACAAAGCTGCCACTGATGTTGGTCATAGTTTATGCACCTCAAAAGTTGTTTCATGTTGTCATAGGTTTCCTTCATATGGACTGCATGACCAACTGGAATTGATGGCAAAACATTGCCATTACGCAGTAAAACAGCTTTAAGACTCATCTTCGATGAATCAATGAACAGTCTCCACTCATCTGGATCGTGAACGATGTTGAGGTCTGCCATCACACCATCGATGTTGTTGCAGGCTACAAGATCACCTTCCATGAAGAAGAATGGGACAAGATCCTTTTGACGGTCACGGAACATGGAAACCCTAACATCACCTGCCAGGAGATTCCACTGCTGTAGTCTGGAGCCCAACAGCTCTGCCTTACTCTTGGGTAGTTCCAAATCCCTGACAAGGTCATTCAGTTCACCTTGTGTTATGAGGTGTGGTTCAGAGGAGGAGGATGGGAGAAAATGTGAGTCCTGTGACATTGATGGTTCAGGACCAGAAGTTTCATCCTCTTCCTCGTCTGACTCAAGTGAGAATGATTCTGGTGCATCAGGAACCGGCAGTCCTTCTTCGTGGGGTACTGGGCGTATAGCTGATGGAATGTTTAGATAATGCATAGTCCACTTTTTCTTCTTTGACACACCTTTCCCAACTGGAGGCCCCATGCAGAACTAACAATTGCTGGTATGATCTGTTGGCTCTCTCCAAATCATTGGCACTGCAAAAGGCATAGATTTCCTTTTCCTGTTCAACCACTGGCGAAGATTTGTTGCACAAGTGTTGCAGCATATGTGTGGGGCCCACCTCTTGTCCTGATCTCCAATTTTGCAGCCAAAATAAAGGTGATAGGCTTTCTTAACCATAGTGGTTATACTGCGCTTTTGTGATGCAAAAGTCACTTCACCACAAACATAGCAGAAGTTATCTGCACTGTTCACACAAGTACGAGGCATCTCTGCTCAGTTTGACTAAACAGAAATGTGTCCCTTTGCAAAATCAAACACTGACAAATAAGAGAGCACGACACTGTATGATTTCTAGAGCTGATATAGGGCAATTTGTTCAGCAGAGTGATGTAAGCTTCGTTATGATTGCATCATCCATGACTTCTAGGAATAACATGATGCAATTCAGATCATGTATGACGCAATACCAGCTTCAGATTGCATCATTCATTGTTTTGCCTAAAAAGCAAGTACTGTCCAAACCCAGTCATAGATTTATTCATAGATCCAGTCAAAGATGTATTTTAGTCATTTCTGGTTTAAATTGAGATCCCTTCCCTTTATAACTCACTTATCCTCCGCTATTCCCAAGTCAAGGGTCGTATATACTGACCCAATAGCATATCTTGAAAACTAGAGCCAATCAACAATTTTAAGCATCATTTTCGTTCTCAGTGACCCAGAATTAGTAAAGTTGGCCTACATTTATTTCAGAAGCATTTTGGCTGTAGAGCAGTGTAATTTGTAAACTGAAAGGTAAAAAACTAGCTTTATTATAAACTATGATCAACTGCTAGAAATAGGTTACTAGACACCTCAGCAAATGTTTAGTACAAGACTGAAAAGGACAAAACCACGCAGGTTCACAATTGCTCCTAAACATTTACAAACAGGACCTCAAAA
Source organism: Mauremys mutica (assembly GCF_020497125.1). Lineage (NCBI taxonomy): Eukaryota > Metazoa > Chordata > Testudines > Geoemydidae > Mauremys > Mauremys mutica. Next base: position 99,867,273 of record NC_059075.1, on the reverse strand, counting down.
TTTAAAAACAAAACAAAAAAAACCCCAACCATATTTTAGTAACAGTTTCTCCTATGTCATTCTCCCCACTTTTATTTGTACTAAGCAGCAAGCAGTAAAGGACACTATTATATACACCTCTACCCCGATATAACGCGGTCCTCGGGAGCCAAAAAATCTCACCGCCTTATAGGTGAGACCACGTTATATCGGGTTTGGTCCGGTATGGCGTACCAGCAAGAGCCAGTACGCCATGCCGGACTGGACCAGCTTCCCCGGCGGTGATTTAAAGGGCCCTGTGCTCCAGACACTGCGGGGAGCCCCGGGCCCTTTAAATCACCGCCAGAGCTCCGGCAGTGGGGCTTGGGCAGGGATTTAAAAGGCCCAGTGCTCCAGCTGCTGTGGGGAGCCCCTGGCCCTTTAAATCACCGCCAGAGCTCCGGCAGTGGGGCTTGGGCAGGGATTTAAAGGGCCAGGGCTCCCCATAGCGGCTGGAGCCTCTGGCCCTTTAAATTACCACCCGAGTCTGGCTGCCAGATCCCCGGCAGGAATTTAAAGGGCCCAGTGCTCCAGCCGCAGCGGGAAGCCCCAGACCCTTTAAATCACCGTCGGAGCTCCGGCAGCAGGACTTGGACGGATATTTAAAGGACCCAGTGCTCCAGCTGCTGTGGGGTGCCCCAGGCCCTTTAAATCACCACCAGAGCTCTGGCAGAGGGGCTTGGGTGGGGATTTAAAGGGCCTGGGGCTCCCCACAGCGGCCAGAGCCCCAGGCCCTTTAAATCACTGTCAGAGCTCTGGTAGCGGGGCTCGGGCAGCGATTTAAAGGGCCCAGGGCTCTGGCCACTCTGGGGAACTCCCGCTGCTTTACTGCGTTATAGCCGAATTCATGTTATATCGGGTCACGTTCTATCAGGTTAGGGGTGTATTTAATGAAAAACTTTGGAGTCAACTGTAAGAAAAAATCCATTTATAAACAAAAATATTAGTTGTAATTAACAGGCAATGTTTTCACTAAAGTATAAATAGTTAAAACACTTGTTTTAAACCAAAATTATTTGGCAAAAACAATACTCTTTTACCAGTAAGCCCAAGCCATTTTAAACTAGGTTTATAGCAGCGTCTGAAGGTTTTGGAACAGCCAAAGAACTGTAAATATTTCTACTGTTACACGCCACTTGCATGAGCTTATAACTCAACCATGAAAATTTACTCTGTGCTAACACCTGGCCAGAGAGGATATGTCTACACTGCAGCTGGGAGGAAGTTTCACAGCCCAGGTAGACAGAATTGCCCTAACAGAGCTTGAGCTAAATATAGCAGTGTGGATGATGGGGCTCCAATAAAAACACAGGGCAGCAACCTGAGCTTAGACCCAGAGGGTTTGGCAGGCTTAAGAGTCTGAACTGCCACTTGAAATGCAATATCCACACTGCTAATTTTTAGTGCACTAGCTTGAACCCTACTTTCAAAAGTCTCTCTAGGGGGCTGGAAGGCTCGCTCCCTGATACCATGTAGACAATACCCAAAGGGTCTCGTTTTGGGAGTGAATTTATTTTATAAAGAAAGAACTGACTACTTTGAACATGTATAGCAATCTCCATTTGAATACTTTAAAAGCCTTTTAAAACACTACATAAGTAAGATTCACACCACCCAAGCAAAGTAAACAGCATCTCCATTGTATCTGCGGGAAAGCTAAGGAACATAGGGGTTAAGTGGCTTGCATAAGGTAACACAGCAAATCTGTCTCAGGGCCAGGAACAGACTCTAGAACACCTGAATCCATATCCTGTGCTCTAAGCACAAACCCACAGCATCCGCCACTCAAGCTCTTGCGGTGCAACAGGAACACTATTTCCAACCACACGCCCACAAAATCCTTTGCCTTAAAAAACATGGGGTTTTTTTTAATATAAAATAAGAAAGGCGGGGTGCTCTTCGCTGCCTTCCAGCCTTCAGGGTTCATGTTTTCAAGCTCTTCGCGCAAGGAGGGCCACCACGCTACTTGACACACAAAGTACAAGCCAGGCGGTCCCTAGCCCCGCGACTCCGGGAGCTGGGGCCTCCGGGAGACCACCGCGCACCAGCGGGCTGGCGGTAACGTCATGGGGCGCGGGCCCAGGGTGAGCAGCTCAGGAACCCCGGGCGGGGGCGGCAGGGGACTCTGCCCCGAGCCGGGACGGGGAGCAGCCCGGCCCCGCATGGCCCGAGCCTGCCCAGCCGACACGGACGCGCGACGGGACCCAGCGGCGCTGAACACTCGCTCGCTAACCCAGCCCCGCGCACCTCCTCCCAACCCCCGCTACCGGAAATGGGCCGCTTGAGATCTCGCGAGAGACTCCGCTCCCGTCCCTTCATTTCTCCTTCCTCCTCCCGCCCCTTCCTTCTTCTCGCGAGACATCGGCCCCTTCTTTCTTTCACCCGACGCCGCCAGCATGGTGAGCTGCTGGCGGGGCCACGTGGCCGGGCAGGACTGAGGGGAGCAGCCGGGAGGGGGGAGCCTGGCGCGCGCGGATCCTCGCGCTCTGGAGAGGGGGCTCCGCGCGCTCGTGGCCGGGCCCTCCGGTGCTCGCGCCGCCTCACGACCACCTTCCCGGGGGAGCGGGCCGGGCCGGGCCGGGCCGGAGGGAGGGGGAGCGCGCAGGGGGCAGCCCGGAGCCTTCCCCGGCTCCTCCGCGGCGCCCTGAGGCCGGGGAGCTTCATCCCTCGTCCCAGCCCCGAGGGGACGCGGGCAGGAGGCGGGACGCGGACCCCGCTTTCCGGCCCGGCCGCTCGGTAACGCGCTCTGCTCTCTGCAGCCCTCCCGACTGAGGAAGACCAGGAAGCTGAGGGGACACGTCAGCCACGGCCACGGTCGCATCGGTGAGTGCGGAGCGGAGCCAGGCATCGGGTCTGCAGCCCCTGCTCCCCCTCTGGTCCCGGGTCCGGCCTGGGGGACGTGTCCCCGCCCCCCGTGCAGTGACAGGCCGCAGCCCCGCTCGCACGGTGTCTGCTGGGCAGTAGCCGGCCTCTCGGGGGCTTCAGCGACGTACAGCATTTCTGGCATCACGATTTCTTCTTGTCTCTCCTTCCAGGCAAGCACAGGAAGCATCCCGGTGGCCGTGGCAATGCTGGGGGCATGCACCACCACAGGATTAACTTTGACAAATAGTAAGGCACCTAAAAACCATGCCTCGTCCTTCCTCGTTTTCTAACCGTGTTGAGATGTCACGTGGCGAACTAGCTTCCATCGTGGGCATTTTGAACCATTCATGTAAACGGACAGGCTTTGTAACAAGGCAGCACTTTGTAGTCCTCTTTTGTATATGCACTTCTTTCCACAGATTAGTGTGATTAACAATGTTGGTGAGTTCAGAGTGGGGTAATTATTTCAGAACTGTTAACGTCTTGGGGTTTTTTTTAGAATTTAGTTAACTAAAGGTCAGGACACCAGTAGTCTGTTCAGATCTGGGCCAATGCAATGTTAATATATGGTAACCATACAGATAGAAAATGTAACATTATCCCGATCTTATTAACATTCATGGGGCAAGAGATATGTATTTCAAGGTGGCCGAGACTAGAGTCACATCTAGACACTGCTTGTTGTCCTGGTGTGCTAGAGTACTCGAAGAATAACTACTAACCTTTATTCACTGACTGTCCCTATTAGTAGTTCAGTCAGTCACCAGGTTAGTAACAAGACCTAGACCTCCATTCCAAAGTTTTGGGTGGACAGAGATTGCAGGCTGAACCAAAACTAATAGGAAAGGATGCACAAGTTGTGAATTCTGCTTACAAAAATACAAAATTGTATTTGTAGATTCAGAAAATGTGGTCATTACTGAAGTATAAGAACAGTTGATTTCATCAGCAACTAACACTTCAAATACAGTATTTCTCTACTTATTTTCCTTTTCTGTCACCGGTTTTGCTTATTTGATAAATTAGCAAGATGAACCAAGGACAATTTAGGTGATATTAATGTGTGTATTGAAGATACTTGTTATGAAATGTACACAAACATTTCATTCACATGTAGTCTCTTACGCATGAGTCCAGATTTAAAAAATCCAAATACTAAAACCTTCAGCTGCTTGAAAAAAGACACTTTGTTTATGCATTTAATGTTCTTGAACCCCTAATAGTTCTAATTTAAACCAAATAGAATGTCTTATTGATTTTTCTTTCTAGTCATCCTGGTTATTTTGGGAAAGTTGGTATGAGACACTACCACTTGAAGAAGAACCAGAATTTCTGCCCTACTGTTAATCTGGATAAACTGTGGACACTTGTTAGTGAACAGACAAGACTCAACTATGCAAAAAATCAGGCTGGATTAGCACCTGTCATTGATGTTGTACGCTCGGTAAGTGTGCTTGAATTAGCATATGTTCACAATGAAAGGGTTACAATTTATTTTTTTTGCCTAGGGTCTTGTTCACTGATCTACTGTATGAAACTAATTCTGCTTAAATATGTGCCACTGCATTTTTCATCTTTATTTGGCTTGTCTAACATTTTTTAAAACAAATTTAAAATTTTCCCCTCGTATTTAATGTTCACAGTTAAGAAAACTAGTTTCTGTGATGTATGTAATCAGTACTCGCCACATTAAACTAAGCCTTACTGGAGTTTCTCTCTCCCATTGTGTACCTATAACTAAGACTAGGTTTTAGTCATGGGTATTTTAGTAAAAGTCATGGACAGGTCACGGGCAGTAAATAAAAAAAATCACAGCCCATGATCTGTCCATGACTTTTACTACATACCCCTCACTAAGACTCAGGGGGAGGCAGTGCATGCCCTGGGACCCCTCCTGGGGGTAGGGCTGGCAGGCTCCCTACCTGGCTCCGACAAGCATTTCCCCAGGGCTCCTAGGAGGAGGGGCAGCCATGGGAGCTCTGAACTGCTCATGCCACAAGCACCGACTCTGCAGTCAATGGGAGCTGCAGGGACATGCCAGTGGGAGCCAAGGACCCCCTGCCTAGGTAAGCACTGATCTGCACCTGAGCCCCCTCCCATACCCAAACTGCTGCTGCTGGCCCAGGGCCCAAGCCGGGCATCCCTTAAGCCAGCACCAGCTGTTAACGGCAGTCATGGAAAGTCACAGAATCTGTGACAGAGATGAAGCCTTACATGCAACTGCTCAGATCAGTTATAGGTATCAGCTTTAGGAGACCACTGGAGGATACCCGTGTAATACTGTGGCATATTTTTTTTCACACCTTTCAGCAACATAAGTTTTGTCGGCATGAGTGGTAGTGTAGACATGGCCGTAGAGCTTTTAGTGCATGTAATTTTCCAGTGTAATGTGGATTAGCCTCTCCACATCGAGGCTAGAGTCACATCCTGGCACTTCTCATTGTCTTGGTGTGCTATAGTTCTCGGAGAAAGACTACTGATCTATATTCACTGCCTGTGGTGTGTCATGCCTCAGTCAGTCACCTGATCAGTAACATTGCTTTAATTAAAACTGATAATTTCAGCTAGCCTGGTTAGAGTAGGTCAAAACAAAGCCCAATGGGGAACTCTTATGACCAACCTAAGGACTCCTATTAGATCTAGAAGAGGTGTCATCTTTAATAGAACCAGCTAGCTCTTGGAAGATGTTAACTAGTCAAGCAATTGCTTTGTTGTTTCCTAGACTCGTTTTCCAACATCAAAAGGAGGCAGCTAGCCCTACTGATGTCTATTGGGGGGGAAGCTGAATAATTATAAGCTCTAAGAGATAAGATGGTCTTTATTGTGTATCATGAAATGCTAAACTCGTTAAGATTGTTAAAAACCATGCCAAAATTCTATCTTTAGCTGGTTGTTAGTTAACAAAAAAAAAATCCATTAAAATGAAGAATTTGATATGTAAATAACTTTCTTCATAGACTGTAGAGTTCTGTTATCTACAGATGTTTGTAAAATTCAAAGAGAACAATTAAAATTCTTGGCAAAACTGTACAGCTTTAAGCTGATGTAATTTAGGTTTTGAGAGTATTTGATAAATTCACACCATGCAAAACTACTGAATTGCAATCATCAGTCATGACCAAATTTTAATGAAGAAAATGCAAATTTGATACTTTGTATTTCTCTCCAATTACTATTAAAGATTGTGGATGCAGAGGGTTATAGTTCTTCCTGAATATTATTTATGCCAATTTCTCTTGTATCTTTCTAGGGTTATTACAAAGTCCTGGGCAAAGGGAAGCTGCCCAAACAGCCTGTAATTGTGAAAGCAAAATTCTTCAGCAGGAAAGCAGAAGAGAAGATCAAAGAAGTTGGTGGAGCATGTGTGCTTGTGGCATAAAGGATTTTTTTAATCAAGTTTGAATAAAGACTATCAAATGTCTGAAGTTATTTTTTTAAAGTTACTTTCAAAACCAAATCATGATTTTTGGGGGGAAGGTTAGATGTTGGCTTATGTGACTATTACTGAGACCACGGTCCTATTACCGAGTACTCCACCACAACAAGCAACTATTAATTTATGTATGGGCTGTTTCTTATGAGTGTCGGTCAGCATCTTAGTGCAATCTCTTCCTATTTAACTGCTAAAATAAACTTCAAGTCAAAGTGCAATGTTAAAAACTGCCACAGTTAAGATTATGCCATAGTGGATTTATTTCTAAGCCTTTCTTCAAGTGTAACCTCTTTTGAATACTGAGACCCTCTTGCATTTTGGAACACAGTGTTGAAGCCTCCCTCAACTTTTGTTGAAATATTAAATTACTTACCTTTGCTGTCCTGTAGGTTGAACTGAAGTGTGTGATAGTGTGAAGTCATTCCTGGAGACCACTCCTGGTAAACGAAAGGAGAGGCAGGTTCACATCCAAGCAGCAGTTTAATTACTTACTGCATAGAACTATGCTTTAGCGTCTTTTGATACCCTGTTGTGAACACACACAGCATATTCTATATCTACAGAAAACTTTTGCTTGGGTGCAGAGTACTGCTTACCCATTTGAGTCACTTTTACAAATTTCTTATTCTAATTTTAAATCAAGTGGTTTTCAGATCTGAAGTCCTAGGAATGCAGTGATCTAAATGCAATGATAAAGCAATATATTCACATGCTAACTTTCAGAATGTTGAAGCTGTTTGTGAATTCATTTAGCCTTAACACTATGATGTACATATTACTGCACTCATTCTACAAACAAAGATATGGTTATTAACTGAATTACCCATAACACTACTTATAAAAAGCAAGTTTATATACCCTTTCATTAGTTAGGAAGATATATTGTGAGGTATAGTAATAAGGGTTTAGCTGTGCCAGTGAAATTTAAGGAGATTTATGGCTAATTCCCAGCTGTAGTACTGATAAAGAGGGCATGCCTTTTATAGAACAAGGTGCTAGCAGTCAGTATCCCAGTGCAACCACCCTCAGTGATGGGGGCACATTGCAACCAAAACGTATGTAAAATTCAAGCTCTCAGTTCAAGGCTGCACACGCAGCAGCACCAGAACTGTCCAATAGGACAATGCCTGTGGCAATATGAGCTCTGAGATGATGGCTTTCATTTCCTAGAGTATGGATTTAAAAATCTTTTTCCTCTATCCCCATTTAATGTAATGTAATCAAAGATGAAGGCTGTGCTACAGGAATAAAGTTCACACTTAACACATCCCCTATGATAAGACTTACCCTAACTGGAATATTAAGTATTAGTGTTTGAGGCCGTCAACATTAGAACTCAGGGTGAGCAAACATTTTGGCCCAAGGGCCACATCTGGATGGGAAAATTGTAGAGCTGTGACTGTAGGGTACGGGGTTGGGGTGCAGGAAGGGGCGTGGGGTGTATTCAGGGTGCAGCCTCCAGCCCAGCACCATTTACCTGAAGCAGCTCCAGGGTGGTAATGGTATGCAGCGGGGCTGAGACAGGCTCCCTGCCTGCCTACCTTGGCCCCATGCCGCTCCTGGAAGCAGCTGGCACATCTCTGCAGCCCGTGGCAGGGACAGCAGCGGGCTTTGCATACTGCCCTTGCCTGCAGGAGCCTCCCCCAAAGCTCCCATTGGCCAGTTCCCCATTCCCAGACAATGGGAGCTGCAGGGGGCAGTGCCTGCAGGCAAGGGCAGCACACAGAGCCCTCTGCCCTCATATTCCCCCAGGGGCTGCAGGGATGGGATGCTGGCCACTTCCAGGAGCGGCACGGGGCAATCCCATGGGCAGGATCCAGCCCATGGGCCATAGTTTGCCCACCCTGTTATAACTAATAGTTTTGTAAACCACTTACAGGCAATGCCACTTTAGCTGATTACAAGTTCAGTTTGTGTCAACATGACAGCTTTTCTATCACAACTATGTTTGTGTATTTCTCTCTGTAACAAGTGCATTCTGGGGGGAAAAGAAATCAAGGCAATTACTCACAGTACAGGTCTGTCGCATCTTAGGCACATTTAACATGTGCGATTTCAGCTTTATGCAGTCAGCAAAAACAAGAAAAAATTATTTAAATGCTGTTTCTGTAGTGGGGGCGATTCCACCTGCCATTACACTCAATGTTATTTTGACTATATGCAATTTTCGCTTTAGACGCTGACTGCGGAACGTAACCCCAGCGTAAGATGAAACAGACCTGTACAACCGCAGGAGAGAATAGAATTCTGCAGGCACATAAAGCAGCATTAACAGAAAATGGGGCAATTCTGGGAAATACTGTATCACCACAAAGAGCTTGAAGGACAGGCCACCAATCAAACCAATTATGCAACTGTGGTTCAAGAGTCCTAGCCAAACTGCAGGAGATGTCCAGTTACAGGAAAGCAAAAATACCAGCAGAAGCAAAACTATTAACTTATCTGTGCTATGCAGGCAGACATCAATCTTGTTGAGAACCACCCATGCCAATAATGTCACAAACTTGGTTAAAAGTTATGGTATGGACAGGGCCTATGTTTGATTAAGTATTAGAAACACTTGGGTAAGCAAACATCTCTCCATAACATTTTGGTAAATCAAAGTGAAAGCCACTCATTTTATAGTATCTTTATTCAAAACTTGAATAAATACAAAAAACTCTTATGCCACAAGCACACAGGCTCCACCAACTTCTTTGATCTTCTCCTCTGCTTTCCTGCTGAAGAATTTTGCTTTCACAATTACAGGCTGTTTGGGCAGCTTCCCCTTGCCCAGGACTTTGTAATAACCCTAGAAAGATATAAGATAGTTAGCATAAACATATTTATTTTCACTAAAAACTCCAGAGGTACTGCACTCAGATTCTTCTCCCACCCACACCAGTGACAGGTGTAATTTGGCTAAATCAATGGATTTTGATGCAAGTGAGAAGATGCATCTGCCAAGGAAAAATTAACTCCATTAACAGCAGTAAGAATAAGTACAACCACCATATTTGCATTAAGAGCCATTCAAATTAATACTTGACCATGACTAATAGAGAAACAAGCTGGATGAGGTAATATTTATTGAACTAATTTCTGTTGGTGAAAAAAAAACTTTCAAGCTTGCCACCTTGTCTCTCTAATAGTCGGAGACAAATATGGACAAAACACTGGAAACACGACTGATATCAGCAGTTTTGCATGTTGTGACAAATATGGACTCTTTCCAGAACTTGAGCACATAAGTAGTAAACTGAATTGTGAAAAAAAAAGGACACCCACAATCCCAACAACTTGTTTTTTCTTTTAATTTCACCAAACACATCTTGCATAATTAACTCCACAGTCTATGAAGAGTGCTATATGCATTTCCACATTTTTGCTCAGAACAAAAATAGTGCAGCACACTGTTTCACTCTTGCCTTTTATTTCTCAATTTATGCTAAGTTTTCCAGAAAGTCTTATTCTTCAGACTTCTGTAGTCATTAAAAAATCAAATTTTTTTTGCATATTATTCAGAAAACGTACTTTTTTTTTTAGATTATCCAGGAGGTAAAGCTATGACTAGCCTTCCATTGAAACTGAAGGATACAGGATTGATTGTGCATGATGATATAAACCAGATTCTTGAAGGTGCTGGAAAAAGTTGAACAGAGCATGAGATTCTGTGCTGCAACTTTAAGATGCTCAGCCTGGGGTGGTGGTGCTTAATTAAAGCCACCTTTGTGCACATCCACACTCATAACCAACTTGTGAAGGGATCCCTGGAAGGCAGTCTTACAGCTAGCTGTCTTCTATAGTTCCTGGTCTAGGAAAAGTCCAGCCCCAACCAGATCTGGGGCTTTTAGGCCTTGTCTACACAACAAAGTTTTGTTGGCAAAAGCTGCCTTTTACCAATAAAACAGGGGAGATGTAGCTTTGTAGTGTGTATTTTTGGTGGCAAAACTCTGTTTTGAAGACAAAATAAAACCACCATTATCCCACAATGCCTGCTATGACTGCTCTGCTTCTTGGTTTCATTTCTGCTGCCCTGCAGGCATGCGCCCCCCTCCCTTTTCACAACTCCAGGTGCTGGAACAAAGCGAGATATAATTTGTGTGGAATGCTCCTGTTCTGCCCTGCACTAGGAACACAAAGGTAGACAGACTGCTTCTGGGAGCGGGGGAGCCTGCTGTGCTGCTTTGACATTCCTCAGCATGGACAGCTCAGAATGCTGCTCCCTCCCACACACCACTCTCTCTCCATCCCCCCCACCCCCACATTTCCATTGAAAAAGCAGCTGACAATCTACTAGGATGCCCCTGGAAAGATGGGATTGAGAAACCTGCATCAAGTGATGCTGTACCTGCCCCATGACGCATTGCAAACCCTTCCCAAAGCACCCTGCAACCAGTTGCACAGTGGGATAATGGATCTTAACGGATATTAATTTGATAACTACAGTGAGATAACAACAACAGATCCATAACTACAACAGTGCACTGCTCTTCGTGTTGGTGCAAAAGCTGTTAGTGTGGATGCACTGTGCCAACACAAGGAGCTAGTGTGGACAAGCTACAGTGGTTTCAATTAACCCCGCTATCTTTTGCCCAAAAGTATAGTGTAGACAAGGCCATAGAGCTCCATTACATTGCTCCAACTTTTTACCTAAAGGGGCAGGATCAAGGGGTGAGAATCTCAACCCATGTCTAACCTCCATCAGGCTGGGACTGTCTTTTCCTGGATGTCTGTATAGAGCCTAGCACACAATGGGGCCCCAATCCCTTGATGAGATTCTAGGTATTACTGTAATATAAATTAGTAATAGATGAAGAGCAAATTGTTATCTAGAATTATTGTCATCTCCATGAACAGATCGAGTTTCTTCAGCCCAGAAAATTCTAGTCCCAAAGGACGCTATAAACCTAAGTCTTCCCCCACATGACACTTTTGCTTCCCCCTAATCCTGACAGGCTGACTAATGAATGTCTCTGATTCGGTGGCTGACTGAGGTATGAAACACCACAGCCAGTGAATAAGGATCAAAAATTTATCTTCGAGGACTATAGCACACCAAGACAATGAAATGTGTTAGGATGTGACTCTAGTCTCGGTGCTAAAGAGGCCAACTTTAGTGGGCCAAAACAAGCAATAAAAGTTGTTTTTCTTTATAAAACCTTCCAATTTCCTTTTAAAAGCTGATCTGTAAGCTTCTCATCACTACATGCATCAGTTTTAAAAATGAACAACGGGAGAATCTAAACTTTCAGGCAAAGAAAAACATTTTAATAATTCATGAAAAACAAAAAGAGCTTGTGTAAGGAAAAAGAAGCAAAAAAAACCACACGTTAGTGGAACTACAACTCAAAGTCAGATGCTCACAAGGTCTTTCACCTGACATTTAAAACGATCTCAGAACTGTAATTTATCCATACTTTAGTTTAATTTCCTAGATGAGCAAACATTCTAATCGCTTAAAATTTATGTATTTTCCATGAAACTATAGATTCTGAAGATAGGATTAAATAGCACTCTTACCGAGCGTACAACATCAATGACAGGTGCTAATCCAGCCTGGTTTTTTGCATAGTTGAGTCTTGTCTGCTCACTAACAAGTGTCCACAATTTATCCAAGTTGACAGTAGGACAGAAGTTCTGGTTCTTCTTCAAATGGTAGTGTCTCATACCAACTTTCCCAAAATAACCAGGATGACTGGGGAGAAAAAATATTTGATACAATATAAGACCACATTCCTTTTAGTTTCCTTTGAATTGATTGTGCTAAAAATCAATATAACCTCAGTTAAAAGTGTGTTTATCTACTAACCTTTATCATACACATATTAAATAAACTATAGGGTCCAGAAAAGTTATACACAGACAAATACACAAGAGTTTTAAAAGTTCAGATGTAAATAAGTTGCTAGTTGTATATTCTTGAGGGATGTTGGCATTTTCCAGATCTATAAATAAATATTTCATTTAATAAAATTCTATGTTTGATAGCAGAAGTCACAACTCATCTTTCTTGTGAATAGTTTGGGCCCCATTCTATATTTAGTAGGCACCCAGAACTCTGACTTTAGAAGAGATTTTGTTGTACAAGAAATGTAGATTCAGATCTTCTGTTACTAACCCAGTGACTGACTGACTGACCTGAAAGTAGTGACAGTCAGTGAACAGAGATTAGTTGTTACTTTCCGAGTACTCAAGCACAACTATGACAATGGGCAATGTCTAGACGTGACACTAGTCTCGGTAATGTCCAAATACAAGATTCTTACCCTCCCCCTCAAAACCAGGAAATGCAGAAGCTTGATTCAGCTACTGTCATTGCATATATGTATAGTGTGGAATCAAAGCTGAGCAGACTATTAGTGTCTTACAAACTTAAATTAATTGTGGAAAAAAACTCTAAAAGATACGAACACATACGATGGAAGCTCTGAAACAAGCCATTTTACCATATTTAAATCACTAAAAGACAGGTTTCAGAATGGTAGCCGTGTTAGTCTGTATCAGCAAAAACAACGAGAAGTATTTGTGGCACCTTAGAGATTAACAAATTAAGCTTATGCCCAAATAAATCTGTTAGTCTCTAAAGTGCCACAAGGACTCCTTGTTGTTTTCACTAAAAACTGAGATCCTGTTATTAGCACTTTCCTTTTAAAAGAACAGATGGACGGACAAAAGGTTTTTCATAGATTTAATAAAGGACATCCAGGACTATGAAAGAAAACAGTTAAATTTTCTTGCAAGGTTATTTGTATTGTAGCAAAATCCAATGTCTGTATACTTTTACTAAGTGACATATGTGCTACATATGCTAGCATGAACAGCCTTGTAACTTTTAAAAAATATATACACAAAAGTAGTGGGTGGGTGGAAGGAAAAAGATGGTACATCTTACTATTTGTCAAAGTTAATTCTGTGGTGGTGCATACCCCCAGCATTTCCACGGCCACCAGGATGCTTTCTGTGTTTGCCTAAAAGAAATTGTAAAAGGTATTGTGATGCAAGAAAAACAACACATACTACTGAATACACTACCGAACATTATGACATCATTTGAGTTGATTTAAAGCAAGTCTATGACCATGAACTATATAGAGGAATATATGATTTGAAGTAGATATATATAGCCATTAACCAGATTATTGAAACTCTCTGGTATTGCCTCATTGGTGTTCTAAATAGTGATACTTACCAGGCACACTGTAAATCAAATGACATACCATACATTAAATTCCAGGACAAGCATATCAGAAACCATTCTCTGCACTTACCAATACGGCCATGGCCGTGGCTAACGTGTCCTCTCAGCTTCCTGGTCTTTCTTAGTCTAGAAGGCTAGGGAAAAAAAAAACCCCAACACAGTACATGTATGAATAAAAATGTAGAGCAAGTGACAAGAGTGGGAAACAAATAAGGACTGGACAATCCAAGCCTCGTGTGTATGGCTGCATGGCTGGCCCATTTCTGGGGAAAAGATCATGTTTGTGCTGTGTCCAGCACTTAACACAATGGGACCCCAGCCCTGACTGAGGTCTCTGCGAGCTGCCACAACAGAAAAGGCACCTGCACACAGCGGCTAGGTTCTCCGCTCCGCGCGTGGGGGCGGGGTGCCCCGGGGCTCGGAGCCGCTGGGGCGAGGCAGAGCCAGAGGGGGCCCCACGCACGCGACCAATTCCCGCCGCCCCCGTTCTCCGAGCAGGCGCGGGACGGGGCCGAGCGCACGGGGTGGCTACGTGCCCGGCACGTCGGGAGGTATCAGGCGCGGGCCCGCAGGCCCAACCCCGCGCATCCCGGTGTCAGGAAGGCGCCACCTCGAGTTTCCCGGTCGGGCCCGGCCCGGCCCGGCTTTAAGCCGCAGGCAGCCCCGAGCTCGCTGGTGGCGGCCCGCTCCCCCGCGCGGCTGGGCCGTGCGCCGCCCGGCAGGGACCGGGCCGGGGCTGAAGCGGGCGCGAGAACCCCTCCCCCACCGGCAGCTCGGCCCAGAGGACACGGAGGCTCCGGGTGCAACGTGCCGGGCGGGGGAAGCTGGGCCCCTCGCGCCCCTACCCACCATCTTGGCGACGGCCGCCGGGAAAGAGGAAGAGTCACAGGAATGTCGCGAGACCTCACGAGGGGTGGGGGAAGTGGTGGGAGGATTACAGAAGATCTCGCGAGATCTCACTGAGGCGCTGGGAGAAAGCTCGCGAGAAATCGAGCTTCTGCCTTTGGGAGGCGGGGCCTGCTGCTGGGGCGGGTCCTTGTCCGGCTCTTTGTGGGGCGCGGCGCGAGCCCGGGACAGGCGGGAACTGCGATGAGCCGCCCTGGCTCCCGGGAGCCCCCGCCCCAGCATGGCACGGGGGGGACGGGCGAGTGTCCTGCCCGCTGGCCCCGGGATGGATTCCGTGACCCCGGGCAGCCATTTTCCGCAGGGGCCACTGCTGGAGAGGCCCGTCCGTGCTCTGGCACCGGCTCCACACCCGGAGCCCAGCCCCAGGGATCCTGGCCCGGCTGCAGAGGGTAGCGCGGGAGTTCTTCAGGCCAGCGCTGGGTCTCTGCAGGGATCCTGAGTCGCCCCTTGGAGGAGGGAGGCCAGGGCCTGGTCTGCCTCCCCAGCCAGGTCGAGGTCATCTGCTTCCAGGCCCTGCAGACTGCTTTTCTGGTGCAGGTGCAGCGTGGAGCACATGCCTTCTTCTGTGGCACCAATACAGCCAGTAGCTCTTTCTGCAAGACATCTCTGAGCTGCCTGTCTTCTGCCAGGACCTCCTCCAGACCTGGAAGCTGTTCTCTGTGACTAGGTCCATTGTGGCCACTGAGGTGGTGGACCTACTTGCAGAGCCCCTGCTACACAACCTTTACCTTCATGTGCAGCTTGGCACATGGGGCTTGCCACCCTCCTGAACCCCCTCCTCACTTCCCAGCACATTCTGTGGGAGGTGGGGGACAGCCTTCTTGCCTACTTCTCGGGTTTTCCTTGAGCTGGTACTGCGAGAGTGCGCTCCCTGCCCAACCCTCACCACCTTTTCATTGGGCCCCTGTCCTGCGAGCACTCCTGGCCCCCTCCCTTCCACAGTCCAAACCAGCTGAGTGCCGTGCAGCTGGTTCACTTCCAAACTGTGCCAAGGAAACAACTATACATGCCTGTGCTCCACATGTTTCACTTTCTCACCCTCATGTCCCACCCTGATACCAAATGGTGGGATTATCTACCACCTGTGGAGGGTGAGGAACCCTCCAGTGGGCCAACCTCTATTCCATCCTGGTCTCATGGCCCAACAGAGATATTGATTGGGGGCTCCTCTGTGAAGCTGTGAGCACAGTACCTGGCATAGTTCATCCCCATCCCTGATGCCTGCCCCTTTTGTGGCATGAGGGAGAACGTGGTGCATGCTTATCTCAAATACGCTAGGTTGCAGCCCCTATTCCAGCTCCTCCAGAATCTCCTATTGAGATTTTGGCTGCGCTTTTCCCCACACCTGTTTATATTTGCCCACCCTGTTCGTGGCCCCACCAAGTCGTGCGATAACCTCGTTAACCTCCTGGCCCTGGCCAAAGTGGCCATCTTGAACACCAAGAGGAGGATGTTAGACAATGGGTGCTCTGCGACTGTGAGGCCTATTTCCGCTCCTTGGTCTTATGCATCCAGGCAGCGTTCCTCTGGGTGGCATCCGTTGGCTCCCTATTCAGCTTTGAGGTGCAGTGGGCACTGTCTGGGCTTCTCTGCTCAGTGTCCCCCTCTGGATCCCTCCTTTTGAACCTGTGACCTTCACTCCTGACCCAGTTATTCATTAGTTGTCCCATGTATTCAGTTGGTTCCCAGGTCCAGTGGTCCCTCCTGCAAGGCTGGGGAAGAGGCCTTTAGATGTGGGTGGTCTTGCATCCACCCACCTTCCAGGATTCCAGTAAGGCTGGAGCTGGGTTCCTTCCTGCCAACCCTCAGAGCTCAAACATCACTAGCTTTAGAAGCACATAAGTATGGGAGAGGGTCTGGGTCTGGAGGGGCATTGAGGTCCCCTTTCCACACTCCCCTCTGCCAGCAGGAGGATGGGTTGCTGTGCTTTTCCAATGCAAGCTGAGTCTCCCATGAGCACCTCACTCCAGGAGCAGGGGCTTTAAGAAAATTACCATATGTGGCAAGACTCGCTCTGGCTGGCCCAGACAGGAGGGTGGTATCAATAAGATGTTCGCAAGGAAATGTAACTGAAAAGAGAGAATGAGTAACCAAGACAATAGTTTGTCTACAATTTGAATAGATGTTCCACTAAATAGAGATAATTTAAGATAAAAGATGACAGGGAATTGCATGCAGCTACTAAAATGCACGTAATTGTCAAGGGAAAGTAAGAAATAGATTAGCACATCCTCATTCCCACTTTCTGCTCTATTTGTTATACACGTGTTAGTCACGTTGGTATATCCATTTCCAAATGAATATATGTAACAGCAACAAAAGTGCTTGGTCAGGGAGGAATCTTACATTAAAGACCAGTGGACAGTAGATGTCTTCCTTGTGGTATGTATGTATGTATTTATAAGGATATCCAAGGAAGACTGAGGTCCCTTCCAACCCTAATAATCTATGATTCTAAGACTTGCATGTTTTTGTATCATTTAAGGAATTTTCTGAAAGATTTTGATGACAGCTCTAAAAACAGACAGATGCCACTTGTAGCGTACACACCAAAAAATCCAATGTATTGTATCACACAACTTCCATCTGGATGTTAAGTTATTCCTTAAACCTTTGAGGAAAAACAGCTATGATTAGAGACTGATCTAAACTGAGTTATTGTGCTTATGATGGAAATAGCTGCAATCTTAACTACAAAGTTACTCTAAGTTTGTTTAAAGTCAGATTTAGCTGCCTCCCTAAAAGGCAATGAATGTTAACTTCAGAATTGTCAATATTCTTAGCAATAGTTATTGAAATGTTTAGCACAGGGACTGGCAACCTATGGCACGCGTGCCAAAGGCGGCATGCAAGCTGATTTTCAGTGGCACTCACACTGCCCGGGTCCTGGCCACCAGTTCGGGGGCTCTGCATTTTAATTTAGTCTTAAATGAAGCTTCTTAAACATTTTTAAAACCTTATTTACTTTACATACAACAATAGTTTAGTTATATATTATAGACTTATAGAAAGAAACCTTCTAAAAATGTTAAAATGTATTACTGGCACGCGAAACCTTAAATTAGAGTGAATAAATCAAGACTTGGCACACCACTTCTGCAAGGTTGTCGACCCCTGGTTTAGCATGTGATTTTTTGAAGAACATCTAAAAAACCACCATGAACTGTTTCTCTAAATAATTTGTGTAAATTATGTGGTGCCATTTTAAGGGAAAAAAATTGGAAAAAGATTTTACAAAGTTAGCTTTAAGAATATTGATGTTCCTTGGAAAACAGTAAATGTGGGAGTGGACACCATTGGTAGCCAACTGATGAGAATTCTCTGTTTCCCAGTGGCAGAGGAGCAAATACTCTAGGCCAGATTTTAAGATGCAGCAATCTGAAGAGAGTGCAGTTCAGAGGGCTAATTCTATTTTGGTGCAAACTGTCATAGCTCCAATGAGTATTTTGTTTGCAAAACTGTTGTAGGTTTTGTGAAGGGGTCAGTCCCCTGCATCAAGTTGAAGCAATCTGAAGATAGCTGAAGGGTCCAAAACCACAGGATCTGTAGCTGTGAGGCAACCTGATTAAACTCCCCTTTTCCTCCTATACCAGCAATAGGCAAAGGAGGTTGCGTAAAAGCACCCACTCTGTTGTTCCATTAGAGGATCCCCTTTGTAATCAGTCCTGGACTGGTTATATCAATTTTAGGGTTACTATACACTGATAGTATGGTACGCACCCAGGCACCTGAGAATCTGTCCTGAAATGTCTATCAAAGTGCAGCATACGTTCTATAAAAACACTAATTGGTTCTACTGTTACTTGCAGGCTAAGTTTTCATTGATACAACAGGATATAGTTATGAAGTGACCTTGGACTAAAATTACCAAGTGGAATGCAGTAATTGCCTGTACATCATGACCACAAGCATATCTCTTCTCCTTTTGTCTAATTTCTCTGTGTGGGATCCATGAAGGTACTTAGGTGCTAAACCCCAGACATAGGCCCCTAAATCCTAGTTTTAGCTCCAGTGTGATTCACAAAATTCCTGCTAAGCCCTGTAAGTGCCTAAACTCACTCAGCACCAAAGTTTTTCAGAGTAAAAGTTCCATAGGCTCCTATGTTCCTGCCTCTGGACACTTTTGTCCCCTCAAGGCATCTGAAGGCCTATCTCCCACCTAAGTCCTAGACCTAGAGCAATTCATGAACTAGGGGAAGACAGATGTTCAACCACCTAAGTCACATGTGAGGCCCGATCCAGTAGGCATGCTTGGAGGTTGCCTACCGGATTGAGTTCCATTCAAAATCCAGCCAGAGGAGGTGGCACCCACTTTATAACTTTTAGCCCTGTTGGTAGCCCAGTTGCCTGGGGTATGGGAGTCGCAGATTCAATTCTCCCCTCTGGCTGAGGGGGAGAAAACATTTGAAGAGGGGTCTCCCCTCTCCATTCTGAAAATTTAACATTTATTCCTACCCTTTATTCCCTGTCTTTAAACCAGTTGTCAGTCCATGAAAGAATCTTCCCTTTTATCCCATAACAACTTAATTTACATAAGAGCCTTTGGTAAGGGACCTTGTTAAAGGCTTTTTGGTAATCTAAGTACACTATGTCCACATGTTTGTTTCCCCCTTCAAAGAACTCTAATAGATTAGTAAAACATGATTTCCTTTTACAGAAACCGTGTTGACTTTTGCCCAACAATTTATGTTCTTCTATGTGTCTGACAATTTTATTCTTAACTACAGTGTATTGTTTCAACTAATTTGTCCGATACTGACATTAGATTTACCAGTCTGTAATTGCCAGGATCACCTCTCGAGCCCTGTCTGTTACAGCTGTCCCCCTGCTGGATTCCTTCCCCCCCCCCCTTTCTGTTTGTGCTAAGTGGCCGCCCCCCCCCGGCCATTGAACTGACCAAAGTCACAGCCTGGCCCTGCTCATGGGGATGGCTTGTGCAGACTGACTGGAGCCATTGCTCTGCTCAGGGAGGGAGGCTTCTTGCTCCTTTGTCTAGCTTCTTTGTTCAGACCCGGCTCTGTGTA
This sequence comes from Mauremys mutica, assembly GCF_020497125.1. Classification (NCBI taxonomy): domain Eukaryota; kingdom Metazoa; phylum Chordata; order Testudines; family Geoemydidae; genus Mauremys; species Mauremys mutica. Next base: position 99,847,847 of record NC_059075.1, on the reverse strand, counting down.
GGGTGCTCTGCCCAGGAATGCAAGACCTAAAGTGGCCAAATAGCTGAGTGTATGAGTCATACCTGTGGCTCAAAAACTTGCCAGGCATGTTCTGTGCTCACCTGCAGCCTTCTCTCTTCCCCTGTAACAAGGGGAACCAATCAGTTACTGGCGGGAAACTGCCTGAGTTTGCCTTTAAAACCAGACATTTTCTGATCAGACCCCCGGAGAGGTTCCTGCATTGCCACCTGGTCTGATCAGCTAGGGGTTTTTTGGGGGCCCTCTTCCCGCTCTCATTTGTTTTTGAGCGTACCCCTGTTTTTAAACTCCCCTCCCACGAACAACAAATTTTGCCTGGCGATCTCCTGATTATTGTAAGCGAATCAAGTCCTCTCTGCATCCTCTGATGCTAAAACTGCTGTTCCTGTTGCTGCTTTGGGGATTGGTAAGGAAAACCTCTTGCACACTCCCCTTGTTCTAGCTGCTGGCTTTCTTTCCCCAGCAGGCAGACCCAAGTTAACTCCGTGGTCTGTGTTCTGCTTCTAGCTCCGCAGCGCCTTTGCTGCTAGAAATAAACCTGTGCCGCTGCTAAGCTGTGCCTCCCTGGACTCTATCCTGGGCAGCCTACTTGCAGTCATCCCACTGCTGCAGCCACCACCTTAAACCCCCCACCTTGGAGCTGTATCCTGGGCACACACCACTCTGCCCTCTGGAACTACCCCTAGTATAAGGTGCACCCATTAGGTTAGGTTTAGCCTTTAGTCTAGATAAATTGTAATTTCATTTTGCATAGCTGTGGTTAAGTTAGGTTTAGAAAATTGTTTGCATTGTACTCTGTAAGTTAGGCTTAGATAATTGTTGTACTGTGTTTTGTTACTTGCTAATTTGTGTAGTCTTGGTTAAGTTAGATCAGGGGTCTCAAACTCAAATGACCCCGAGGGCCGCATGAGGACTAGTGCATTGGCCCGAGGGCTGCATCACTGACACGCCCCCTTGCTGCCCCTGGCCCCACCCCCAATCCACCCCTTCCATCAGGCCCCGCCCCTGCCCTGTCTCTTCTCCACCTCCTCCCCTAAGCGCGCGGCTCCCCGCTCCTCCCCCCTCCCTCCTGGAAAGTGCTAAGCGCCACCAACAGCTGTTTGGCGGCTTGATGGCGGGAAGCGCCTGGAGGTAGGCAGAAAAAAAAATGAAGAGTAATATAGTAGTATAGTATTAAAATATAGTATGCTATTAAAAGTCAATTTATTAACTTTTTTATTAACTTCTTTAACTGTAATGTGAAACGTCAGTGCTAATTTTGACAGTCATTTTATTTTTGGCCACTTAGCTGGCAGTGTTTTGCATCAACCAGAGCATCAATATTAGGTTTGATATCCTGAGACGAAACCAATCTCAGTGTTGCTTGCAAATGTTCATCAGTGAGCCTTGACCTTAACACAGATTTGTTAATCTTCATGGAAGAGAAAAACTGTTCACATATATATGTACTTCCAAACATTGCCATTATCCTTGCAGAAGCAGAGAATAACATGGGAAATCTTTCTTGTGAAAGAAACCTGTAGAATTCTGGAATTCCAACATCTGTATACTTCTGCTTCAAAATCGTGTCACACTGAAGCTCCACTAACTCCATCTGCATTTCCTCTGCAACATTGTCAATTTCAACAGCAAATGGTGTGGAAAAAAGTTGAAAATGTGGTTCAAGTGCCTTGAAATCTTTAAACCGCACATCAAACTGTTTGTGTAAGTTAGAAATGATCTCTGCATATTCTTTCAAGGATTTGGGTTCAACTTTTCCTAAGGAATTCAGAGTTGAGAAATGGACCAAATTGCCAGCAGTCAGCTGTTTCCCCCATAAAGTAAGCTTGACTTTGAATGACTTAATACTGTCATACATCTGTGTTATCACCTGTTTTCTACCCTGAAGTTTCAAGTTCAGTGCATTCAGGTGATCAGTTACATCTGTTAGAAAAGCAAGGTTGCAGATAAAAGTGGAATCAGCAAGCTGTAGAACCTCCTTGTTTTTCATTTTCATGAAGGAATCAATCTCCTCTTTAAGTGCAAAAAAACGCTTCAAAACATTTCCACGACTCAGCCATCTAACTTGAGTGTGATACAGAAGTTCCCCATATTCACTGTCCATACTTGCTAGAAAAGAAGTGAACTGTCTGTGATTCAGCCCTCGTGCACGTATAAAATTAACAGTTTTAACAACTACATCCATAACTTCTTTCATTTGTAGACTTTTACTACACAGGGCTTCTTGGTGCAAAATACAATGTATACTGGTGAAGCTAATTCCTGGTATATTGAGGCTGTTCAGTTTGGTCTTCAATAATCCAACCACACCAATGTTTTCAGAGCACATTGATGGCGCACCGTCCGTAGCCAAAGATACGAGTTTGTTCCATGGCAGCGCAGCTTTTTCAATGCACTCTTCAAATCCTTGAAATATGTCACGTCCCGTTGTGGTACCCTTCAGTGGCATTAAGTCTAGCAATTCTTCAGTTATATTCAAATTGCAGTCCACACCTCTAATGAACACTGCACACTGTGCGGTATCTGATACATCTGTACTCTCATCAAGAGCAATTGAAAATACTTCAAAGTCTTTTGCCATTTGAATCAATTGTTTTTGCACATTATCAGCTAAATCCGTTATCCTGCAGGCAACTGTATTTGCAGACAAGCTTATGCCTTCAAAAACTTTCTTCCTATCAGGACATAAAATTTCACTGGCCTTCATAAGACATTCTTTTATGAATAAGCCTTCTGTTAAAAGGTCGCGATGATTTAGCTATCATTTCGCTTATCACAAAACTTGCTCTTACTGAATCTTCGCTAGACTTGTTAATCCCTGAAAATAAATTTCTTTGCTTGGCAAATGCTGCTTTAAGTTGCTGAACTTTTTCCTCTCGGATTTTTCCGGTGAAGGCATCATATTTTTCACGGTGCATCGTGTCATAGTGCCGACGCACGTTATACTCCTTGGGAACAGCAATCGTTTGCTGACAAATAAGGCATTGAATTTTATCTTTTACCTCTGTGAAAAAATATAAATTCTCCCATTTGTCTTGGAAAACTCTCTTTTCTTCCATGAGTGTTCTTTTTTTTGACGAAGTCATTTCCAAGCAGTTTTAATAAATATATACACTCAGTAATGCACCTCACTCAAAGGACAAAACACGCACTTAGATTTACTGCCTAAGGCTCTGGGAGGGAGTTTGGGTGGGGAGGGGGTCTGGAGTGCAGGCTCTGTGCTCGGTGCAGGCTCCAGGCTGCGGCAGGGGGTGGGGGTGCAGGCTTTGGGACGGAGTTTGGGGATAGGAGGGGGTGCAGGGGTGAGGGCTGTGGGGCTGAGGGTGAGGGGTTTGAGGCATTGGAGAGGCTCGGGGCATTGGAGAGTCTCAGGACTAGGGCAGAAGGGCAGGGGAAGGGCAGCCTGCCCTGGCCCTAGTGCAGGGGGGCGCTAGGACCCTGCGGCATCAGGTGATGCCGGAAGCCGGCATAGCGGAGGAGTGGAGTCAGCGTGAGCTCCCGGGCAGTGAGGGGGCAGCAAGTGGGGGCCGGGAGACACTGGGGGGAGGCGCGTGGGGGCAGCAGGTGGGGCCAGGGGAGAGACCCGGCCCCAAACATTGGGGAGCAGCACGCGGGGAGCTTAGGCACAGAAAATAACTCGGGGGGGGGAGGGGAGTTTGGCGGCGACAGGAAGTAACTGGGGGAGCTCCGCGGGCCGCAGGGAAGAGCTCCGAGGGCCGCATGTTTGAGACCCCTGAGTTAGATCATAGATAAAGACCTTGCTGTGTTCTGTATAATTGTGTTTCCCCCCGTTCTCCCCGTGCCCCCCCTCCGGGCTTCCCCAGTCATTTGCTGCTTAAACTTGCAGCCTGTCTGTTCTCTGGGTCTCCCTGACTTAAACTTGCAGTCTCTCTCTTTGCTGCTTAAACTTGCAGCCTGTCTGCTCTCTGCGTCTCCCTGAGTTTAAATCTCCCTCCGCAGTGCCTCTGCCTTTGGTCTTCGCTTCACCACGTGTTTCTCTTCCCCTATCTCTCTCTCTCTCTCTCTTTTAATCCCTTTCCCCACAGGGTTCACCCCGCTCCTACTGCTGCCAAACCTCAATTGTATTGCTAAAATCTAGCATAAAACCCCACTGGTTACCCTTTTTCTCTGGTTATTTAACACATTTTACCCTTAACTGTTAGTTGGTTATATGCTGCTGTGACACACCCTTTACATAAAAATTGTTAGCTACCTGTTACATTTATACTTCAGTGTTAATTGGTTTCCAACTGTATTGTACCCCACTATTGAAACCCCCTATACTATTTACTAAAAGAAACCCCTCCCCAATTGTCTACCTTAACAAACCCCATACCCCTCACTATTGAATTTTCCCTGTTTTTGCATTTTTCTTAATAAAGCTTATTTTGCACCCCACCAGTGCAGTAGTTGTCCCCCAAGACCCCCTACCTGCTGACAGGGTCAAGCCCTTTTTAAATATTGGTGTTACATTAGCTACCTTCCAGTCATTGGGTACAGAAGCCAATTTAAAGGACAGGTTACAAACCATAGTTAATATTCCACAATTTCACATTTGAGTTCTTTCAGAACTCTTGGGTGAATGCCATCTGGTCCCGGTGATTTTTTACTGTTAACTTTATCAATTAATTCCAAAACCTCCTCTAGTGACACTTCAATCTGTGACAATTCCTCAGATTTGTCACCTACAAAGGACGGCTCAGGTTTGGGAATCTCCCTAACATCCTCAGCCATGAAGACTGAAGCAAAGAATTAATTTAGTTTCTCCCCAGTAAGACTTTATAATCTTTAAGCAAACCTTACATTCATAAAAAGACTTTTAACAGGGTAGACAGAAGGGAGAAGTTGTAAGTCTTGGACAGACTCTGAACTGTGGTGAAAAAAATGACTACAGGAATATTTACTTGTCCCACACAAGAGTGGAGAGGGAGAGAATACACTGCATCTTCAGCGCTTTAAAGTATCCATTTCATGGATTGAGAACTGGTTAAAGGACAGGGAACAAAGGGTAGGAATAAATGTTACATTTTCAGAATGGAGAGGGGTAACTAGTGGTGTTCCCCAAGGGTCAGTCCAAAGTTTGCAGATGATACTAAACTGCTCAAGATAGTTAAGACCAAAGCAGACTGTGAAGAACTTCAAAAAGATCTCACAAAACTAAGTGATTGGGCAACAAAATGGCAAATGAAATTTAATGTGGATAAATGTAAAGTAATGCACATTGGAAAAAATAACCCCAACTATACATACACTATAATGGGGGCTAATTTAGCTACAACTAATCAAGAAAGAGATCTTGGAGTCATTGTGGACAGTTCTCTGAAGATGTCCGTGAAAAAGCAGTCAAAAAAGCAAACAGGATGTTAGGAATAATTAAAAAGGGGATAGAGAATATCTTATTGCCCTTATATAAATCCATGGTACACCCACATCTTGAATACTGCGTACAGATGTGGTCTCATCTCAAAAAAGAGATACGGGCATTAGAAAAGGTTCAGAGAAGGGCAACTAAAAGGATTAGGGGTTTGGAACGGGTCCCATATGAGGAGAGATTAAAGAGGCTAGGACTTTTTAGCCTGGAAAAGAGGAGACTAAGGGGGGATATGATAGAGGTATAAAAAATCATGAGTGGTGTGGAAAAAGTGAATAAGGAAAAGTTATTTACTTATTCCCATAATTTAAGAACTAGGGGGCACCAAATGAAATTAATGGGCATCAGGTTTAAAACAAATAAAAGGAAGTTCTTCTTCACACAGTCAACCTGTGGAATTCCTTGCCTGAGGAGGTTGTGAAGGCTAGGACTATAACAGTGTTTAAAAGAGAACTAGATAAATTCATGGAGGTTAAATCCATTAATGGCTGTTAGCCAGGATGGGTAAGGAATGGTGTCCCTTGCCTCTGTTTGTCAGAGGGTGGAGATGGATGGCAGGAGAGAGATCACTTGATCATTACCTGTTAGGTTCACTCCCTCTGGGACACCTGGCATTGGCCACTGTCGGTAGACAGGATACTGGGCTGGATGGGCCTTTGGTCTGACCCAGTATGGCTGTTCTTATGTTCTTAGGGGCGTGCTCTAACCATTGAGCTAGGGGTATTCTAATGTGGAGTTTCCTCAGTCCCTCCTGTTGAAGTTGTTGCACTCTGGGTAAATAATGAGAGTGGTTGAAGCAGGGGAACTAGATCTGGGCTCACCCACGTCCCAGGTCAGTGCCTAAACCACTGGGCTACAGCATGATTCTCTCTCTGGCCTAACAACTATTTGTCCACAGAGTCACTCGGCCACGGAAAGAGAATGGGAATGTGTCTGTCATCCAGGGGCTAGGGCACCCACCTGGGAGTTCCTGAGTCCAGTGCTCCTGTTCCAATCATTTTTTTTTTAATCCAGAGTGCAACAGCTTCAACAGGAGAGACTAAAAGAGCCCCACATCAGACTATCCCCTAGCTCAGTAGTTAGAGCACCCTCCTAAGCATTATGGGAGACCCCTGTTCAAATTATCACTTTGTGATGGGAAAATTCAACCTGGATCTCCCACATCTCAGGTGCTCTAACCAATGGGCTAAAAGTAATAAGGTGAAGACCTCCTCTCTTCTGTTTTGAATGAGGTAGGCACCTGAATTATTCCCTCAAAAAGTGGCTGAGGCACCTGACTCCACACTGCTGGTTTCTGTTCATGGAACACTATCGGAGCGAGTCCTTACAGCCTGGACTTTGGTGCTTACTGTCAAGAAAGGGGCTTAGCACACACCCTGGGCCAGCATCTCCTATTAGCTAACTTAGGCAGAGAGCTGCCTAATGAGCTGGCTTTTGTGGATCACCTTAGGCCCCTATCTTTCTCCCTTCATTGTATAGGGAGCCTACATGCCTAATTCGGCTTTGTGGATCACAATGTTGTTCCTGTGATTTTCTTGATGCCTAACTTGAGGGGCCATGAAACTTCATTACAACCCCCAACACCCCTTGTGGATGCCACCCTCTCTGCTCCATAGCACATATCACAGTACCCTTTTACCACATTTCATAAGAACTTACCAGTTCAGACACAAGATCAACACAGCCACCCACATTCCATTGTCCCATGTTCATAGCAATGAAGAAATCAATGAGATTTACTCAGACAAGATTATATGATGCAGACAAGTACAACAGGCAAGGCTGGATATTCCTGCATATCTTTATCATAACTCAACAAGAGGTTAAGATTTTATGCATTTTTTTTTATTTTTACTTTCTGGATTATACAGCTCTCTTATGGCATTAGAATGTAAGTCCCACCATCTGATCTGATTTTTCTTGTTGAAGATTTTTGCTTTCACTATTAAATGCTGTTTAAGTAATTTTCCCTTGTTAAGGACTTTGTAATGACTAACAGACAGATGGCAATGATTAATTCAATATTTTTTGTTCATGTGATGATGTGAAAGGCAGGTTTTCAGAAAACATTAGGATTGTATTATTTACACATGCTACATTTTAGAATCAAGGATGGATGTGCAATACTGTGGAATATATACATGCTGTCATCCTCTTAAGAGTCCAATATTAATCTCACATACAGGGCACCAAACCTTAAACAACATATGCATTTGGGGTGTACCATAACATATTGGATGCTTTAAATACACCTCTACCTCGATATAACATGAATTTGGATATAACACAGTAAAGCAGCACTCCGGGGGGGGCAGGGCTATGCACTCCGGTGGATCAAAGCAAGTTCGATATAACGTGGTTTCACCTACAACATGGTAAGATTTTTTGGCTCCCGAGGACAGTGTTATATCGGGGTAGCAGTGTAATACCTACAAGATGGCAAATTAAAGTAAAACTGGTAAGCTTTCCACCTAGATAGCTGAAGCAGAGATGAAGGAAGACAGCTTCAATGTGAGAGGGTAAGTGCCTTATTATGATAGGGCACCCTCCTGGCATTTGAGTATTTTATGGACATTTTTCTCTTGTGTTTGTAGCAACTGTTCCCATGGTAGCCATTTCCTCCAGCCCAGGGTGCTGTATCCATGATTTTCGTAGAAGATACTTCATGGTCCATAGATTCGTTAGCAGGGGTTATTTATAAAAGTGCAAGAGTCAACCTCAAAAGGTCAAGAGTGTTACCTCTAATTCAGGGAACAAAGGCCCAAGGTCAGGGATAAATCTCACATGGCAGTGTAATGAGATGCCCTTGCAACCAAATACAGCACAATATGAAATTGTTAGTGAAAAGGGAAATACATTACATCGATACATCTCCAGTGTATCAAAGGCACTTGGTATTTTCAGTTTTGTACACATTTCATGTACACTACATAAACTTTTATGTTAGAACTGAATGTGAGGGACATAATTGCTGGAAAGGAAATTACTTCACCTTCTCAGTGAATAAACCCTCCATTTTATTCTATGAGGCTGGTAGCAAACCTGAACCACTGACAGGTTAGGAGTTGCGCAAGCCTCAAATCCAGTCTTGGTAAGCACAGAAATCAAGTTTTAAAAACTTAAAAGTATATATACTGAGAATGCGTTTAAGGGGGAGGAAGTATCTCTTAATTTGTATTAGTTGATAAGCTTGCAAACTTTTTCTAATTTACCCTCTTTGAAACTAAGGATTTGAGTGAAATAATAAATGAACAGCAATGTAGCAGACAATGGGTATGTTACTAACATTGGTCAAGGATCAATTAATTTAAATAATTTTAAATTAGGCAAATTTAGGGTGACTTCACCCCTTGTGCAAAGTGCCAGGATAAGGCCAGTACATCTGTCCCAATTAAACCCTCTGCAGTGCTTAGGATATTAATTCTTAGATAATGCAAGGAAAAGGATATGAGTAACGTACATCTAGTCAGTGCTGGCTTGAGCTGCACTGGTACTCAATGCAAAGACTGGGATTTGGCATCTCCCTCTTCCACCTATCATTATTCCTTTCCACTTCCATGTCCGCATCGCTCAACCTATTTCCTTCTCAAGACATTCAAACACAACATTACAAAAATCAACATGAAAAAGTTTACTCGTCGGGGTACATTTAACCCATTATGTTAATAATGACAAAACTAGTATGTTATTGTCCCATCAAAAGAATAAACCTGAACAAACACATTTTGAAAGATGATTTTGTTGCCAGATTAAAATTGATAGAATGGTGAGATAGACTGTCGGGTAACATCCCAAGTGATCTAGTGTCAAGTAAGAAAATAGGTTAGAATAAATTTCATGAAATAGCAATCCTACTAAGAGAGAGGTGTATATTATTCATTTTATAATTTAATTATAAGATATTCAACAAAAATCACAGCAAATGTACTCTTTCTGTATCTATTCAGACAGTAGCAGAAATGTTGGAGGGAATCCAATGAACATGAACAAACAGGTATATTTACACAGTTTATTAAAAACCATACGTATATATATTAGGAAAGGATGTACTGTACCTAATTATTGCAGCTTGCATGTCAAAGAACTGAGATTTCCTCATATTTAGCAGTCATAGTGCAGAATGCATTAAAAAAATTTTTACTGACCATAGTTCAAACCAAGTGGAAATTCTGTTGTGAACCAAGTAGCTTATTACAAAGTTACCTGTTATTTCTGTCTTTTAGAATGGATTAGTAGGAAAACAAGAGAAAATTATAAACTCTGTCACATAAAACCAGTCCCCTTGCATACAACCTCTCTCTCTATACCCTAGAGTTCATTCACTATTACAATATTCAGGCATCAATATAGTTCTCACAAACATCCTTCGAAGTCAGTGGTTCTGCTGAGACAGTCAGCTGCACATAATTAGCTATTCATTTTGCACCAAGCATAACTCAATTCATACTAGAGAAAGAAGCACCTGTTATTCTCAGGAATATACAAATATTTACCACAGTTTTTCTTGCTCATTAAAAAAGAAAGCTTACAGCACATTATTTACAAATTCTGTCCAAATACATAAAGAGGAGTCATTATAAACTTTTTTTTTTTTGGCTGGCACATTGCAGTCACTTAAAGCTGTATTCAGCTTATCTTATTCTCCTCCGGCACCAGAATCTGAAAGGTTGTAAGGGTCTCAAGCACAGTGTCATAAATAGTCTTTGGATTGATGTGTCAGTAGAAAGGAGTTAATTCTTCTTGTGAAGGAACTTCATTTTATTTCCTATATCAAACACAAAATGTCATCCATCAGTCACTAACATACATTGAAAAACAAAGAGAAACTGACTGTTAATCTAAAAAGGCTTCAAATGTGTACTGTAACCAATATATAGCGAATCAACTATATAAAAAATGTAGGTATCCAACTATTAAAATTCTGGACAACCAAATCTGATAAAAAGGCAAGGTCCCTTTCCAGATTTTTTTTTTCTGGGGGGGAGAGGGAGAACGGAGGGAAGAGTTGGGGGAGGAATACAGTGGTTAGGTAAGGTTTCTTTTTCCAAATTAGAATGAGACTTTCTTAGCAAAGACCATAATAAAACCTACTATTATCAACGATAAGTAGATTTTTGTTGATTTTCTTTTGATAATTCCTATCATATCATTAAACTACTGGTTGAGTATCACATTTCATTCTAGGCAGAGCTGTGCTTCGTTAAGACCTTGTGTTAAAAACATTTCAGAATTTCTTTAAAAGATTTCCCTTACCAAGACCTCGCAGGAATTTGTTTACTCCACTTTGTTCAGTGTCTGGAAGCTCTTCCAAATACTGTTCAACCCTCTGTTCAAAGAGACCTGTGGGAAGTAGATAAAATAAAGCATTGTTTGGTCTTCTTTCCAAGTGAAAGGGAGGGTGAGGGAAGCTGCTATGGAAAAGGGAATCAAAATCTAATGCTTTTATTTGTGTTGCCCACAAAGAAAGCACAGACGTTTCAACAGTTTCTTTCAACAGTCACCTCAGGAGTGTATTATAGATTCTCAACCAGGGGGCCAGGACCCACGGGGGCGGGTGGGAGGGAGGAGCACAAGCTGGTTTCAGGGGGGTCCATCAAGCAGGGCCAACATTAAACTTGCTGGGGCCCAGGGCAGAAAGATGGAAGCCCTGAGCCCTGCCACCCAGGGCTGATGCTGAAGCCTGAGCAACTAAGTGTGGGGGCTCTAAGCAACTAACCTGTAGTGTGGGGCCCGCAGCAACTGCCCTGATTGCTACTACCAAATATTGACCCTGGCTTTTAAATGCAGAAAAACAGTTGTTGTGGCACAGGTGGGCCTTGGAGTTTTTATAGCATGTTGGGGGGGCCTCAGAAAGAAAGGGGTTGAGAAACCCCTGTCCTTTAAGAATTTGTGGCCTTTGCAGAGCTAGATTAATTTCCTTCCCTTCCTTTGTCTTTCCTACCAGCCTTTTTGTCAGTAGTTTATTCTTAGAAAACTTAACAGGACAACAATTTCCTCTTAAGTTCAATTTGCCATCAGAATGTTATCAGCCACCTTAGGCATTGTGTCAAAGTTTCAAAGACAGCATGAGTTGCTTTCATGATTCTTCCAGCATCCATCTTGCTGAGAAATAGAAAGCCAGGTCTTCCTTCACACCCAAGACCCCATCTGTCCACCAGGCAGTACAACATGCTAACAGAGAGTCTGTGGCCAGGCCCAAGCATCAACATTTAGCATAATTGCACTCAGTAAACTGGCTAATCTACACTGGTTGCATCCCTGGGTAAAAACAGATATTTATGCACGTAACTCTCACAAAACAGATCTGAATGTTTTCCATTTAGCCCCAATCCTAACTGGACACCAAAATTACAGTTACCATGGGGTTGGGGGAGGGGCTGGGTCATTAACTTGCACTGGCCCCTGCTCAACCAGGGCCACCTCCTACCTGCAGGCCGGCTCCTTATCAGGCTGCAGCAGCTCCTGTCCCAGCCCTGGAGCAGAGGGAGCCCCGGGGGGCGAGGGTCAAAGGGAAGGGAGTGGAGGTAGAGATGATCCAGCCAGCAATGGGGAGGGAGGGAAAGGAATGAGCGATGGGGGTGGGGCCTTGGGGGAAGATATGGAACAGGAGCAGGGCCTTGGGGAAGAGGCAGAGCTGGGGTGGGGCCTTGGAGGTCCAATTACCAGCAATTAGAAAGGTGGAAACCCTAAACAAAACATCCTAGAAAATAATCTTGGGAAGCTAATTAAAACAAGAACTAGAAATGTAGGCACTCCAAATGAAGTTGGGACATCTGGTCACCCTACCTAGGTCATAACTTTTGAAAAACACACAAAATAGAGGCAGAATCCAGGAGGTGCTCCAGGTCTTCAGCTCTTGAAGTTAATGGAGTTTGAGGTTGCTCAGTGTATAGCAGCAGATCCATTTTGTAGAATTTGTCCCCAAAGACCTGATTTTGCAGTAAGATCTGTGCAGGGGGACTCCTGCGCCTGCATGGAGCCCCAATGAGGCTTTAAACAGGCGCAGAGGTCTATTCCTGCAGTGCTCATTGCAGGATTAAGGCTGTGGTGAGTAGTTTTCAGACACAGGGGAGTGGAAGGAAAAATAGAGCCAGTGTAATGGGGTCCAAGGATATTTGCAAGAGAAGGGCCTTGGAGCATATATTAGGGGTTTCCCAACCTGAGCCTTTTTAATACTTGCTATTTCCATGCTATTCATAAGTATCTTTAGAGGCAGGTTATATCTCCTTCTCTTCCTTCTCCCATATTCAATTTTCCACCTCTCCTCCTTGCCCAAATTTTCCCTTCAAACCATCCATCCCAAATTACCCAGCCAGCTCCCACATCCTTGCCTCCCCCATTCCAGCTCTCCTTGTTGGCTGTTCAGCCTCCAAATACCATACCTTTAGCAATCTCCTCTCTCTGACATGAAGCTAGGAAGGCTTCTAGCTGCACAGAGCGCTTGGCAACCCTGCCTCGCTTCTGGCTTCCCCCCACGTGGTGCAGCATAGCCCTCACGCAGGAGGGGAAGCCCCAGCTTGCTTGTGCGTCCCCTTGATATCCTTCCGAACCTTCTCCAGCTGCCTTCCGGGCCGGGGGAGGAGCAAGGCTGAGCTGATAGCAGGGCTCCGGCAGTTGCCAGCAGATGGCACTGCTGTGCAATACTCAGCAGCCTCAGCCCCAGACCCGGCTGGCTACTGCCCAGGCTGCTCCGTGTTCTTTAGGCACATGCACCAGAACTAGGAGCACAGTGGCTCTCTAGTCTAGCCTGTCTGAGAGTTTGACTCATCAGCTAATTGCCTGTTTGTCCAGTTGGACTTATACTAAAGTGGTCCCAATTGCCTAGGGAGGTTGTGGAAACTCCGTCATTGGAGGTTTTTAACAACAGGTTAGAATTGTCAGGAATGGTCTAATTATTACATGGTCCTGCCTTGAGTGCAGGGGATTGGGCCAGATGACCTGTTATGGTCCTTTCCAGTTTACACTTCTATAGTGCTATATGAGTGAGGGTTTGCAGGAGCGGGACCCTTGCTAGGTAGATTACACTGGTCAGATTTCTTCAACAGTAAGACTCTCCCCTACAGTCTATCCCTGTAGTCTTTACTCACACAAACACCTCTCTCACTCACATGAAAAGGATTATAGGACCAGGCCAAATTCTGTCCCTTAAATCATGTCCTGCACTCTTGTTTATTTGCTGATTTTTATTTTAACCAATATAACAGTTTTTTCCACATTTTTACTTTGAACCTCATTTGAGGCATCCAAGAGCTGTTCTAGAATCATGAATGAGCTGTATCCTTTACAGCAGTGGTGAGCTTGAGCCGGTTTGCGCCAGTTCGCGCGATCCGGTTGTTAAATTTAGCAGCCCTTTTAGAACCGGTTGTTCCAGGACAACCAGTTCTATAAGGGCTATTTAACAAAAGCTCCGGCCCAAGCTCACTTCCCCCTCCTCTCCTGCTCCGCCCCCTTTCTCCTCCCCCTCCCCTGCTTCCCGCGAATCAGATGTTCGCGGGAAGCCTGAACAGGCAGCAGGCAGGCACGCAGGTAAGCTGGGGCGGGGGGGGAGGTGCGGCCGGGTGGCAGGGCTCGGCTCCTGCCCCGGCCCGGGGTGGGGCCGGCAGGGCAGGGCGGGGCTCAGCGCCTGCCCCGGGGTCGGGCCGGCAGGGCAGGGCGGCGCGGCGGGGCTCGGCGCCTGCCCCGGGGTCCGGCCGGCAGGGTGGCGCGGCTCGACTCCTGCCCCAGCGTCAGGGTCCCAGCCCCAGCCCAGCTGGGCCCCCATTTCCAGGCAGCAGGGTAAGGGAGCAGGGAGGGCATGTTGGATAGAGGGCAGGGGAGTTGGGGGGGTGGATTAATGTTGGAGCAGTCAGAGGGCAGGGAACAGGGGGATTGAATGGGGGCAAGGGTCCCGGGGGGGCAGTCAGGAAGGAGCAGGGGTTGGATGGGGCGGTGGGGGGCAGTTAGGGGTAAGGATTCCAGGGACAGTCAGGGGACAGAGAGAAGGGGTGGTTGGATGGGGTAGGGGTCCCGGGGTGCCATCAGAAATGAGAGAAGGGGTTAGATGGGGTGGCAAGGGGCAGTCAGGGGACAGGGAAGGGGGGTGGATAGGGCATGGGGGGGCTGTCAAGGAACATGGGGGGGTTGGATGGGACAGGAGTCGGGGGGGGGGTCATGGGGTGAGGAGGAGGGAAACCGGTTGTTAATATTTTGGCAGCTCATCACTGCTTTACAGTATTTCATGGTGTGGAGCAGTCAACTTTTCCCTTTAATAATTTCATGTACTGAGATGGGAAGTGTCACAAGGATGAGACTCATTCTTTCAAAACCTATCATTTCAGCTTTAATCCAGGGCACACAAAAGAAGAGGGTACTGCGTGTCTGGCAAAGTTAGCCATAGCACTGATATTTGGCAGTATATAAAGCTGTAATTGCTAAAACCATGTGAAAACATGAAAGTGTATTAATCCCTAAATATAGTCTGCATAGTAGCAAAGGGAATCACAAGCCTTACCTTTTGCCCTGCATTTTCTCAGTTCTCTATCCTGTATAAACCCAGCAAACATTTGGGATTCCATAAAGACCTCCAGGAAGCGACGGATACTCTTGGAAGCTACAGATTTGCGGAAAGCATCCCTTTGGAAGACACGCTCTCCTTTTTCATTCTGAGTTAAGAACAGGGAATAGTGGCCAACAGTTTCCACAAAGAATCGGATGAAAACTTCTGATACTAATCCATTCAGGGTGTTACACTCTGCAGAAGAAAACAGCAATATAATGCTCAAATCATCTGAAGAACAGCTGCAGTACAAGGTCCCTGCTTGGTCACTTGCACTGGATTTAATGTTTTCACTTAATATTTCTCCCCCAAAAAGTCTAACTAGAATTATAATAATAATATCTGAAAAAAGATCTGCAACACCTAAGCCCACATAAATCCCCTGCCACCCTCCTTCTCTTGCCCCATTAAAATTAATTGGATATGGAAAGCATAAACTGCACTATAACTAAGCGGAGTAGCCGTGTTAGTCTGTATCAGCAAAAACAATAAGGAGTCCTTGTGGCACCTTAAGAGACTAACAAATTCATTTGGGCATGAGCTTTCATGGGCTATAACCCACTTCATCAGATACATCAGTGGACTCCATGCATCTGATGAACCTTATGCCCAAATAAATTTGTTAGTCTCTAAGGCCTGGTCTACACTAGGACTTTAATTCGAATTTAGCAGCGTTAATTCGAATTAACCGTGCACCCGTCCACACCAGGAAGCCATTTAGTTCGACCTAGAGGGCTCTTTAGTTCGAATTCGGTACTCCACCCCGACGAGGGGAGTAGCGCTAAATTCGACATGGCTATGTCGAATTAGGCTAGGTGTGGATGCAAATCGAACTTACTAGCTCCGGGAGCTATCCCACACTGCACCACTCTGTTGATGCTCTGGACAGCAGTCCGAGCTCGGATGCTCTGACCAGCCACACAGGAAAAGTCCCGGGAAAATTTGAATTCCTTTTCCTGTCTGGACAGTTAGAATCTCATTTCGTGGTTGGACATCGGGGCGAGCTCAGCAGCACCGGCAGCGATGCAGAGCTCTCCAGCAGAGGAGTTCATGTAATCTCTGAATAGAAAGAGGGACCCAGCATAGACTGACCGGGAACTCTTGGATCTGATCGGAGTGAGGGGCGAGGAGTCTGTGCTTTCGGAGCTGCGCTCCAAATAACGGAATGCAAAGACCTACGAGAAGGTCTCCATAGCCATGAGAGACAGAGGATACAGCCGGGATGCAACGCAGCGCCGCGTGAAAATCAAGGACCCCAGACAAGGCTACCAAAAAATCAAAGTGGCAAACGGACGCTACGGAGCCTGCCACCACTGCCCCACCAGTGACCATGGACTCTGACGATGGGACAGTGTCGACGGACAGTTCCTCGGCGATGTTCGCGGACGGGGAAGATGAGGAAGGGTTTCTGGAGGACGAGGCAGGCGACAGCGCTTACAACGCTGGTTTCCCCGACAGCCAGGATCTCTTCATTACCGTCACGGAGATCCCCTACCAACCCTCCCCGGCCATTAACCCGGATCCTGAATCAGGGGAAGGAGCAGTCGGTAAGTGCTTTAACCATGTAAACTTTTATTCTTAATATAACAGGAATCTGAAGTATGTGAAAAGGAGGTCTCTCTATATATGGGGATAGAACAGAAATCCTCCTGGGAGATCTCCACGAACCTCTCCTGGAGGGAATCGAAAAGCCTCCGCAGGAGGTTCCTGGGGAGAGCTGCCTTATTGGGTGCTCCGTGGTAGCACACTTTTCCGTGCCAGGCTTTCATGAGGTACTCAGGGAGCATTGCCTCCCCGAGCACGGCTGCGTAGGGCCCTGGTTTGTGCTGGCTTTCACGCAGCATGCGCTCTCTATCTCCTTCAGTGACCGTCCTCAGGGTGATCTCGCTCGGAGACTCCTGCATGTAATTAGGGGAATTACTGTAATGTTACGCCTGGTCCAAAGTATTTTTAAAAAATCTCCGGACAGACGGCATAGCAGAGACTCAGCACGCTGCTGCGTGACGAGCGTAACGGAAAGCCAAAGAATCAAATGGACGCTCATGGAGGGAGGGGGGACTGAGGACGCAAGGTATCCCACAGTTCCTGCTGTCTCTGAAAAGCATTTGCATTCTTGGCTGAGCTCCAAATGCTTCTAGGGTCAAAAACAGTGTCCGCGGTGGGTCAGGGCATAGCTCGCCAATTTACGCAGCCCCCCAACCACCCCCAGAAGTGAAAGGGAAAACAATCCTCTCTTGACTCTTTTACATGTCACCCTATCTTTACTGAATGCTGCAGATAGACGCGATGGTGCAGCACTGAACACCAACATCCTTGCTCCGTCCCCCCCCGCCATGGGTGGCTGATGGTGCAGTAAGACTGATACCTATCGTCATCATCAGCCTATTGGCACATGGGGCAGTGCAAAAGGACTGGTAACCATGCGTACTAGCATCTGTGAGGTTGATCAAGGGCGCCTAGCCCTAATTTTTCCTGGTAGATGGTGCAGTATGGCTGGTAACCGTCCTCATCATAGCAACAGGGGGCTGAGCTTCATCAGCCCCCACCCTTCATGTGTAAAGAAAAGATTCAATTGCCCCTGGACTAGCAGCAGGATGCTGTGCTCCTCTCCTCCACGCTCCTTAATGTCCTATCTGGACTATCATAGCAACTGGAGGCTGCCTTCCACTCATTTCTCACTAACAAGTCACTGTATCTTATTCCTGCATTCTTTATTACTTCATCACACAAGTGGGGGGACAATGCTATGGTAGCCCAGGAAGGCTGGGGAAGAATGGAATGAACAGGTGGGGTTGTTGCAGGAGCACCCCCTGTGAATAGCATACAGCTCATAATCTATGCAGGATCTGACACAGAGCAGCTTGGTTCTCTGATACAGTGGTTCTCTAGTACACTTGCCCATATTCTAGGCAGGAATGATTCTATTTTTAGATACCAAAAAGGAGGGATTGACTCAGGGAGTCATTCCCAATTTTGGCTTTTGCGCCCCTGGCTAAGAGCAGCCAGGGGCACTTATGACAGCAGCAAATGGTGCAGTGCAAAAGGACTGGTAACCATGCCCATCTTATTAGCAATTTATGGTATGGTAGATGGTACAGTATGGCTGGTAACCATCTCTGCTGTCATGCAAAAGCAAAAGCATGCTGCTGTGTAGCGCTGCTGGACCGCCTCTGTCAGCGGCATCTAGTACACATACGGTGACAGGCACAAAAGGCAAAATAGGCTCCATGGTTTCCACGCTGTGGCGTCTGCCAGGGCAATCCAGGGAAAACGGGCTTGAAATGATTGTCTGCTGTAGCTTTCCCAGAGGAAGGGATGACTGACGACATTTACCCAGAACCACCCGCGAAAATGGTTTTTGCCCCATCGGGCACTGGGATCTCAACCCAGAATTCACAGAGACAGATTAGACTGTGTTCATTCTTCGCAAAAATTTATCTTTGCAAGGAATTCACTCCCTTTTTCACATCACACAGCTTCGACTGTCTCCAGACCTGCCACAGCATCCCCCTCACAGAGGCTGGCAAAGATTAGGCGGCGAAGAAAAAGATAGGGGACGAGATGTTCGCTGAAGTTATGGGGTGCTCCCGAGACGAGGCAGACCAGCAGAGCCAGTGGAGGGAGACCCTCTCTCTGTACCAGCGCTCACACAGCCAACGGGAGGAGAGGTGGCGTGAGGAAGACAAGCAGTCGACTCAAACGCTGCTTGGACTACTGAGGGAGCAAACGGACATGCTCCTGCGCCTTGTGCATGTTCTGCAGGACCTCAGGCAGGAGGACAGAGCCCCCCTGCAGTGTATCTGCAACCGCCCTCCCCCGCCACAAAGTCCCATACCCCCCTCACCCAAAATAACCAGAAGGAGGGGCGCCAGAGGCCGTGTAAACTGTCACTGCACCCCAGCAGAGTGCTCAAGTACCGAAAAGCTCTCATAGCCTAAATTTTGAGAAGTCCTTTCCTTCCCGCCTCACCCAAGCCCCCATCCCAGTTTCATCCCCTAACTGTCTAGTTGATAATAAAAAATACTTTTCTGTTAATTACTTTTTCCGTCATGTTCTTTTAGAGGAGACTGTGTTTGAAGGGGGGGAAGGGGGTTGGTAATCTGACAGGACAATCACCTTTACCAGGGTACAGACATGGGGGCAGGATCAGCAGCAGGTCACACACACACTGCAGTCAGTACGCACCCTGGTCGGTATGGGAGGTGGTTTGCAGGTTCTGTGTGGGTGGGGGGGTACGTGACTTTGTAGCGGGGGAGGGGGGTTACAGACCTCATGCAACGGTCCCTGTCCTGGACCACAGAGCCACGCAGCAGAGGAATCTGTATCCGTCCTTCCCCGCCAAAAGGCCACATAGCCCCCGCACACAGAGTGCCAAAAAGGAGGGATGGCAGGCTCCGTTGAAACATCCAGTCCGGCACTGCAGACCGCTCTGGGAGCAGGAGCCTGTCATTCCTCGAGTTTACAGGCGGTCTTTACATCACCGCACACCCTACCCAGCACAGTCCGTGTCCCAGTTTCAACCCTGTAACGCAAAGTCATCAATAAAGAAACCTTTGTAAAGTTACAGTGGAACATGTATTTTATTTTTAAATGTGTGTTGGAAGTTGGGGAAGCGGGGTGGGCGGGGTATGTAACTGCAGATGCTAGTCAACAGTCACTTGGTAAAGAAACAGGGGCAGGTTCAGCTTCTCTGTAAAGAAACTGAACAGTCACTGCTCGCTGGGACTTGAAGAGTTCCTTGTCGCTGTGCAAGGCGCCTGCACAGAGCTTCACGAGCCAGGGCATTAGCGGGTAGGCTGGGTCCCCGACGATCACTATAGGCATCTGCACATCCCCAAGACTTATTTTGTGGTCCGGGAAGAAACTACCTTCCTGCAGGCGTCTAAACAGACCAGAGTTCCTGAAAACACGCACGTCATGAACTTTGCCTGGCCACCCGACGTTGATGTTGGTAAAACGTCCCCCATGGTCCACCAGTGCTCGCAGCACCATTGAAAAGTAGCCCGATTTCTCAGCAGCTGACTGTGGAAGAGGTGGACGATAAGGTGCGAGGAGTTGACAACGGCCATAACTGCAGCGGGATCCGTGCTCAAAGTGCTGTGGCGCCCGCGCTGTCACTGAGCAGAAAAGTGCACGAACAGATTGCCCGCAGGCGCTTTCAGGGAGGGAGGGAGGGAGGAAGGACGTGATTGACGGTTCAATGATGACAGTTACCCAAAACCACCCTCGACACATTTTTCCCCCAGCAGGCATTGGGGGGGGAAATCCCAGGATTCCAATGGGCAGCGGGGAGTGCGGGAACTGTGGGATAGCTTCCCACAGTGCACCGCTTCCAAAGTCGACACTGGCCCCGTTACTGTGGACTCACACAGTCGAACTAGTGTATTTAGTGTGGATACACAACTTCGACTTCATAAGGTCGATTCCACAAATTCGAATTAAGTAGATTCGAAATAGTCTTGTAGTGTAGACGTACCCTAAGGTGCCACAAGGACTCCTCATTGTTATAATTAAGCTTGTAAATCAATATAATAGCAGATCTTCCATATCTCAAAGTCAACAGAAATACAGTTTTCTTTACTGGGTAATCCACACGAGACCCTCAGAAGATGGAGAATTAAAAATTAATATTTAAGGCCTTAATCTGAAATGTATCTCTGCTGTTTGAACTTTACTTCTTCTTGGATAGTTAGCATGCTTCTGAATGATCCTGAGAGTAAAATTTTGTGCTGAGGGTAATCTTTACAATAAATTGATTGAAAAAGATTAAATTCTCGTATCACTTGTGAATACCTCAGAGATGTTAAAGTGACTTTACATATTTAAAGCAAAGTTTAATAAAAATAAATATAAAATGTATAGACTTGGACTAACTGTATATTAGATTTTTAACATCAAAGTTTCTGAGAAAAAGTTAAAAAACATCTATGGGAGTGTGTACATTGTGGAATTTAAATGATATATTAAACAGGCTGTTAATATGTTACAGTGCTTTGAAAATTATATTACATGCCCTCAATCATCAACTCCAATTCAGAAACATAAACTGATGTTGTAAGATGTAGCTGTGGGGTGAGATGATGAGTTTTCTGAAATTAGACCCATGTTTCTTTCTCCTGATCCCAGGGACACAATATCACCCACCCACACAGGTAGACAAGACTTGTTTCCAGAATATTTTACCATCATCTGAATCACTATCTGAATCCTGGTTTATCAGTTCACTTTTTCTCTCTAGAGCCTGCTCCAGAGCAGCTTGCAATTTCCTAGGTAATAGAGTGTCTTCATCATCCATCTAAAGGAGAAAAAAATATATTCTTTAGATATTTTCTTCCCTATATGCTCATTTGCAGTCAATGGTTTTTCAGGGCCTAGAATTCAGAAATAAAACATTCTCTGTTTGTTACTTTAATGGCTACATGAATACAATAATGAAGCCTTATCTGTTATATATTTCTGAATTTAACTTTACAGTGTTTTTCATGAGACTGAAGTAGGGAAATATAACATGCTATTGGAGTGCAAGGTAAATACATATAGGCCCTTAATCTGCTTGTTACACAACAAACATATTATGAAAGCACCAGACAGGCATGATGGGTTTCCTGAATATACACAAGATTAAGGCCTAGCAACACATACGTACAGCTGGTCAGGCTCAGTTCTGGAAGCTTCTATTCTTGATGGTTCCTCTTTTGCTTATTTTCCTGCAAGTATTTTTGCTCATTCTCCACACCATATTTAACATTTGCTCCAGAAACAATGAGTTGATATAAGACTTCTAGAGTTGCAAGGAATCTTCAGAGTAATCTTATCTGTTTGCCCAACTTTTACTTTAAAGGGTACATCCAATTGACTCAATGCATTCTCTTTTATCTGTAAATTATCTAGTGCCACCTTACTTTCAGGAAATAGTGATTCTTTATCTTTCTTTTTCCAAGGTTCCCTCTTATTCCACAACTCAGTAAATCATCCACAATATTCTCCTCTCCACCTGTAGACTTCTTCCCCATCTTTTCTCCCCCCCACCCTCCATCTCATCACCATTTGTGCTTGTTGTCTTGCTAAAATGATGTTGAAAAGATCAAGATGTCTCTCTAGGGCCTGGATTTGTCTCTGTATTACAGTAGATTCTGCTTAACAGCAGTTCTGATATTAACAACTTCCAATTAATAGCAATGTTTTGCTGGGAACCAATCGCAGCCAATTGACTTTAATGTTAAAGGGATTCGGATATTGGCAATGACATGCTGCTTATTAAGAACTTTTTCAGGAAGAAAGGCCCTGGTAACAGGCAGGGTAGTGGGAACAAAGGACGTGCTGACACATGCCTTCCCTGGCTGCAGCTGTGCAAAGCTGCCTGTGCCCGAGGCCCCACCCCCTGCACAGAATGGTGTGGTAATGAGCTGGGGTTCCCGCATCCCTACCCAATAAGGGATCCACTACAGGAGTCCCAGTGCTCTGGGGTGGGAGGGGAGGCTGCGGGCAGGGCAGCAGGGGGGAGGATTCCAGGGCTTTCCTCAGGGAGCAGAGGCACTAGGGGTCCATTGAGATGCATGGCATCTCTCCCTGTGCTTTTGGGGCTGTGCCTGCTTTGACACTGGGGGGTCTGCAAGCCGGGAAGGACATGGTAGGACATGCTGAGACAGGCCCCCAGCATTGGTGCAGGGTAAAGCCTGGAGAGCACAGACAGAGGTACTGTGTAGCCCCACAGGCCTCCAGTGCCCCTTCTCCCAATGGAAATCCCTGGCACCTGGGCTGCAGCCCCTCTCCCCTGAAGACAAGTTTGCAAGGCTGCAGCCAGGGAAGGCATGTCCCAGCACTTCCTTCCCTGACTACAGCCTTGCAAACCTGCCTTCCACTTTTTGGCAACTGCTGAATAATGTCAGCTTTCTGCTGAGAGGCTGCTACTAAGCTGGATCCACTTGAAAGCAACAGTAAAGCAACTCTGAAGGTAAGCGCTCTTGGCATCTTCTAGGCATACTATTTATTTCCGGAGGAAACAGAAAAGATTCAGACTTTTCTAATCTAGTTAATTGCACAGTTCCAGTTGGAACTTCTCCAGTGAACCCATAGCTCCATTATGTTTCTTTAAACCACCTGATTAAAGGGGCTGCAAAGTTGCCTATTTTTAGGCTTGGAAGAATTAGATTTTTAAATATCAATTTGACCATACACACCCAAGCCAATGAAAAAATATTTCCATTGATAATAACAGAAATGTACAGATATGCACAGTAAAAAAAATGCTGCTTGAAAACTTACTTGACTTTGATTTAAGGCTATTAACTTTGTATGTTTTGACATATGTGTGATACTGCATCCCATATTCTTCACAGTGATATTATATGATTATGACATAAACAATGTATTTTATGCAAGATACATCATGTGAGATGTCATTGGAAAGAGTATGATTTGCTGAATATGATTATCCGATTTGTATGCATGTATCATTTTTGTATCTGTACTTCAAAGGTAATTACACCTGGGAAATGCCCACTAGACAAGATGCTTTCTTTCTAGATAGCAGGTGGGGAAGAGCCATTAGAAAGAACAATAGGCCTTAGGAGAAGTTAATCTCCCACCTGGGGAGCCTTCCTGAGGACCCTACAGACAGCCTCCAAGTAATGGGTGCTATGACTCTACAAAGACATGTAAAGTGATCACATGTCTGTAGACTCCATCTTGGAATGTCAGTGTTTTTCCAGAGACTGGGCTGGGAACTCAGCTTTGAAACAAAGGGTTCTCGCCTTATGCAAAAGCTATATAAGGCTGGGAGTGACATCACCTGGGGTTCTTCACTGACTCCCCACCCAGGAAGACTCCTGGAAACACCTGAGAAACAAAGGCTGAACTGGGCGACATGCTGGACCCAGGCCAAAGGGATTTTTAGCCTGTGAATGGAACACCTGGGGATTCCAAGTTGTAAGCAAGTGCAACTTGCCCCTTAAGAATCTGCAGCCTGCTTGTATCATCACTTAGCGTGAGAATCTGCTATTCATATCCAATCTATTTAGTATATTAAGCTTAGTCTGCATTTTTTGTTTAGTTGCAAGGTAATCTGCTTTGATCTGTTTGCTATCCCTAATAATCACTTAAAATCTATCTTTTGTAGTTAATAAAATTGTTTTTGCTTTATCTAAACCAGTGCATGGAAATCATAACTCAGGGGCAGAAAGCTGTTGCATATTCCTCTCCACATTGAGGGCGGGGGCGAATTTTATTAGCTTACGTTGTACAGTTCTCTGTGCAGCGCAAGACTGTATAATTTTGGATTTATACTCCAGAGGGGGTGTGTGCCTGAGGAGTTGGGAGGTGTCCTAGTTGAAGCCTTCCCATACGCTGGTGAAAGTGCAGGCTGAAGCCTGGAGGGCTTTGCAGCTTGTCACAGCAGTACAGTGTAAGAGAGAGCCCAGGCTGGTGGGTCGGGGGGCTCTTCCAGGTGGCACCCCGTCACAATATGATGTTGACAATTTGTGTTTTATTGGTTAGAGCTTTAACTTTTTGCATCTCAATGCCTATTGTCATTGAATAATTATTATCTGCCCCCCCCGCATAGTTTCCCGCAACTGTGAAAATTTAAATTGATAAAAATAAAAATACTTAAAAATAAACATCAACATTATAAAATAAAAAAATTTGCTTTCTGCCAAGCCTACCCATTTTAGTTAATTTAAAGCCATAGTGTACCTGTCTGATGAATCGATCGGATCCCAAGTTAACCATCAAAGCCTAAAGAAAAGAAAGATACGGTAAAGATTTATCTTGGTGACTGAAGACATTCTACTGGTGTCTGCTTTTACAGATAGAGGGAGAATCTAAATGGTACTTAGCCTGAACAGAAATTAGAATGAGAATCAAACTTCTGTTGTAAGTCTGCAGCATCAAACCATTTGCAGAGTTCTATACAAAACAGGAAGACAGACTCTCTGCCCCCGTAAAGGTCAGAGGCTAAGTAAGACAGTACACTTCAGACATTTCATACCTCAAATGATTGGCAGATTTCAGAAAAGTTTGCTTTAAAATACTTTAAAAATGTATGGGTGGTGTTGTTTTGGTGGATTATCCATGAAGGGGGTCATTTGTGCAGAAGAACTGTATTTCAAAAGGGGTTTTGGTGAAACCAGGTGTTGTTCGGTGCAGTAGGGCTGGTTCCAACCATTAGGGGGTGACATGGATGAAGTGAAAATAATAATGAAGGTGCAAGGATGAGAGGATGCTAAAAAGGTATGTAGGAGGGCAGTTTGGGAAGGGCAGGAGGAAAACAGAGCACAGATTTAGGAAGGGCAGATGCATGGAGAGCACTTGAAGTGACCACAAGTAAAGGAAATTTGCTGTGGAAGGGGAGAGGAAACCCATGAAGGGCTCTGAGGAGAGTGAAGTGATGATCAGAATTGTGTGAGGGGGAAGGATTGTGGCAGCAGTATTTTGGATAGACTGTATAAACATAAAGCTAATTTCATTTGCAATATAGCACCAATGAGACCTTGAAAGGACCTTCTTTGCCATAGAGGTTCTATTCTCTATTCAGTGTATGGCTGTGAGTGTAACTCCCATTAGAATTAGTGAGAGTGAGAGTGGCTGGCACTAAAGTGAATGGTTTTTTACTGTGCTGATGTCACTTCACTATGTTATTTCACATACAAGAAAATGAGACCATATCCCAATATTGACCTTGTTGTGGCAAGGTTAATGTTCACTTTTCACTGTCAATCACCATACACAGAGGCACTGAGGGAAGATTAGAATCCTTAAAACCTATTTCCAGTATTTTAGTTTTTTTCCCAAGAGGCAATTGTGCATGACAGTTAGAAAGAGAAGAAACAAAGGGGCAAGTTAAGGGCCAGAAAAGTAAAAACTTATATCAGAGGCCAGCTTATATTACATACTCAGCTGGTGTACATCAGTTTTACTCCATACAAACCATTTTTGGATTCATTTAACAATCGAGTCCTGGGCGGATTCCTACCTCTTCTACAGGCAGCTCTTTCAGCTTGGGCAGAGAGCTGGACAGCAATCCAACCAGGAACGGAGTAGGGCAGCAGACAATGTCAATCATGGATGAGGGGAGAACAGGAATGAAAGTGTGCTGCCAGGAGAAGGGGTACAGCAAAGCCACCACAGCATGAGAACAGCTCGAGAGGGTGCTGAGGAGAGAGTAATATGGGCATTACTACAGCTCGTTCTTAGCCCGGAATGCCTGCTTACCTGCTGCTGAAATAGTAGCACAGTGAGAATACAGGTGCTCCCTTCTCACAGGATGGCTTTATAAGCTTCCTAATACTGCTGTGTCAATGCACCTCAGTTCTAATCTGTATCCTGCCTGCTATTCCAGTCCCAGTACCCTTCTGTACTAAACTGTGCGGTAGCTTTGTTAATTCCCACTGTGCCCACGTTCTTCACATCACTCATAGTTGAGGCTGGAAGGTCAGCCTTTACTTGGAAAGGGCACCAGACTGGCAATCATGAGACCTGGATTCTATTCTTGGCTCTGCCGTTGACTTGCTTTGTGACCTTGGCTAAGTCTCTTTGCCTTTCCATGCCTCAGTTTCCCCATCTGTTAAAGAGGGATAGCAATATTGGCCCTCCTGTGTAAAGTGCTTTGAGGAATATGTATGAAAAGTCCTATACAAGTTAAGTATTGGTCTCCTTCACTGGAAATTCCTTGCTTACATTGTCCTTTTACTTACTGAACACATCTGGATTTCACTTTATAGTCAAATACTTCCTGAACGCTAACAATAAATCATCATCATCAAATTGATTTTTATGACAGAGAAAGACAGAAGGACCCTCATTTTCAGAGCTGTGACTTTGGCCTGATTTGTGAAGCTTTTTACCCAGCTCAGTCTGACTGAGCTAATTTTCTCAGTGCAAACTTCTACTATAAGAACTATAAATAACTAATAACTGTTGTGCTATTACCACTTGAGAATTCTGGGCAAAGAATCCAAACTGACTTCACTGCAAGTCCTCTGTTAGGCTGTAGGTGGCATCAGACTTCCACTCAGATAATTCTTGCAAGTATTGTAAGCAGAAAAACAGATGATTCTGCACACATGGGAAAATGTATCCGGGGACATGGATCAGCATTTACTTCGTGCTCCCTGTCGGTACCTGGCCCAAGCCGGGGAAGCAAATGATCCAACCAGCAAACCATATTTGGTGATGAATCCTGGTCACATGCCACCTGAGGCACATTGCGCATACGCTAAGAATGTATCACCTGTTTGCATAGCTATAGAAATTACACTTCGGAATTTGCCTGAATAATGAACAAAATTAAAAAAAAACGAACAAAGGGCTGTGTTCATCTTTTACTGGAAATAATCATTTTTTTCCTTGGTATTTACTCTAGATATATGGTATGTTTTTATGACCTTGCCTACACTAGACTGCTACAAGTTTCTTATCAAATGCTGTTTTTTCCAATATTGTTCCACAACATGTGATGGGGCTGCCCTTGACTCTTATCTTGCACTCTTCAGCATATGCCATAGCAAGCACAGTGATGTGTTTCAGGAGAAGGAACTGTGGAGCATGATGCAGGCTCCCAAGCACAATTCTCAATCTCCCTTTAATGCCTTTGTGGTATTTTCAACTGATTGGGTCATCATGGAGGAATGACTACCAAAAAAGAGCCACGTTAAGCTAAAAGCAGGAAAACAAATGTTTCTCCAACATTGGGTGCATCATAATCTTTTCTTTCTATAGAATGCCCTTTTGTAACTTTTCCTCTTGCATGCAAGGCTGTGACGTAAATCAGCACCAACATCCTCTCTTGTGTGCTATTCCCACGCTTTGGGAGGCTTTCGGCTTTGGAATGTTGTGCTAGATTTTTCTTTCAGAACTTTTACCTGGAGCTAGTTAGTACCACGCAGTGGGAGGTTTTACGTGGACATGACAGTGATTGCACCCAACAGTGACTTCTTTAAGCTGTAGTATGCTAATGTGGTGCAGCTTGCAGCACTGTCATTGCGAGTGTCAGTGTTTCTATTTTAAGCCAGTGCATGCAAATGTTTTCAGAAGTGCTCAGCACCCATCATTTGAAAATTAGGCCCCTTCAAATGTCTCAGGTAAAGTACCCCAAAACACTTGACATTAAATTTAGGCCTCCAGAATCCTGTCCCCATGTAGAGGTATCACCCTACTTTCATTGGGATATATGTGCTGAATTAAGCCCTTGTTGCTACATTTTTTGCCCTGGTCATATAATAGACATAAACGATCACATTTATGAAGGAGGCCTACATGACATTTTTGACTGCAAATGAAGTGATTACACATCTGAGGTAAAATTCAGAGGTGATGGATGTATGGGAGACACCAATCTCCTTTAGTGTGCTTTAATTTACACTTTCTTATGTCTTCCTGTTAGTTGAGCCTCCTGCTCTTCCTCTTCAATAATGGGACATGTCCATCATATATGAATAAAAATCCCTGTTTTCAACTCAGTTTCTCCAATCATCATCCCCACTCAATCTATACATATTTTCTACTATGGTTAGTGTAAGGTACCATCAAAAATTGTCTCAAATACATTTTCTTTTACTATGCTATAAGTGGAGATCAGTGGTCACTTTTCTAAACCAAAGCCAATTTCTCTAGGGTAATTTATCTACTCAAATCATTTTCCTATTGTGTTATATTCAGACTTTTTTTTGGCCAGGAAAGTTGTCAGCAAAGACTGATATAAACTAGGATAGGAGGCTTACAGTACTGAAAGGATTATGGTTTCTTTAATATAGATGGAACTATCATCAAAATTTCTGACATTATACAATCTATCTCCCGTGCACTGTTTAATGGTGAATAATGTGTGTTTCTGGGAATACAATACTTGCACTAAGATAATATACCATACTAATTTTTAGCTATTGAGAAATAATCCACATATTTAATGGGCTGGAGTCAATGAAAACAAGAGTATCTAATACCCAGACAGGATATTAGGATGTCTGCTATCATCAGTGCAGGTACATTAAAATATCTAACCTCAAAATACAGGCCATGAAAAATGACGCCATGTAGATTATTTGTCAATTGCTAAAATCCAGTACTTTATCTCAGGGCAAGTACTGTAATCCCAGAAACACACATTACTCACCACTAAACAGTGCTTGGGAGAAAAACACATCATATAGTGTTGGAGCCTTGAACCCAACCTGAATCCAATGGAACTGGACTACAAGTGTTCGGTTTGGGTCATGTCTCAAAACAACCTGACATTCTCAGGCTCAGATTGGGTCGCTGATCACCTTTCTGCCTAGGAGGTTGGCCTGGCAGCAGCTGCCTACCTCAATCCTGCCAGCGGCCACCACTCACAGCAGTGTGCATGTTGGCAGAGCCTCTCACTCCACAGCACACACAGCGCAACAAGGAAGTGTCAGCCAGCAGGACCAAGGCAAGCAGCCGCTGCCACACTGACATCCACAGGGAACATCCACAGATGGGTCCCAGGCATG
Source organism: Mauremys mutica (assembly GCF_020497125.1). Lineage (NCBI taxonomy): Eukaryota > Metazoa > Chordata > Testudines > Geoemydidae > Mauremys > Mauremys mutica. Next base: position 99,818,455 of record NC_059075.1, on the reverse strand, counting down.
GGTTGTGGGAAGCCCCCACCAGGCTGAGCCCCAAGGGTGAGCTGGCAGCAATGATATAGGTTTGGGGGAATTGCCCAGGAGGGTGAGGGAAATCAGCAGCCCTTCAGGTGTGCAGTGCTGGACTGGGGTAGGAGCGAAAGGCAAGCCAGGGTGGGAGATCAGGCTGCAGGACTAGGAGTGGGGCTAAGGGGTAATTAGTCCCTATGTCTCCATGGAGGAAACAAAATAAAGAAAATGGAGTCTGGGACAGTGGCTAGTCCCTTGCAACCCAAACCGAAGTTGACAGGTCCCAACTACAAGTGTTGGGTTTGGGTCAGGTTGGGTATGAAAACAACCCAACACACTCGGGCTTGGGTCAGATTTGGATTGGCGTGGTCTAGCCGGGATCTGCTCAGGCTTTACAATTAGCCCCAAGCTGACCGACAATTGGAAATGCTGAGGCTAGTTTTAGATGCTTGTATTTAAAGACAGTAACCCTTTCAGTGCTGCAAGTCTCCTGCCTCCAGAAAACGCTGAAGTCTTTTTGCATATTCCTCCTGCTTTAGCTGGAAATATTCCATCAGTGTAGGAAACAACCCCCTCTTTCTCTTCGTAAAAGCCCACTTGTGATGTTACTGACATGAACTGTGACCATATAGATCATTGTTGCAACCAGGGTCTTATGGTTGCACCAGGTCTTGTACAGAGGAGGTCAAGTGGGGTGTCTATGGAAAGGTTGTAGTTTGCTGGTTATGATTATGCTATCTGTTCATGTGTATCATTTTTGTATTTGAAGTTACGAATATTGGGTATGTATTTGTATCTCAGTGTGTTTGATTTTAAGTAGCCTCAGTGAAGTTTTTGGTCAGCTTCTTGAGAAAGGACTATTCTCAGTAAGTGCCCAATCGAGAAACACTTAACTGACAATGGACTTTGGGAGACGTCAATCCACATCTGAGCTTTCCTGGGAAAGTTCAAACTAACATGCAAACAATGGCATTGGCCTGCAAAAAGCTGAATCATTCATGGACATGTGACTTGCCCAGGTGGCTACAAACTCCATCTTGTTGCTATGACTTTGCACAGGAGAAGAAAGGGGTTTCTGCCCACAAGAGAAAGAATAGAATATAAAAGGCCATGAAAACCCCTCCATTTTGTCTTCAGCTGGCTCAAGAGATGGCCTCTCCACCCCCAAGAGATGCCTGAAAGAAACTGGAACAAAAGACAGTAACTACGGGGGTGAAAGTGATTGCTGGACCCAGACTAGGAAGGAGTCCAGTCTGTGAAAGAAGCTTACTGGAACATCTCTAAGGGTGAGATTTACCTGTATGCAGTTTCTTAATGTATTAGACTCAGATTTGTCTGTTTTGTTTAATTTTGCTTGGTAACTTACTTTGTTCTGCCTGTTATTACTTGGAACCACTTAAATCCTACTTTTTATACTTAATAAAATCACTTTTGTTTATTATTGAACCCAGGGTAAGTAATTAGTACCTGGGGGAGCAAACAGCTGTGCATCTCTCAGTATCAGTGTTACAGAGGGCGAACAATTTATGAGTTTACCCTGTATAAGCTTTATACAGAGTAAAACAAATTCATATGGGGTTTGGTTCCCATTGGGAGCTGTCTGGATGCTACAGACAGGAGCACTTCTTAAGCTGTTTTCAGTTGAGTCTGCAGCTTTGGGGTGAGTGGTTCAGACCCTGGGTCTGTGTTGGAGAAGACTGGCGGGTCTGGCTCAACAAGACAGGGTTCTGGAGGCCCGAACTGGCAGAGAAAATGGGCTCAGAGGTAGTCTCAGCACATCAGGTGACAGTCCCAAGGGGGTTTCTGGAATTGTTCAGGGCATCTAACGACAATCTGTCTCATCTCTATTTACCATTGCCACATGTAGCCCATAATTTCTCAAAGGCCCCTCCCTAAGGACGTTCTCCCAGAACTAAGACTGCCCTTCTAGTCAGGAAAATCATTTGCAGATTCCTCTGAACTCTGTAACCTGCTGTTTTTAGTGCATTTTCATTATCTGTGTTGGCATTTGCAGTTAAAGTGGAGGAAGGCGAGGTTATCCCCTCTTCCCCCACTCCACACCTCTCCTAGTGGATAGTGAGTCTCATAACACAGGGAGAGATTGTTCAGTGAGAGGAATTATTTGCATGGGGAGCCAAAATCCTACCAGCGCTACATTATCCCAATGGGTTGATGCCAGGTGCATGCTATGCCGATGCTCCAGACCATGTGCTCAACTGGCACCAATTATCAAAATCTGGTTTTCTCTGTTTCCTTAGATGGAGAAATGTAGCCAAAATGTAAATTCACAGATATGTATTTCCAATGCCTGTGTTTATTTTTCCACAACTTTTTCATGTTTCTCATTTCTCCCTGCTGATTTAATTATGACATTGTCTCAACATTTACTGAACTCTTTCATCTGTTTTTTTTTAATACATACACACTCCAACCCACAACTGCTCCATGACCGAATTACCTTCCTTCCTCACATCCTTCCTCTTCCTCTTGGGAGAGCTTGTTCTGGATTTCTGTTGGAGTTCTGAAGTTCTATCCCTTCCAGTACTTGAATTAGGTAGGTATTCCATACCCATATGTCTAATCTCAGCCCACAACAGCACTTTTCTTTGATGGCTCCTGCTGTTGTGCCATTAGGGATTAGAAGGAAGGAAACACAGCATGGGGAAAGGGGAATCATTGATCACTTCTGTTGCAAAATTTCTGGTGTACCCCGCAGCTTTGCTCTTTTCTAAATACTGCAATGTCATCCTCGCTCCTGGACTAGATCCAAGCCATGGGAGGAAAAAAGAGAACGGTCCCCTCACATGCATAAAGGTAATTTAGGCTCATGTTTTCAAAAGTAGCCACTGGATCTCAGAGGCTCTCTCTTGCTACCGCTTGTTTTTGATGTCACATAACCTCCTTTGGACTTTGGCTTTAAGCAGATGATAGGCCTAATGTTTTCATTTGTTAGAGGAATCATTTTGCCAGTTACAAAATGCATTTCTTTTCTGTTGAATTAATGCTAGGATTTCCTCATTGTTTTCTTCAAATCAATCTTGGTGCCAGTGAGTGGAATATCCTATGGTTTCAGCACATGCACTGTGAATGATGTTTTTAAGTTGATCCCAGTCCTCTTGAATGTCAATGATGTTGTCAGGCAGATTAGAGAGTTTCTCAGACAGATGTTGCTGGAACATCTTGCAGCTGGTTTGGTCTTGAAGTGCTTTGACATTGTACTGCTTTCACTTAGTCTTTGGGTGTTTGCGGTGTGGTGGAGCAAGTTGCAGGTACATGACTGATCTTACTAATCAATGGTCTGTCCAACAGTGATCAGTATCTCTCATAGCTTGTGTTATACAGACGTCGGTATAGTCTCAGGCTCTGACTATAACATAGTCGAGGAGGTGCCAGTGTTTGGACCGCGGATGTTTCCAGGTGGTCTTAAAATTTGTTAGTCTGCCTAAAGATGATATTTGTGGTGAGCAGATAATGCTCCGCACATTTGCTGAGGAGGAGAATGCCATTGGGGTTTACATTTCCCACCCCTTCTTTGCCTATTGTGCCCCTCCAGAGTTGGGAATTCTGTCCAACTCTGGCATTAAAATCTCCCAGGAGGATGAGTTTGTCGGCCTTACGTGTGGTTGTGAGGACTGCATCAAGAGTTCTGTAAAACTGCTCCTTATTGTCTTCCTCATCATCGAGTGTTTGGTCACATGTGCTGATGACTGTGGCATATTGGTTGCTGCTAAGCTTGAATCGAAGAGTCGTGAGATGTTCGTTGATCCCCACGGGAAGCTCCAAAAGCTGACTGGCGATCTTATTTTTGATGGCAAAGCCAGTCCTGTGAATGCATCTCTCTTCAGGTGGCTTTCCTTTCCAAAAGATGATGTAGCCACCTCCATCCTTTTTAATTGGCCTGGCGGGTCTCACTAAGAGCTTCAATGTTAATGTTGAGTTTTGCCAGTTCTCTGGCAATTATGGCAGTTCTTTCTGGGCATTCACTACACTAAGAGTTCATACGGGTGCAGACGTTCCTGGTGGCGAAATTCATTGTCTTACATCTCTTGTTTTAGCCACGGAGGAGTTATCTCACTGGATACGACCATCCAGTCAGAAGAGTATGAGACAGCCTATATTCTGGGCACCTTTTCTAGCCCCCTTCCCATTTGGAGTGAGCAGAGGGGATCCTGAAAAAGCCTGCTCAGTCACAGCCGCTGCTGCCAAAATGCACTTCCATCTCAACCAAGCACAAAACGACCTTCACATGGCTGCCGCCTGTGTGCAGATTTGTGACTAAAGACTCCCAGAGATCACTGCTCCTGTCTTCCCTGCCACTCATCCATCACCACCTGCGTGTGAAGTCTTTTAACATGTGGAAACCGGTGCACAGGCAGTAACCACACAAAAATTGACATGAGGAAAACCCTGATCCAGTGGCAAGGAGATCCAAGACAACCAGGGGCCTCCCTCCTGCTGCAGCCCTCATCCGCCTTCACAGCCGCAGAGTACTAGAAGGTGCTCTATATGTCCCCGATCCACCATTGGGGTCTTTTGACGTTGGTCAGGACCCTCGCCTCAGACCTGCTCGCCAAGGGGGACCCTACCAGGAGTATAAAAGCTCCGGATGATGTAGCTCTGAATTTCTTTAGCCCATGCAAGCCTTTCCACCACGACGAGGTTGCAGTCCATCAGAAAGGGCCAGGCTCAGTACACAACTGTAATAAAAAAGAGTCTTTGCCCCAAAGAGCTTACAATCTTAGAATATGATAAGAAACACCATGTGGACACAACAAAGAAACGGCAAGGCGGACAAGCTATCGGTGAAACAGATATTAGCATAACAAGCAGCAGTCTCAGCACAAACCGGCTGCCTAGCCATTGTCAGGTATTGCTGGCACCATGGCAGAGGTGAGTTTTAAGGAGGGAATCTGAAAGACCTCTGAATGATTTGCAGCACTGGTGGATAGTAGCAGATAGTGCCATCACTCTCTTTCCTTCACCTTGTGTGAACACTGATCACCTGCATTATGCCCCCCTATTGCCTTGAGACACTGCACTGCAACCATTATCCCTTTGGAAATCATGAATGTTCCCCCTTGCTTGACTAGGGGGACTGTTGCTGCATGATGGTGCACTCCCCTTTAGCCCAGATACTGCAGGGCTAACAGCTCAATGGGCCAGGAAAGGAGAAACAGGAATTCAGACCTGGGTCTTTCACATGACAGAACACTACCACTAGGCCAACCCACTAAGTTGCATTCTGGCCAAGATAAAGTCATCACTCTTATTATGATGGGCAACTTTTACCTGTGCAAAAGTATTATAGATACCTTCTCATTCTATTGCTATGGGGTAGCCAAATGGAGAAATTTGGAACCTTTTCCTTTTGATTCAAACCAGAGAAATTACATGCTTTTTACAAGATGAATCCCCATGAAAATATCAAAATAAAATAGTGAGTCATTGTTGCTACAGAGAAAGAACATGGAAATTGAGCAAGCTGATTGAATAACTGTGGCCGTGAGAAAAGGCCTGAAGTTACAGAATGTGCTAATGCATGCATTCAGGAACAACAGTTACATTCAAAGTCACAACATCAGATGCAGAGATTAGGGAGGAAAAGCAACAGAAGATGATTGCATGATGTTTACAGGAAACTCAGAAGCCGGGGGATGTTTAAAGGATAACATTCCTAACACCGGCGTATAAGAGGTATTAAATAGCTTATGCAGGCAATTAAATATTGAAGGGAAACTTACAACCACCATGACCTTTGAGAATCAAGCCTATAGCATTTAACACCAATGTTGGTACCTGGACATGTCTGTTTTAAGGCTTGTAATTACAGGCAGGGCTGATAGCACAGCCAATTATTAAGGTTGCCCAACACTTCCCATTACAAGACCCTGTTTTCTGTTGCTTACAGACATGCCAACTCTCTCAAATTGATCACTAGAGTGGCAATTTCGCATGATCTCAACGCTAGAACTCTCAAATGTCAGGACTCCCCCCCCCCCCCGCCATAGTACATTCTTAAAATGTGTTTCCAGTCTAACAAGAGTTACCCCCACCCTAAACAAAGGAATGTGGTTTCTCCACCAGGCAGTTACTTCCAAAGAACTTTAAAAGACAATGAGAATTCATTTACATATCAGACAAACAAAGCTATCAAGCTAACAAGTGGGGGGGAGATTTTACTTAGAAATTGGGCATGGCCAGGGCTCCAGCTGCCACCCTGGGGGAGGGGGGAAGTGGGAGAGGGGACCTCACTACAGCCCCCCATGCCTGGGGAGAGTGAAGAACCCTAAGGAGCAGATGTAAGGCTGGGGCTGAAAGGGGGCTGAAGTGAGGAGGGTGAGGGCTGATGGGGCTGTATTGATGGTGGGTTCTGAGCAGATGGGGTGGTACTGGGAGGGTGAATTGAGGGCAGTGGGGGTTGATGAGGCAGAGGATGGTGATGCTTGGGGACTGAACTGGGAGGGGGGCTGAATTGAGAGGGGTGTGGATGGGGACAGAGCCGATTGGCACCTGGGGGACAGGATTAATTGCTGAGCAGGAGACAGGCAGATGTAGGGATGAGAGCTCCTGCAGCAAGGCCCAAAATCACCTTATCCAGTACACGTGTGAGTGGGCAGCACTAATTGTCACATGCACACACCCTGCGGCTGGGCGGGGGGGGGGGGTCAAAAATCAAGAGACTGACCTAAAAAACACAGCAAAGAATCCTGTGGCACCTTATAGACTAACAGACGTTTTGCAGCATGAGCTTTCGTGGGTGAATACCCACTTCTTCAGATGCAAGTGGTGGAAATTTCCTGGGGCAGGTATATATAAGCAAGCAAGAAGCAAGCTAGAGATAACGAGGTTAGATCAATCAGGGTGGATGAGGCCCTGTTCTAGCAGTTGAGGTGTGAAAACCAAGGGAGGAGAAACTGGTTCTGTAATTGGCAAGCCATTCACAGTCTTTGTTTAGTCCTGAGCTGATGGTGTCAAATTTGCAGATGAACTGGAGCTCAGCAGTTTCTCTTTGAAGTCTGGTCCTAAAGTTTTTTTGCTGTAGGATGGCCACCTTAAGATCTGCTATTGTGTGGCCAGGGAGGTTGAAGTGTTCTCCTACAGGTTTTTGTATATTGCCATTCCTAATGTCTGATTTGTGTCCATTTATCCTTTTCCTTAGAGACTGTCCAGTTTGGCCGATGTACATAGCAGAGGGGCATTGCTGGCATATGATGGCATATATTACATTGGTGGAAGTGCAGGTGAATGAACCGGTGATGTTGTGGCTGATCTGGTTTGGTCCTGTGATGGTGTTGCTGGTGTAGATATGTGGGCAGAGTTGATACGCATCATCAGGGATCTACAACCCATCCTGGACAATGATCCCACACTTTCACAGGCCTTGGGTGGCAGACCAGTTCTCGCCCACAGACAACCTGCCAACCTGAAGCATATTCTCACCAGCAACTGCACACCGCACCATAGTAACTCTAGCTCAGGAACCAATCCATGCAACAAACCTTGATGCCAACTCTGCCCACATATCTACACCAGCAACACCATCACAGGACCAAACCAGATCAGCCACAACATCACCGGTTCATTCACCTGCACTTCCACCAATGTAATATATGCCATCATATGCCAGCAATGCCCCTCTGCTATGTACATCGGCCAAACTGGACAGTCTCTAAGGAAAAGGATAAATGGACACAAATCAGACATTAGGAATGGCAATATACAAAAACCTGTAGGAGAACACTTCAACCTCCCTGGCCACACAATAGCAGATCTTAAGGTGGCCATCCTACAGCAAAAAAACTTTAGGACCAGACTTCAAAGAGAAACTGCTGAGCTCCAGTTCATCTGCAAATTTGACACCATCAGCTCAGGACTAAACAAAGACTGTGAATGGCTTGCCAATTACAGAACCAGTTTCTCCTCCCTTGGTTTTCACACCTCAACGGCTAGAACAGGGCCTCATCCACCCTGATTGATCTAACCTCGTTATCTCTAGCTTGCTTCTTGCTTGCTTATATATACCTACCCCAGGAAATTTCCACCACTTGCATCCGAAGAAGTGGGTATTCACCCACGAAAGCTCATGCTGCAAAACGTCTGTTAGTCTATAAGGTGCCACAGGATTCTTTGCTGCTGCTACAGAACCAGACTAACACGGCTACCCCTCTGATACTAAAAAACACAGAATCATCTTTTTTAAAAATGTCATGATTTTGGGGGTTCCAACCATCATTTTTGATCTCTTGAAGTTGGCAATACTGTGCTATAACTTTGCCAAGTTTAACATCTGGGCTGAAATTCTCCATGCTGGGTTTTTGCCTTTTTCTAAAAAAATTTTATTTTTATTTATATATTGAAATTTTGGTCAAAACTGGCCTACTTTTTCCTAGAATGAGATTAAGGAAAAATACATTATTTTGCCACATTAAAAATTTCTGGAAAACTTTTCCCATGCTTTGGAGCACAAATTTGAAATTTAGTGAGGGGGCAGAGGGAGCCTATGTGTCAGGGCTGTATTTTTTGCTTTCCTTGTGAAAATCTACCAAAATCTGGTTAAATTATAAGCCTTTGAAAAAATCTCAAATTTGCCCATGCTCAGTAGCGACTTTTTCGATTTTAGCAGCCAAATGCCCTGATGATTCCATCTGTACTGGCCGTGCTCCAGGTGGCAGCTGAGCAGGTCTTTCCCTTAAATTGCACCTCTGAGCTGCTGTATGCCCTGCTATACCAGGTCAGAGTCCAGGTCCAGGTACTTGAACTGAGAGCAAAAGAGACTATCTCCTGTGCTCTCAATGACACGCTCCCCCCTTCCCCCCCAAACTGGGCCCTGCTTCAAATACAGAAGAGATAAGAGCCAGATCTGCTGGGGAGACTTGGGGGGTTGGGAGACATGGGGACAAGGAGACTGTGAGTCACAGAGGGAAAAGGGGTGGGACCAATGTTCCCTCTAATTTTTTACATCCATGTGTGGAATGAATTTTATATGCACCAATATGGAGATAGTGTGTGGCAGGGGCGGGGCCGAGGGTTTTGGAGTGTGGGAGGGGGCTCAGGGCTGGGTCAAAGGGTTGAGGTGTGGGGCAGTGAGAGCTCTGGGGTGGGGCCGAGGATGAGGGGTTGTGGTGATGGGAAGCATGAGTGGAGGAGAGAGACATGATTCAGATGGTGAACTGGGAGTTGTTTCTTCAGTTTGCTTTTATTTTAAAAAACCTAGGAAATTACACATACAAACTTTGTTAAAAGAACATTTGTAAGGTTGCAAAATCAAGAACTCAAAAGTTAGGAAATGTCAGAACTAAGGTGGCCTGCACAATTTGAATCAGCCCCTATTTGCATATGCATTATGAGATAGTCTTTAATTACATGAAAAAAAACAGGAGTACTTGTGGCACCTTAAAGACTAACAAATTTATTTTTTAGTAAATTTTTAAATAAATTTGTTAGTCTTTAAGGTGCCACAAGTACTCCTGGTTTTTTTGCGGATACAGACTAACACGGCTGCTACTCTGAAACCTTTAATTACATGGTTACATATAATTTTTTCCACTTTTCAACCTTAATAATGCTCTCTCAACATAGGCATTTGTGTGTGTAAGTGTAAGATACACATTCTCTGTTTAACATTTTTCACAATTAATACTTTATTTCTGTGGACAAAAGTGATGAATGACAGATTTAATTAAATGTATCCCTTCTCTCGTTACACAGTCCAACTCCCAACCCAAACAGATATTTGTCTGGGATCAGGACAACATATACTGCAGAAGTAGAAGATCAGAGGGCCAACTAGTTTTATCCCTCAGAGGTTTAGAGGCACTTGTATGCTTTGAGTGTTACACAGGCTATGCTTTGGTAGCACTATGGCTACTGAAGCAAGATGTAGGCATCTTATGATTTTGTTCACACAACTAAACCATTATAAATATAACAAATTATGCATCCTACAGTGAGTAGCAGTCTCCCGACTGCTGACCTCTCAGGGAGCTATCAGAACAGGTTTAGGTGGAGAGGTGATATGGCTTTGTATAATGGAGGACAGGTTTCAGAATGGTAGCTGTGTTAGTCTGTATCTCTCTCTTGATATTCACCCCTTCTTGTCAACTGTTGAGAATAGGCCACTTCCATCTTCATTGAATTGGCCTCATTTGCACTAACCCCCAACTTGCTAAGGCAACTCCCATCTTTTCATGTGCTGTATATATATATATATACTGCTTACTGTATTTTTCACTCCATGCAACCGATGAAGTGGGTTTTAGCCCACAAAAGCTTATGCCCAAATACATTTGTTAGTCTCTAAGGTGCCACAAGGACTCCTTGTTCTTGTTTTTTTTAATATAATGGAGGAGTAACATACAGCAATTTAAAATACAGATTGCCAGGTAAATTGTATTTTCCCTTGAATGCAAAATTAGAAGAAAGGAAGGTTCTGCTAGTGAAGGCAGGGGGCTGGACTCGACCTTTCAGCTTCAGGGTCCCTTCCAGTTCTATAAGATAGATAGGTATAGGTAACATTTTCAAAGGATACTTTCAAGGAGCATATATATTCTATGCACTATTTCCCATGCCATTTCACATTACTTCTTTCATCAGGAGAAATACTGGCAAGTTAAGTTACAGATTACACAGGGTTGAAGCGATACCATTATGGGGCTTCAGAATCAATCACTGCTAATGCCTGATGCCATACAAGTTCTTAATGATATGTGGACCAAGTATACTAAAAGCTAGTTATATTGCAATAGCTCACAGTTGCCCCACTCAAAATTAGACCCCCATCATACGAGGTGGTGTATAAACACAAAGAAAACATACTTGCTGCCCGGAAGAATTTACAATATAAAAAGACAAGTTTCATACAAAAGGTGGGGGAAAAGAGGATTCTGATCAAAATATACATTTAAATTTGGACCTTGTTTGTTGTTGTCTGATCAAAATACAAATTCCTAACACGGTAATTTGTTCTGCCATGAACAAAAATGCTATTTCTAATGACTACAAAGGAATGGCAGGAATTACAGTTAATTCACTTCTGGTTTCCACAAAACTGAAAGCAAGAGAGAGAGGAAGACTTTCAGAACAAGCAAAACATGGTTTTAATTCAGCAAAGTACATAAGCATCTGTTTAAGTCTCATTTACTTCAATGTGCTTAAGTGCTTTGCAGTACAGTGATAGGATTGCTCACATGCTTAAGTGCTTTACTGAATTGAGGCCTTAAAGTCCCTTTTCTCCCCTCCATCCCATTTTTCACTGACTCAGCCCCCAAATAGAAACAGAAATACACCACAGGAACAGCCCCTTTAGGAAGCGGCAGTGAAGCTAGGCTCAGCTTTGGAGCAGGGCATGTTGGGCCACTGAAGTCTGATACTGAATATTGTTTGTAAGGACGTGCTTTGCCTTTCTGGAAGCTGTTACGTCCTTAACTGAGCTAACGTACAGCCCAGCCCAGAGAGGTTTCTGATGGGTTTTAAAGTCCTCATCCCTGTAAATGGCTGTTTGAAAATTGCCAGCAGAGTATTTACCATTCTGACTCCCCCCCACCCCCCGATTCATACTTCCCTGTGGCAGGATTCCCTCTAAAGAAGTGCTCAGGCCTGGCTTCTGGAGAGGTAAAGAGAGGGGTCTGTTACTATAGCTAAGTCTATGGGTTTCCTAAAAGCTGGGAAGTTGCCTGCTTCATCTTTTTGTTACGATCAATGAGAAGCAGAGCTATGGTAGCAGAGAGGCATCACCTGTGTTCCACTCGAGGCCCACCCCTTATAGAGGTGGAGTTGAAGAGGGGTCCAAGGCAGTTGGAATGGGGATGTGAGTAAACCCCATTCTCATAGAGGGGATACAGAACATCGCTCTCTAGCCTCACCCACAGCGACTGTGACAGAGTAATGCTTTCCCCTGCGTTCGTAAGGCTTTGCAGTGTGTACTCCTCACATGACGCTGCTGCTGCCATTGTTGCAGTCATGCTTCCAGTTTGGCTGCTGTCAAGGACAACTCAGAGCACAGGGGGACTTAGGGTTACTGAAAGGCCAGGTGCCATGGCAATGTTTGCATAACAAAGACTGTAGTTCTGGAAGTCATTGTCTTCTTTTAAGTATCAGAGGGGTAGCCGTGTCAGTCTGGATCTGTAAAAGCAGCAAAGAATCCTGTGGCACCTTATAGATGCATCCGACGAAGTGGGTATTCACCCACGAAAGCTCATGCTCCAAAACGTCTGTTAGTCTATAAGGTGCCACAGGATTCTTTGCTGTCTTCTTTTAGAATCTCCAGTTTATTTTCTTTTGCCCTTGTCAGGCTTAATTCCCGTTTTAATGTAAAGCTATCCCTGTAATGTGTTCCTGCCAGGGACGAATGCCCCACTGAGGGGATAGCTACACAGCAACAAACCTCCCATGGCAGCAACTTTCAGAGCCTGGAGCAGTTGACTTGGATAAGCAGGATTCATGCCAGGGGACTAAAAAAAGGCAGTGCAGACAGTCCCACTCAGGCTGAAGCCTGGACTTTGAGACCTCTCCCCACCCCAGGTTAGAGCCCAGGCTCTAGGCCCAAGCAGGAACATCTACACTGCTATTTTTAGCCCCATATGAGCCCAATTCAGTTGACCCGGGCTCCGAGACTTGCTCGCGTGTTGTTGGGTTTTTTCCCAGTGTAGACATACCCTTAGAATACAATAAGAACCAAGGCCTGTTTGCATGTCAAGAAAGTTTGGATGACTTTTTATTAAATGCATTGTTTGTTTTTTCCATGTCTCCCCATCAGGACTTAAAGTACAAATGCCAAAGTACCCCTTAAGTTTCTATCATGGTACCACAACCCCACATCCATGGAAGTTTGAACAGTTCAGAATCAGATATGGTTAGGATGAATTTTGTATCCCTGACTGTCCTGAGGCGGAACTTCAGACCTTCAGAGGTTCCTCTATTATTAAGTTTGACTTGCCTCTCTCTAGAAAAGTCAATGAAGGTGTTGGGAAAAGTGAGAAGAGGGGATGTGTATGTGTGTGTTGTGGGGAAGAATAAGTGATCTTTGTTCCAAAAATATTCTCTGGACACAGAAGCCCACAGAAACATTCCACAGCGATGTTTCACCTTATGAATTTTATTTGTAGAGCAAACACATAGGTAAGAATATTAATAAACCAAGAGCTGTGAGATGAGGGCTTCTCCATTTAGATTGAAGTCTGTAACCAAGATGTGATTATCCATGTGTATTTTCAGGCCAGGTGTGCAAATCTGTTTGCTCTTATTTTGGGTCAAATTTTCTGCTGGTGTCAATGGGATTTTCTGCCCACAGAGAATTTGGTCCACTACGTTTTACTAAAGTATGAGTTCCAAATGTGAAACATGCAGCAAGAGATCTGTGATCACAGAAACAAAAACACAAGAGCCTGGGACTCTTGGTGCTCAGCACTTCTGAAAATAAGGCTCTAACTAACTCAAGTTGAGCATCCAAAATCAGAAGCCAGTTTTCAACTTTTTGTCTTTAGTCACCCTCTGAGCTAGTGGAAGGACAGCTAGGGTAGATCTATGCAGTAGAATAAATATAGCCTTGAAATTAAAAGGAAAGGTCTCCTCCTCTTTGTTTAACAGCTATGCAGCTTATCAGATGTCTGATGCTAGGATGGCTTTTGTTTACATGTAAACTAACTACAAAAAAATGCCAGAAGCTGGTGAAAGTCCTTCATCCTCAAGATGAGTTGGACGAAACTGAGTATTACTCAGAAGTCTGATATTACCAGGATGGGAAATTCACTCAAACAAACCAACAGCATTGGGGTGCTCACTACTTGCTAGCCATGCCTTTCAACCTGAGGCTCAGTTCATTGTTTCCACACTAATCTGCCTTACATTAGGCAGCAGCTCCTTTATGCAAAATCTAAGACTGAATTGCAAAGTACTTGCCAAGAGTGAAAGTTTGACTCAAGTCCAAGTAGCCCCCCTTCATTTGAACACTGACATGATCGCCCCAAGCAAGCTTTGTGACATATCACAGAGCGCAAACAAGGCCTTGGTGATAAGGCTGGGCAGTGGGGCACAAACTGAGGAGGAAATGCATATTTTCCACATCACATCAGCCCAATTATCAGCTATCCCTTGCACAAAATTGTTTTAACTATGGTTACAATGTAAAGAACATAACTATACCACTTACCCCTCAAAAAAGTATTTTTCCCATGAAAACAAGCTAACACAAAGCTCATTTTGTAAGGAAATGAGTCACAACTCACGATTTATCTGGTTGGTGTTCTGCAGGCAGAACTTTCAAAATCAAGTTTTCGATGATGCATGGTGAGAAATGCAGCCATCGTAAAATAATCATACAGTTCTCTCTAATATAGCCTCACCTTTCTAATTACAGCAGTGGAATGGCTCCTTATTAGCTGTGCCACAGCTTATTCCTGGGATGGTTTCCACAGGACCACAAGTGCTTAAAGTTGGTCAACAGAGAGCTCAGACACCAGGTATCACATGCTGTCAAAGATTTCCGTGAAGCAGTCATTGTTGTAGAGGTCTTGAAGGGAATCCCAACAATTGTTTGATTAAGAGATCGTTCATGAACCAGTTTCTGGCTTTTCTCACCCACTTTCATTCATGGAGCTGTATTTCACCAGAGAGTTGTGTCAATGAGTATCACATTTGGAACATACTCGCTCAATGGTCCATGTCACTGTGTATGTTAAATCCCCATTGCTGGTGCATTATTTTGAGGAGCACTGAGCATTGAGTGTCTAATGTCATCATTTGTAAGCTCTGCTCTCAGCAGATTCATTTAGCTTAAGCTCACAAAATTCTTTTCTATCTAGGTTCTTATCCCACACTCATCTGTAGTATCTGAGTGCATTAAGAAGTCTACCTCGTACTTGGAGTGGAAAGTAGTGAGGTTTTTGATCATCCATAGTTCATGTGGGACTTTATTTCACAGTCTCAGTCTGGCCCCTGTGCTGTCTCTCCTGTACAGATGAACTTTACTCCTATGGTAGAAAGTTTTGTTGGGCCTGAGAAGCAGAGCTGTTTACCATCCCTGAGTTTTAGGTGATATTTTAGATATCCTGGGCCCTGGCCATTGAGCATTTGAAGACAATGACTGAGATCTTGAACTTGACTCAGTATTCAATGGGAAGCCAGTGGAGAGAGCAGAGGACAGGTCTGATGTGCTCAAAGTAGCTCGTGTTGCTAAGGAGATGGGATGCAGTGTGCTGAACTAGTTGGAGTTTCCTAAGGGCTGACGGTTTCATGCCCAGGTATACTGCACTGCTGTAGTCCAAACAGGAGGTTGGCAAAGGTGTGCATAACAGAGCCATATCATTGTCTGTCATGATGGGATGGTATCTCCTAGCCAGCTGGAGATGATAGAAATGTATGATGTGTTCTCAAAGATTCCTACTTTAAAACATCTGGAATTATTAGATAATTTAAGCAGTTCAGGCACTAGGTACTCTGTAATCACAGAGCTCATTAGGAAACAACATCCAGAAAGAAAGAAGTTCGCTTTTCATTTTACCTATGCACGAGACTTTCCTTTTGCTTTTTTGATCCAAATACTGAAGAAAAAAAATTCCAGTATTTCTATTTAAAAAACTATTGTGACTTTATAGTACATATCCTCCTCCTAAAGATAATTGAAAGCCAAACCAAAACTTGAAAGCTTAAGCACCCAGAGCCTAAAATCTATCAATTTTCCTTTCTCTTGTACCTGCAGACAGGAGATCAGATAAAGTAAGTGTGACGCTGTGTATAGGAAAGATGGCTGTTTGTATCTCTGTTACACAGTTTCCATAAATCTGGTTCAAAGTATGTCATGTAAGGTATCAATGGAAAAGTTACGATTTGCTAAGTATTATTATCTTGTTTATATGCATGTTTCATCTTAAACCTGTGTTGTATTCCTGGATGACAGCCCCCAGATAGATTTACATTAGGGCTAGACAGCTATGTGTTGATGGCCCATTAAGGACACTCCACTTTCACAATGGGCTATTAGAAGAATCTCATCCTGCCCAGTAGGTCTTCCTGCAGATGCCTCAGACAGCAAGGAGCCAATGGCCACCTCCTGTGATTCAGCAAAACATGTAAAGACATGTGACCCTGGACTCCATCTTGGGCCAGTAAATGTCCATGCACCTTGGCTGTGGGCTTTGTTTGGGACAGTAAATTTCCATGCCCATGGCAGAGGATATAAAAGGCACCTGAAACACCTCCATTTTGCCTCTTTCCTGCTCCAAATTCTCTGGACTGTAGACTTACCACTAAAAGGAGTATCTTCAACTATGAACTGAGACCTTCTGGTCTTTTGGAAGTTACCAGAGAGGCTTTTGCAAGCCAGCAGTCTATTCCATCACTGCTACAAACCTGACATAAGGACTTTGCAATCATGTGTGTGTATATGATCTATTAACCATTTATAACTCTCTTCTTTTCTTTTATTAATAGCTCAATGGTTTGAGCACTGGCCTGCTCAACCCAGGGTTGAGAGTTCAATCCTCGAGGGGGCCATTTAGGGATCTGGGAGGGAAAAAAAACAACTGTCAGGGACAGTACTTGGTCCTGCTAGTGAAGGCAGGGGACTGGACTCAATGACCTTTCAAGATCCCTTCCTGTTCTATGAGAGAGGTACATCTCCATATACGTTTTCTAAGAATTGGCTGACAGTGTGATATTTGGGTAAGATCTGAGATACATATTGATCTGGGGAGAAGTGTCAGATCCTTTGGGATTAGTAAGAACCTCACATATGGTGAAATGGGTTTTCAATAACCTCTCACTATATTAGATTTGGTTGTCCAGATGGGACCCAAGGGCTGGAATGCCTAAAGGGGGCTGTGTTTAGCTTCTGGTTAACCAGTGTGGTATTACAGAAGCTCTTGTTACTGGCTTGGTGAATCTAATTATAGAATAAACCACCAGCTTTAGGGATTTGTCTGCCCTATTTCTTGCAGTCTGCTCTATGTGTGGCATACTCAGTGTAGCCCATTCCAGGCACCCAGGCACAGTAAGCATTAGAGGCATCCAGCAATAAACACATTCCTAGCTGGGGACACAACTTATTGTTTCATCACACAGAATAAAGAATTGGTAGGTACAGATATGAAAATGTCAGAAAACCTCTCACTCTGAGTGGTTTTAAAGTACTTAACTATGTAAAATTAAACAGAGAAAAGTTTTCATTTAAGGGGAATGTGGTTTTACCAAGGCATCATCTCTTGCTTCTGTAATAAAAAAAAATGTGTAAGAAAGATACATAATTGCTTTTGGAGCGAGAGACACGCAAATGGTTCTTCAGAAACAGAGATTTGGCTTTTCAAGGCTCTGGCATCCAACTGTACTTTGCACAAAGTTCAAGCAAATGGGATTTTTGGCATGAAATTGTCCATTGGACATGGTCACCTGCTCATGCTCGGTTAGATTTTTTTTTAAAAAAAGGATTCCATAAGTGGACAGTTATCCCCAGCTTCCACAGAGTCATCCAGATTCTTTCTGTAGGACAGTTTTCTAGTATAAATCCATAACAAAAACAGTAGTGGTTTTGCTTATGATAACCCCAAAGGGTTGTTAACTACAAACCACTCTTCCATACTGGGGCTTTCAGTCCCTAGAACTGTTGTTAACACACACACTGATGTTGTCAGATTGGCTGGTGATCACTGCACTTTTAACAGAATCACTACTGGAAAGTTGGAGGAAGGGTTTCTTTTCTCTAGCTGGGAATCAATAACAAAGGAGAAAAAAGGAATGTTCTCATTCTGAAGATGAAAATGGAATCTTTGCAAAAAGTCACGGGGGGTTAGTGGGCAAGCTGGAAAAATGCTGTAACTTAACACACAAATTACTGCACTAATAACGAATCCACTGAAAGAAAACCATCTAAAGAAAACAGGCCCACTTCCTATCTCTTTCCCATTCATGGGAGAGGGGGAAGAATTTTGTTTTACAAATCACAAATGAGATAATGAGGTTTTCCCACTGTAGAACTGTCGCCAAAGTCTCAATAAGCGACATGACTAAATATCCACTGAACAGGAGGAGGGGCAGGAAAGAGAAACAAAACTACAAACTAAACTCTTTGCAGTTTGTTTTTTGTAATTATGCCATCAAAATTCATATGTGCATTAAAATGTCAATAACAGCTTGCTTTCCTCTGATTGCTGTTGAATCCTAAACAAGCAAGGAATTTACACAGCCCAGTTTTTTCTTAAAGTCTCTTCTACCTGGCATACATGTTCTGAGAAATGTCTATTTAACTGCAATGTCTATTTGGCTATCTAGGTTCTTAATTGGCACCCATCAGCACAGTATCTGAGTGCTAATGTGGATGGGTCAGAATCCAAATGTACCTAGTATAAGTGCACCATAAGGCGGCATGGGAATTCAAGTGCACAATTTCTCACTCCAACTCCTAAAGGAGCAGCTCTATTACACAGTTGCCAACTTTCATGCAGTAAATAAGCACCCAGACTTTCACAATAAGCCAAAAATCAAGCTATTTCCATTTCAAAACAAGGCCAAAACAAGCCAATCCCTAAGAACCCCAACACTTTATGTAACTAGATCCCCCTTGGTGTGCAGTCTGGGACTGTGGTGGACCCATTGTGCACCCCGACTCTCTCCCCACCTTTTCCCTGCTTGCCAGGAGCTGGTCCCCACCCACCACCCAAAAAGGGTAACAAGCTACAACAAGCAACAAGCTACAAGCCAAAAATTTGCCAACAAGCCACTCACAAGCCAGTTAAGCCAAAACCAAGCCCACTTTCTGCGTTTTTTTCCCCCGCAGGTTTGGCATGTCTGCTCTGTTAACTCACTTAAGGGCTGATCTCACAAAGTGCTGAAAACCCCAGCACAGTATTGAGCTGCACATACAGGGAATTATGCATTTGACACATTACAACAAAAAGCAGAAGTGTCCATATACACAACTAATCAAATGAGGAATGCAGCTATATTTATAGCATAAAGTGAGAAGGTACTGACCATCTGGGGTAAGTAGGAGAGAGTGAAAGGGGATGCTAGTGAGTTACTGCTACAGAAGGGAAAATAATTAAATATAATATGAAAGTAATTATCAGATGGCTCTGAGACTACTTTAAACCAGTTTGGTATATGTATTTGTACTCACCGCTACTCCACAAAGCAAAGAGAATTATAACATCAAAAATCTTTTGCAAACTACACTAGAGAGGCTGTGGGACAGGTAACAGAGACCTGGGAAGACTCTAGGGGATGCATCTCCATATTAAAGATGAGGAAAGCTGTAAACTTTTCTATTTTATGCAAAATAACAGTAAGCCTTGGGCTCTAAGCAAGTTGTCAATATGAGATCTTAAGAGAACTGGGCATTCCAGCCATGAAATATGTTCAGTCCATGTGTCTTGTAGGAAAGAGAATTTCTTCCACTGCAGGCATTAGTGAGTGAAGTTCTCCTATGGCCTATGCTTAGGGTTGCCAACCCTCCAGGAATTAAAGATGAATCTTTAATTAAAGTTTGTCATGTGATGAAATCTCCAGGAATACATCCAACCAGAATTGGCGACCCTACTATGCTATGCAGATCAGACTACATGATCACATGGTTTCTTCAGGCCCTAGAATCTTTGAATATTATGCATTCTTCTGGTGGACACGGGGTATACTGTTTCTAAATCTCTTCCTCTTCAATGCAGTTGAGAAGAAAGAAAGAAAGAAAGAAAGAAAGAAAGAATTTGCTCCAAGACAGTAAGAATGGTCAACTTCTGGCTTAATATCAGATCAAGCCCGACAGATACAAAGAGAGGATTTATTTGTGTTCTGAGTCTGTCTCCTTTAATCTGCTCTCTGAATTGAGAAAGTACAAAATGATGTTCAGCTACGCTTGGTGATCAGCCACAGCAAATGCTCCCTAGAAAGCAGGTTTCTGGCATGCATTTGCTTTTCCATGGTCAGATTAACTATTGTCATGCTTGCCTCATCATTTTTTATTAGAATGGGAAAGTAAAAGGAAATGTTCAGTATTGACCAGCGGCCAAACTGTCCAATGATCCTGGTGTGAATACACTGCACATCATCTCCCTTTGTTCTAACAGAAGAAGGGACACACACAATATTGTTTATCTGCAATAGCCAGGTTGACGTGTTGTTGTTTTTTACACCTCCTTATCCACTCTGAAAATACAACCTGACTATTGTAAATGAACACTAGGTAAGTGGACACTATCAAGCCCAGTAATTTGTGGCTGAAATAGAGAATATTTTTTAGAAAGACAACCAGTCTCAACTGACAGACTTCAGATGATGATGAATTAACCACTCCCTCTTGGTAATTTGTAAATTACCCACACTGTTAAAAAAAAAGTCTCTTATTTCCAATTTGATTTTTTTCTAACATCAACCTGGATGTTATGATTTTTGTCTGTTAGATTAAAATGTCTGTAATGTCTTTTCCCTGGGTAGGTATTTGTAGATTGTGATAACATTGCCTCTGAACATGGTTCTTTCTGTAGTATGAATCTTCTAGTTTGGTATCATGGCTACTATACCAATGGATTCAGACATGCTGAAAAGACTATGGGCTTGTCTACATTACCCGCATTATTAATGTAGCTGAAGTTGCATAATTTAGATTGATCCCCCCTCCCGCCCAGTGTAGACCAGGCCTAAGAAAAAATCAAGACTGTGAGGATCCACAGGCAATATTTGCATCCTTGCCACCAGCTGGCGGCTTGCTAGTAACTGGTCAGCTGACTAATGGAACCCTGGTCCCACCAGAGGCACTGCCCATGAGTGTCCTGTTTGGAGGAGTGCCCAACCCCATCGATTGATCCAGCTGCACTATTTAAGCTAGAAGGAGGCACAGGAAGTTGTCTATACAACTAGGTAAATTCCTGGCTGGCTGTTACATTGGACCCTGCCTTCTCACCTGATTCCTGTCTTCCTGACTTGTTCCTGGTCTCTGACTCCAAAGCCAGCTCTGACTTTTGGTTCAGCTCCTGACTCTGACTCCTGGTCTGACCACCCAAACTGTTACCACTCTAGAAAGAGATATTGGAGTTATCATAAAAGCAGCAAAGAGTCCTGTGGCACCTTATAGACTAACAGACGTATTGGAGCATGAGCTTTCGTGGGTGAATACCCGCTTCGTCGGATGCATGTAGTGGAAATTTCCAGAGGCAGGTATATATATGCAAGCAAGAGTCAGGCTGGAGATAACGAGATTAGTTCAATCAGGAAGGATGAAGCCCTCTTCTAGCAGTTGAGGTGTGAACACAGAGGGCTTGGCTACACTTACAAGTTGCAGCGCTGGTGGAGGCTTTCCAGCGCTGCAATTACACCCCGTCCACACTTGCAGGGCACAACCAGCGCTGCAACTCCCTGGTTGCAGCGCTGGGTGAAAACCCATCCCGGTTGGGGTATAAGGAGTGCAGCGCTGGTGATCCAGCGCTGCTCAGCAGGTGTGGACACTCACCAGCGCTTTAATTGTCCTCCAGGGAATAAGGAGTTATCCCACAATTCCTGTTCAGCCACTCTGCTCATCAGTTTGCACTCTACTGCTCTTGCCTCAGGTGACCCGCCCTTTAAATGCCCCGGGAATTTTAAAAATCTCCTTCCTGTTTGCTGCAGCCAGGTGTGGAGTGCAATCAGTTAATCTTTACAGGTGACCATGCCTCCACGCGGCAAACGAGCCCCAGCATGGAGCACTGGCGAATTGCAGGACCTCATTAGTGTTTGGGGGGAGGAAGCTGTGCAGTCCCAGCTGCGCTCCAGCCGTAGGAATTACGATATCTTTGAGCAGGTATCAAGGTCCATGCTGGATAGGGGCCATGATCGGGACGCACTACAATGCAGGGTGAAAGTTAAAGAGCTGCGGAGTGCCTATTACAAAGCCCGCGAGGGGAATCGCCGATCCAGAGCTGCCCCCACGACCTGCCGTTTTTACAGGGAGATGGACGCGATACTTGGGGGTGACCCCACTGCCAATCCCAGGACAACGATGGACCCTTCTGAGCAGGCTGGGGGACAGGAGGAGGAGGAGGAGGAGGCGGCGGCGGAGGCGGCGGGGGGGGGGGAGGAAAACGCGAGTGAAGCTACTGGGATGGGGGAAGACACCCCAGAGTGGGCATGCAGCCAGGAGCTCTTCTCAAGCCAGGAGGAAAGTACCCAATCGCAGCAGCCAGCAGTTGCAGAAGGACAAGCAGAGGAGCGGGTTACCGGTAAGCGGCTTTTATTTTCTGGGTGGAAATGTTTCTGGAGAGGAAGGGGGTTTAGGGCTGCATGCATGCCAGCCTAGATGTGGAATAGCCCATTGATGTGGTCTATCACGTCGCGATAATCGGCTGCAGTGATCTCAGCAAAAGTTTCAGCTAGAGCGTGGGCAATATGCCTGCGCAGGTTTATAGGGAGAGCCACTGTGTTCCTTGTCCCAGTCACGCTGACGCGTCCGCGCCACTGTGCCGCGAGGGGTGGGGGGACCATTTCTGAACACAGGGAAGCCGCATAGGGTCCAGGGCGGAATCCACATTGCTGTAAAAGAGCCTCCCGCTGTTCCCTAGTGACTCGCAGCAGGGAGATATCTTCCAGGATTAACTCCTGTGAAAAATGTTGGGAGACTCTTTAGTGAAGAGATAGGGAGATAGTGAAGATCACCCCTGCAGCTGCATCTTCACTCAACCCCTCTATCACTCCAGATTACCCGAAGCAAGCACCCCTCTATCACTCAAGCCCCACTTCTCCCTCTATAATCACCCCTCACTCACCATTTCGTGGCTTCTGTTGTGTTATGCGTGTGGTAAAAGAATGCTAAACTGAGGACTAAGAACTCCCTCAGTGTAGCAATTAATGTCTGGAGATAGTGAATACAATGCTGCCCTGTTAAATGTATACATTTCTGGCTTTCTACAGTGACCTTGACTGCTGGACTGAGCAGATGTACCACAGCACAGAGGCTGCACAATTTGAGGAAAAATCCCCGAAAGAGCAAGGAGGACATGTTGAAAACTGTTCTTCATCACTCTGCTAGAGAGAGTAAAGAATTGAAGGAGTGGGAGAGAGAAGGAAAGCAGGATCCGCAAGAGAAATGCAGTGGCCAAGAGGAAAAGCACAGAGCGGCTGCTAAGCATCCTGTCGCGCCAAGCGGACTCTATAGAGTCACTCGTTGCCATGCAAGCAGAGCACTACCGTGCTACTCCCCCGCCCCCCCGTCCCAAAGCTTTTTGCCTTGTGCCCCAATGTCAGCTCAAACCACCTTTCCCCAGCATCCAGGTTCTTACCACCACCAGCTGCCTCCAACACCTGTACGTTCACCAACCAGCCCTGATACCTACCACTCTTACCCTCTGCACTCAACCCCCATCACCATGCAGTATATGCACCCTGAAGTGCAGGATTCATTAAACAGCACTCCAGACAGGACATATGCAAACTTGTGACTGTACAGTTCACCAACCCACACCCCTGCCCTCTTGTGTTCATGAAATGTTGTGTGTCTGTCTGTCTGTCAAGGAAGTTTTTTTCTTTTCAATAAAACAATTCTTGGCTTTGAAAACAGTCTTTATTATAGCAGATAGTGAAAGATACCTTAGCCCAGTAAAGAAAGAGGCACTGCAAATCATTTTAGGGATAATAGAATAACAGTGTAAACAGTGCAATTCACTCCCATGCAAGGCAGCAAACATTACTGTTGGCTTTCAGCCTCAAATTCTTCCCTCAAGGCATCCCTAATCCTTGAAGCCCTGTGCTGGGCCTCTCTATTAGCCCTGCTCTCTGGCTGTGCATATTCAGCCTCCAGGACTTGAACCTCGGTGGTCCATGCCTGACTGAATGTTTCACCCTTCCCTTCACAAATATTATGGAGGGTACAGCAAGTGCATATAACCGCGGGGATGCTGCTTTCCCCCAAGTCTAGCTTCCCATACAGACATCTCCAGCGGGCTTTTAAACGCCCAAAAGCACACTCCACAGTCATTCTGCACCGGCTCAGCCTGTAGTTGAACCGGTCCTTGCTCCTGTCAAGCTTCCCTGTATAGGGTTTCATGAGCCAAGGCAGTAACGGGTAAGCGGGGTCTCCAAGGATCACAATGGGCATTTCGACGTCCCCTACTGTGATCTTCCTGTCTGGGAAAAAAGTCCCTGCCTGCATCTTCCTGAACAGGCCACTGTTCCGAAAGATGCGTGCATCATGCACCTTTCCAGGCCAGCCTGTGTAAATGTCAATGAAACGCCCGCGGTGATCCACAAGCGCCTGGAGAACCATAGAGAAATACCCCTTACGATTAACGTACTCTGATGCCAGGTGGGGGGGGGGGGGCCCAGAATAGGAATATGCGTCCCATCTATTGCCCCTACACAGTTAGGGAAACCCATTTGTGCAAAGCCATCCACAATGTCCTGCACGCTCCCCAGAGTCACGGTCTTTCTTAGCAGGATGCGATTAATTGCCTTGCAAACTGGCATCAAAACGATTCCAACGGTCGACTTTCCCACTCCAAACTGGTTCCCGACCGACCGGTAGCTGTCTGGAGTTGCCAGCTTCCAGGTTGCAATAGCCACCCACTTTTCCACCCTCAGGGCAGCTCTCAATCTTGTGTCCTTGCGCCGCAGAGTGGGGGCGAGCTCAGCACACAGTCCCATGAAAGTGGCTTTTCTCATATGAAAGTTCTGCAGCCACTGCTCGTCATCCCAGACTTCCATGACGATGTGATCCCACCAGTCAGTGCTTGTTTCCCGAGCCCAAAAGCGGCGTTCAACGGTGCTGAGCATTTCCGTGAATGCCACAAGCACTTTAGTGTCACACGCGGCAGGAGAATCGATATCGATATCATCGTCAGACTCCTCACTATCACTTTGGAGCTGAAGGAATAGCTCGACTGCCAAACGTGTTGTGCTGGCGACACTCATCAGCACAGTCCTCAGCAGCTCGGGCTCCATTTGCCACAGAAATCGCGATTCACACACAGAGAGTAAAACAGAAAGACACTCACAATGGCGCCAAACGTTGCTGGAAAGAGTGAATGCTGGGATGTGAAGCGATGCATCACGGGGCGTTGGCACAGGAAGCGGAATGACCCGCACACTTCCTTCCCCTTCCCACAATACTCAGCGCCAAAATGGGACGAGGTTCTCTGTGGGATAGCTGCCCACAATGCACCTCTCAATACAGCGCTGGAAAGTGCTGCAAGTGTGGCCACACTGCAGCGCTGGTAGCTGTCAGTGTGGCCACACTGCAGCGCTGGCCCTACACAGCTGCATGACCAGCGCTGTAACTCCCAGCACTGCAACTTGTAAGTGTAGCCAAGCCCCAAGGGAGGAGAAACTGCTTTTGTAGTTGGCTAGCCATTCACAGTCTTTGTTTAATCCTGAGCTGATGGTGTCAAATTTGCAGATGAACTGAAGCTCAGCAGTTTC
Source organism: Mauremys mutica (assembly GCF_020497125.1). NCBI lineage: Eukaryota > Metazoa > Chordata > Testudines > Geoemydidae > Mauremys > Mauremys mutica. Next base: position 99,793,087 of record NC_059075.1, on the reverse strand, counting down.
TCTTTGAAGTCTAGTCCTGAAGTTTTTTTGGTGCAGGATGGCTACCTTTAAATCTGCTATTGTGTGTCCAGGCAGATTGAAGTGTTCTCCTACAGGTTTTTGTATATTGCCATTCCTAATATCTGATTTGTGCCCATTTATCCTTTTCCGTAGAGACTGTCCAGTTTGGCCGATGTACATAGTAGAGGAGCATTGCTGGCACATGATGGCATATATTACATTGGTGGACGTACAGGTGAATGAGCCGGTGATGGTGTGGCTGATCTGGTTAGGTCCTGTGATGGTTTCGCTGGTGTAGATATGTGGGCAGAGTTGGCATCGAGGTTTGTTGCATGGATTGGTTCCTGAGTTAGAGTTACTATGGTGCGGTGTGTAGTTACTGGTGAGAATATGCTTCAGGTTGGTGGGTTGTCTGCAGGCGAGGACTGGCCTGCCACCTAAGGTCTGTGAAAGTGAGGGATCATTGTCCAGGATGGGTTGTAGATCCCTGATGATGTGTTGGAGGGGTTTTAGCTGGGGACTATATGTGATGGCCAGTGGAGTTCTGTTGGTTTCTTTCTTGGGCTTGGAGTTATCATAGATAGTTCTCTGAAAACAACTGCTCAGTGTGCAGTGGCCATCAAAAAAGCTAACAGAATGTCAGGAGCCATCAGGAAAAGAATAGATAATAAAATAGAAAATATTATAATGCTACTACATCAATTCATGGTACACCCACACCTTGAATACTGCATGCAGTTCTGGTTGCCCCATCTCAAAAAGATATATTAGTGCTGAAAATGGTACCGAGAAGGGCAACAAAAATTATTAGGGGTATGAAACAGCTCCCACTGAAGGAGAGATTAAAAAGACGGGGACTGTTCAGCTTAGAAAAGAGATGACTAAGGGAGAATATGGTACAGGTCTATAAAATCATGAATGGTATGGAGAAAGGGAATAGGTAAGTGTTATTTACCCCTTCACATAACACAAGAACCGGGGGTTACTCAACTAAATTAATAAGCAGCAGATTTAAAACAATCATCCGTCAACCTGTGGAACTCATTGCCAGGGGATGTTGTGAAGGCCAAAAGTATAACTGGGTTAAAAAAAAATTAGATAAATTAATGGAGGATACGCCGATCAATGGCTTTTAGCCATGATGGTCAGGGACATAACTCTATGTTCCTGGTATCCCTAAACCTCCAACTGCCAGAAGCTGTGACTGGATGACAGGGACTCAGTCACTCAAAATTACTTTGTTCTGTTCGTTCCCTCAGAAGCATCGGGCACTGGCTACTGTCAGAAGACCCGATGCTGGGCTAGATGAACCATTGATCTGAATCAGTATGGCTGTGCTTATGTTCTTAAGCCTAAGCCATGACAAAAACTTTCTGAACATTCCAAGTGTAAGAAGGCTGAACATAAACCAGATATGTCACTGAAGGTATGTCTACACTTGGAGCCAGAAGTGTGATTCCCAGTTCAGGAAGACGTACTCGTGTTAGCTCTCATTGAGTTAACACACTAAAAATACTAGTGCAGACAGGGTAGCATATGCAGCAGGGTGCAGCGGCATAGGCTAGCCTTGCCAAGTACATACCCATGGGGTTCAGGAGGGTTTGTACTTGGCACAGCTAGCCTGTGCCACCGTGAGCCATTGCCGTGCTACTTTGGCTACAGGACTATTTTTAGCATGCTAAGTCAATGAGAGCTAGTGCAAGCACATCTATGCAAGCTGAGAATCACGCCCCCAGCACCAAGTGCAGGCAAATCCTGGGGCTGAAGAAAGCACACCACTCTACAGTATTTGTTTGGAGAGCCCTAGCCCTCTATACAGGAGTGCACAGTGATTCCCGATTGCCCCATAAAGCTTTCTGTGGGATTTTCCCTCCCAAATATTTGCATATTTACGCTCCTCAGCAATGTTCCTGTCTGGGTCTTGTGACGTGTGACGTGTGAGTGCGCGCGCGCGCATGTAATTAAGTGTCTCTGTCTGTAATTAAAAGGTCAAAATGAGTCTTTCCCTTGATTTTTCTGGAACGTAAAATCCTTCCATATATTCAAAATACAGTGAGGGGTGCTAAAGGTTTACTTCCAGAACTGCCCAGAATTATCCCATTGGTTGGGTGCCTAGCCCCTGTCTACAAATATGCCTGTTTTGCACTTGTGTCCAGTGCAGAGAAAAGATTTCATAGGATTACAACATACATGTGATACAGTGTAAATTAATATTGCAGTAGGCTTCCTCTCCTCTACTACCTGGGTGGCAGGTGGGTGCACTTTGAGAGAGAGGTAGGGAGAACAGACATTGAAACACAGTGTTCTTTTGGAAGGTCGGAGCCATCTGTCAGATGACCATCTAGAAACCATCTAAAGCAGGATTCACATGGCTAGCTAGTGCTCCACACGCTGGCGCACACTAACGCACTGTGTAGACAAGTCCTTAGATCTAAGGTAGGAGCAGAGGACATAGGCCTGATCCTAAGTCAATTGAAATAAACGGAGAGACTGCCATTGACTTCAGTGAACTTTAGATCAGATTCGTGCAGCATGACATGGAAACAATTTGTGCAGCTGATACTTTAAGATATAAGCAATTATAACGGGGGTGAATGATCAGTTTATAAAACTGGAAAAGTAACAAAGGGACATTAACACACCCAAAGGTTTTCTTTTTTTCCTTTCTTCCCTCCAAAGGTTCAGAAAAAAGTTGTGTGGGGGGTTCTTCTCCCAAGCCTGGATATGTCACCCCTGCAAAATGTCCACATGAGGTTGTCTCCAGTACAAAGCTTAAAGATGCAAAGATAAATATCTTTTCTCTACTGTTTGCCTGTATTTATTTTCTTTTGCTACCTCCCTGCCTGTAGCACCAATGACGTCCTGCAAGCCCACGAATCCATTTATTGTCCATCTGTTGCCTGCTTTTTTCAAAACCTCACTAACATGTCCCAAGGGCTTTGCTCCTATCAGCTACAGAGGGAGAAGTAGTACTCAGACCCATCTGGGGTGTATCAGGGCCAGTGCTAGGCAGAGCTCTGGGAGCACAAACAGGCGCTCACAACTTTAAGGGCACTGGGATGGGAAGTAATTTGATTTGAAGGAGAACGGTGAGGGTGGACATGGTACAATCAGATATCCCATCTAATTGTAACTTTCAGCAGATATTTGAGTAATTGGAGCTTAGATTCCCTTTTTGTAAGTATTTGGGTTAGTAAAGCTTGACCACTTGAATATTTGTGGAATGCAAACACCAAAAATTGCTGGCATATTTGAACTGAAATTCATTTTCAAAAGTGAGCAAACTGCTGCAGAAATTTATTTCCACTATTTGTTCAGCTGCAAGCAGCAAAACAGTTTAATTTATAAACAAATAACCTATTTTTAAAAACCCTACATGCTAACATGCATAACTAACCAAGGCAACCACTTAATGTTGTTAAAATTCTCACCCTTTTTTCTTCATTGTTAATGTCATCCCTTGTTATGATGTAAATTGTAAGCTCTTCAGGGCAGAGATGAGTATTATTTGTCTACTAAGCACCATATATACTTGGGGAACTCTAAACAATCAATAACAATTCAGTTCCTTTCATTACACCAGGCTTTTCCAACTTGTATAATGTGTGAAATCACTTGCTGTTTGGAGACGGATTAAATAGCCAGCCACAAAAGGCTTCATTGTTTGAAGCCTGAACCCTCAACATTATTTTCTTTTTTAACCTAGATTTTTCCTTACATGAAGAAATCAAACCCTTATAAAATCTCTTTAATTTCCTGCTCTGGTTCTTGGGCCTACTGACTGGACCTATAAGATGTGTCAAATTTTTTTTTTTTTTTTTTACACATTACTGGTAACCTCTTTCAGCTTTACCAGTGGTGCCCATAAACAAAACTCACGTCAGACAAGACAAGGGTCCAAACCATGCAGTTATTAGCTCAGAGTGTTTCATCTTAGACTTCATCCCAGTTTAAGCCATGAAAATCTCAGTAAGTATTGAATTTAAATCCACTTCTTACTGTCTCTCTCTCCAGGCCTTTGTTGAAGGTCTCTCATTATTATTTATATTACATAGAGCCTAGAGGCCCCAAGCGAGACCAGAGCCCATTGTGTTAGTAAGAGTCTGTCCCTGCCCCAGAGAGCTTACAATCTAAATAGACAAGACAGACACAGAGTGGCAGGGAAAACAGAGAGGTGACGTTACTCAAATAAGGTCACAGAGCAGGCTTGTGGCAGAGCCAGGAATTAAACGCAGGTCCCCTGACTCTCAGTCCAAGGTCTTATCCACGCTACCTCTGGCTCATTTTTTGAGTACTTAGAAGTTGCACAAAATAAAGTAACAGGGAAAATCTTTGCTTTGTAATGGGTGGAGTGGCACAGCTGTGAGGGCATCAATTCCCCCCAGCAATCAACAACAGTCAATGGATCTGTCCATCCTCATTAATGTGGCAGCCATCCAAATTCTTAGGTCTTCATGGTCCAGATGAGTGATACTGGCCTTCCTCTGCAGCATGGGGAGCCGGTCACTTGCTAGCAGGGGCAGCTCTATGTATTTTGCCGCCCCAAGCACGGCAGTCAAGCGGCTTTTGGCGGCACGCCTGTGGGAGGTCCGCTGGTAACGTGGATTTGGCGGGATGCCTGCGGGAGGTCTGCCAGTCCTGTGCCTTCGGCGTACCCACCGCTCAATTGCCACCGAAGCTGCAGGACCGGTGGACCTCCCACAGACGCACCGCCGAAGGCAGCCTGACTGCCGCCCTCATGGCAACCAGCACGCCACCCCCCCACACACACACCTGGCTTGCTGCCCCAGGCATGCGCTTGCTGCGCTGGTGCCTGGAGCCGCCCCTGCTTGCTATGGTTATCTGGATATATGTCACTCAATAAATCACCTATCATTGCAAGGCCCTTGGGCATTGGTGCACCTCGGTCCCTTCTGTTTTCTGCCTGTGGCATACAATAGTTTAGTTTCCCTAGGGCTGTAACACTTTGGCTTAGTGAGCAGGTGCTAGGGGACGTTTAATGAGCTGTAATGGACAGGTCAGTCTAGATAACCTGGTGGTCCGCTCTGGCCTTAAACTCTATGACTCTAATATATGCCAAAAACCCAAAATGAGGTATATAACAAAACCACAATCCATAACAGAACAGGGAGCGTGGACTGCATTTTGACCAGTAATTTACATAGACAGAGTTACTGCTAGGCTTGTGTGGGACAGAGGTAAATATAAATCCAAACATTGAGAGGGTCTTTTTCACTTCTAATTTCTGTTTGGCCATGTCCTCCCAGTTCTGCATGAAATATGCCCAGGGGTGAAAGTAATATTAAATTCTTACCGGTACAGGGGCCTAGTTCCGGGGCCCCAGAAGGGGCGGAGCCTTGAGTGGAAGGGGAGGGGCCGGGTCAGCCTCCCCCAGGCTGCACTGCCTGGCCCACACCACCCAGGGCTCCGGCAGCGATTTAAATGGGCCCGGGGCTCCAGCCACTGCCGCGGTAGCGGTGGGCCCTTTTAAATCACCAGCCCCCAGGGCAGCTGCCCCTTCCCCCCTGACGATGGGGGGGAGAAGAGGAAGGGGCAGTGACATTTAAGGAGGGTCTTTTGCCTCGGCAGCACTTTCTCGTCGGCTGCATAAGGGCCGGTACCAGCTTCTTACCAGTACGTGGTACTGGTCCACTTTCACCCCTGAATATGCCAAAAAGGAAACACAGCAGCTTTTTGTCCAGTGAAAACCTCTGTAAGGCAGGGATCTCTTTTCCCCTCTGTGTTCTGAGGCTGATGGGATTGAGGGGGCCTTCATGTAACAGCCATAACATGCAAGGAGGCTGAGCTTCCATTGGAAACTCCAGGCTAAACCCATAGCTCTCTTGCAATCCTGCAAAATCTGGCTGCTCCACCCAGTCCTTAGCTACGCCAGCACTGACAGCATGGATGTCTTCCATGCCAAGCTGCCACTGGCTCCCTCCGAGGAGACTTCAATGTGTCTGTCCCCCTAGGTAGTATGCAGAGGTATTTTGCCACATTTGTTAGGCCAGTCTAGAGAAACATCCAGAAGGAACATAAAATACATTTTGAAAGCCACCTGCCACTGATATCAATGATGCGACTGACAGCCTTTGAAAAGAATGGAGAAACCCTGGATTAGCGGAACAATCTTCACCATGGGTTTACATGAAATTAAATCATTCTGAAAGGTCATTCAGACTAAGGGTTACCGATGGGATGAGTGATCTAATAAAATCTTCATGTTGTTTTAGACAGCAAGACATACTGCTAAGGAAGACATGTTATAACCTGAAAAGGGTCCACAGCTTTAAGAAATTATCCCCCTAAGGTTGTAAACCTTTTACTATGCAAAGTATTTTTGCTATTATATATACTGGCGACCACTAAGTGCAGCTATTATTCCTGGCGATCATTCAGAGAAGTACAGGGCTGATAAAGCACTTAGCAGAGTTTGTTTGGCTAGATCCATCTGTCTTTTCAACCACCCATACATTCCTTTAGGTCCTTTTAAGGGATTCTGGATGTTCCTGAGTGTAATAAATGGAGGGCTTTATTTTTATTTGCCATTGTTTATTATTTAGCATGCTATGGTTGAACATATCTCGCTTAAAGTGTTTACATGTGTTGGCATTGATCACATTTGCATCTAACAAAAGGCTGAATTGGGCCTTATTCCGGTGGGAGACAATGGGGGAGGGAGGTACAAGACATCCCCTCTGTCTTGCAGGGCCTATGTAAGAGCCATGCCCAATTGCCATCCCTGAGCTTGGGGAGCACAGGGACTGCTCCCTCCCTATCACCTTGGGGGAGTGCATGCCCCAAAGGAGACAGGGAGGAGGTAGGACAGGTGCAAGATATGCCCCTGAAGAGGTGTAGCAGGGAGCACCACTCATGGACTGTGCCCAAATGGTACAGTTGAACCTTAAGCAAAGCCTCTGCAAGGAAATGGATTCAGAGTTTGTATGGGCACCTGGGGAAAATATCTCAACCAGCTACTAGGGGCAATATTAACCTTCTGGTTCTATGAACTGTACATGTACCTGAGTCAACAGAAAGACAGACAGACATAGGGCACTTAGTGACAGTATAAGAGGCAGCATGGTCTGTTGCACCCTTCTGGGAGCAAGGAACACTGGAGTTCAAATCCTAGTGCTATCAGAGACTTTCTTTATGGCCTTGAACAAGTCATTCAATCTCTCCGGACCTCACTTCCCTCCTCTGTAAAATGGGGCTAACAATATTTATCTGCCTCACTGCATTTTTATGAAACTCAACTAATGTTTGTACAATGCTTTGAAGGTGCTAAGTGAAAAGTATTGTCACTATTATTAAAGTTTTAGCCATACTGGGGTATTTTTCTAATCTAAGCATCTTTGCTATTATGTGACTATGCTCCTTAAATTCCAGTGCGGAGGGGAATGACACAAACATTCTCGTTGTGGGGTAAAATATAGCAAAGTAATACAACATTTTTTTAATGTTTTTTTTTACATTTCTATAGATCCTTTCATTCCAAAAGTACTCCATAAATTATGTGCAAAGATCATTGCTGAAATGCACCCACCTCTGGGGCGGAGGGTAGCAGCCCAACAGATTACCAGTGCACAACATAGAGAAGGAAATTTTTGGCTCAGGAGATTGTGGCAAACCTCTTCACATACAAATAAGTGCCATAGATTTTTAACGTCCCAATGACAAGACCTTGTTTTTAACAATCTCCTTTGAAAGGTCTCTTGAGACCGTAAACTGGGCGACACTTTACACAAGAAGGAACAGATACATTGATCTTAATGGAATTTGAACCTTTGTTTTCAAATAATCTAGGTAATTTAAGGCTCATGCTTACACCACTAAATTAGACCAACACGGCAAAGTCCTCAACTAACCCAGGTGTTAAAAATCCAGGTGTCACTGTAACTACTTGTTAATCTACTGGTAAGGCAGTCTGATATATCCCTAAGTGTATGAGAGTCAGAGTATATCTTTAAGAAACATCCAATCTCGCAGCACTAACCTAATGGAAGTTCTGTATGCCTAGCCATGACAGAATATACAGCTGAGCTCACTTCTGGCCTAGTGACTATGCATGGACGCTGGGAGACAGGAGACCTAGGTTCTATTCTGACTCATTCTGTAACTTTTGGCAAATGTCTGCTGATTTTGGGTGCCTCAATTTCTGGAACTCCTCTTAAGGTTACTAAGGCCTGATATTCAGAGCTCCCATTGACTGCAGGTGCCTGTGCTCATTATATCTGGAAATCAGGCCTGACAGGTCTCAAGCTGGGTACTCAAACTTAGTGAATGCATGAAAATTTGAGCTTCAATTGACACTGTGCCTCAGTTTCTCCATTGTAAAATGATGATGTTACCAATCTTTGTAAAGAGCTTGGAGAGCTAGGGATGAAAAATAACTATGTAAGTGCAAAGTGTTGTTTAATTAGGGCCTTCCCCCCTGCTTGAGCCAAGCACAAAGGCAGGACTGTGCTCTTATGATTGCAGAGATTGTTCAGGGACAGGTAAATGTTTTTATCCCCATTTTACAGATGGGAAAACTGAGACAGAGACATGTTAAGTGTCTTGCTGCTAGTAACAGAGCTGGTTCTATTCGCCAACTGCAAGCTACAAATAATTTTCACTAGAATCAGCAGGAGTTATTTTAGTGGCTCATCTCATGTCTGTGGAGGGAGAATCCTGACTTCCAGCAATCCCCTTCTCCATCTCTGAATGCCCTTTGTATCATTAGACAATGCTGGCTCCAACAATATGTTATAGTTAAAGTTCCTTTGCCACTTACTTGAGCTTATCTGCTATGAAGATCACACGTCGCTCCAGCAGAAGGGAAGCAAAGATCCTGATGATCTGTCGTACACTGAGGCACTTGAATAGACATTCAAAGTCCACGTGTTCCAGACGTGAGTCCATCGGACGCCGAAGCTCTATCACCTGAATGCATTCAAAGAAATGTAAGTTAGTTTAACTGGTCAGGCTTCACTAGCTTTTCAGATGCCTTTCACCCATGCACAAGCCACATGGCGCTAACTGCCTCATTCCCTGTGCTGAGGAGATAGGGGACTTTCACTCTCACTCTCTCCTTTGCAGAGAGACTAAAAGGAGATGCATGCTCCAGAGCAGCATTCTATTGCACACCTCCTCACCAGGTTATGCTTGCAAATCTTATCTGCCTCCCAAAAAGAAACTCTTTGTGCATTAAATCAGCCCTCATTTGCTAGGATGAAATAGTCCTGCTTTATAAACATCCACTTTGAAAATGGGCAGCTCAACTGTGTCAGCAGCATACAGCAAAAACCGGAACCTGCAACTGTTTCTGGGGAGTGAGGATCAAGGCTTGAATGGCAACATCTGACAAGTTCCACTCTGTCTCGTTTCCATGCTGCACCCATCCCCTCGCATCTGAGCCCCTTTCCTCAGATTTATTAGGTTGATTTCTTCATCTAAGATTTTAACCTGTGGAATTGCATGATCCCTTTAACATCCAGCTCTGTGTGAGCCAGGTTTAGGCTGGGACTTCAAGGATGGTCGATAGAAAAACAGAGAAGGGTAAAAACACATAGAAGAGTGCAAAGGGAGGGAGAGAAAGAGCTAGAAGGGCAGAGCAGCAGCTGATGACCTACTGACATTTGGAGGAACTAGGGTAAACTCATTGGAAATGGACAGCTGCAAAATATTGCATATGACCAGACTTTACCAAAAAAGACCCCACTCCTTATACTCTACATAATATAGGTATTATTTTTTGTCAGATTAAGGCCTAGTTGAAATCTCAGAGAACACATGCCCAGGACCATAATCATCTCTTATACTATCCATCCTCCTGTGTGTCCTAAAGCCACCGCCAATGTATTGGTATAAAGTATTTTTATGCTTTCATACCTACAGTTCCAGATTCTATTAACATTATGGTATTCGTTTAAAACTGAATTAGCCCTTGTGAAATTGCTCCAAAACAACATTGCAGTTAGCAGCAGAGTGCAGGAGAGTGGAAACAAAATGGATTGATACCAGTTCTTTTGTGATGCCGTTGTGCTCAGGGACAGGACAGGAACAGTTAGGGTGACCAGATGTCCCGATTTTATAGGGACAGCCCCGATTTTTGGGTCTTTTTCTTATATAGGCTCCTATTACCCACCATACCCTGTCCCGATTTTTCACACTTGCTGTCTGGTCACCCTAGGAACAGTCAGAAGAAAATCACTGTCGCATCCATATTGTGCAGAGTCACATTTTGTGATTAGATTTTTTTAAGAAACCCAAAATATGCAAACAAATATTCTCCCACTGGAACACCACATATCCACCACCCTACCACTGCTGCAAAAATACCATTGTTGAGTGATTGTGTTTTCCTGACTGATACTACCGGTGGGGTAAATGCTAGCTCCCATTGCTTTACGTTTCATAAAGGTGACCAGTACTAAGAGTTAAAACATTTCTCAGCATGGTGACTGAAGGCTTGTTAAGTCATGTTAATGTGCCAAATCACTGGGAACTAGTTACTAAGGGCTAGTCTACACTGGCAGTGTTAAAGCATTGCTGCGGCAGCGCACTGTAGTCGCGGCAGAGCGCTGGGAGAGAGCACTCCCAGCGCTCTAAAAAAACCACCTCTCTGAGGGGAGTGGCTCCCAGTGCTGGGAGCACAGCTCCTAGCACGGATGCACTCTCTACACTGGCGCTTTACAGCGCCGAAACTTGCTGCACTCAGGGGTGTGTTTTCCCTGAGTGAGAAAGTTGCAGCGCTGTAAAGTGCCAGTGTAGACAAGCCCTTGGTTTTAATCTTGCTATGGGATGCTTTGCAAGTCACAAAACAGTTTTTATAAACACCACAGACATTTTCTGTGCTTGGTGAAGCCTTCTGCTTCTATCTGCTCTTCATGCAAGAATACAAGGTTTGTTTCCCAGTTAGTTGCTGTTTGCATCTATGCCAGAAGCATTACAGTGGAAGGGCCAAATTCTGTTCTCAAGTAAGCCAGTGCAATTTCACCTAAATCAATGGGATTGCACTTGTGTAACTGAGAACAAAGCTGAGCCTAATTAAAGTCTTTTTGATCTGCTGCCTGCTTTACTGTACTTGTTTGTTTCCATGTATTAAGGTTAGCATTATCAATATTTTTGCATGGAAGGGATCTGGTGCATGAGCTAAATGGGGCAGGACTACAGAGCCAGTTATCATATACATTAGCATCTAGAAAGCACCATGAAATCTTGCCTTTATTCCTAAAGTCAGCCCTTCAGAATTCCTTATGCTTTCCACAGTATGAGGATTGAAGACTTTAAATGTGCCTTACAGGGCACTTTTACAAGGAACCCCTTTTCGTTTCAGCCCAAAAGACATTATGGTGCAAACTGTAACACCACTGAAGTTACTGGCTTTAGGTCACTAGAAAATGTGATCTGATTTAAAAATAGGCAGAGAACTTGACAGTAAAATAGAACTCTAAGAAGAAAATCACCTTCTTTTTTCTATGCCATTCATTCAGACAAATTCTGTTCTCCATAATTCTACAGTTAGTCCATCCAAATAAATGAGTGGAGTTATTATGGATACACCAGGAGTACACAGCAGAATTTGACGCACCAAATGGGCAAACCCTCTAATTAAAAATGACTTTTTAGCCAACATACTAACATTGATATTCTCTAGTAGCCCACATCATGTACAATACTAGGTTTCTATTGGACTTTTACATCTTGCATTTTTAACTGGGTTTCTGTAACAAATACACACAGACACACACACACACACACACACTTTAAAAATCCATAAGATGTTTTATAAAGTCTGCTGTTCCAAATATAGGCCATTGCTTTGATGGTCAGGTAAATGACTATTTATTTCAAAACAATGATGTTTAAAACTGTCATCAAATGCTGCTGGTAAATTCTTTAGCCAATTCCATATCTCTGAACAATGACGGTCGTAATAACTTCTAAGTTCCTGATCTGGTGGAATACAGTCATAATGGAAAACACCTTATGGATGACTTCTAGCTTGCTAACACTGCAGTAAAGTTCAGCCACATCATAGCTCTTCTGTAAAATACACAAGAACTTGGAGTATGTTGGAATATTTTTATATTTTTTTATTATTCAACTTCCAGAGAACTAACAAACATATTAAAATATCTACCTCTTCATAAAACTGGTTTATAATAATCAAAGGGAATTATTGTTAATGGTAATTATGCTGCTGTTTTCCAGAACCCTCCCATGAAATTTCATGGTTCTCCCATCTTCATCTTTCTTTCTTTGGCTTCTTTTTATTATTTGTGGAGTAGGGGTATTAGGTTTTGGGTTTAAGGTTTGCAGTAGCCTTTTACCTCATTTCCAGCTCCAGGCAGAAAAGTCTTGACTTTGATTGTCTTTCCAGGTGCAGGAAAAGGAGACTCCATCAGACTCCTCATAAATGGATAAACCAGGGCAGCAGAGATGCCCCTTCTCCTTTCAACCTCATCCAGGATCTGATTCATCACAGTCCGATGTGAAAGAGAGAACATATCAGAACAACAACAACGTACATTCTAAAGCATCTTCTGTCCCCAACATGTACCAGACTACATGCCTAATTCTCCCCTTATGTGCACGTGTTCAATACCATTAATGTCACAGCAGAATCACAGGGGTTGCATGAGTGTAACTGAAGGCTGAATATGTAGAGAGATCGAGATCAAGATCGAGATCATTTCATCTATTGATAAAATGCAGCCACCTCTGGGATGGAGCACAGAAGGTATTCTGCGCCAGCCACACTTCAAAGCAGTTTTTAGAAAGGTAAGGAAGGAATAACTTATCCACTGGTAACTGTAGGGAGACTTCATAGAGGCAAAATGTGATTGGTAGAATTGGACTTTGGCCAGGACATCAGGGTTGACATCTTTGCTCTTAGGAAAAGTGAAATGGGATTCTGTGAGTGCAGGACCTCAGTTTAACATATTCAGATTGGGCGTACAGCATTTCCTGCTTCAGATTCTGAAATGAGGAGAGAGTGATCGCTTCACAATCCCTATGTTCAAAACAGAGCTGATCCCGAGTGGGTTTTGTGAAGCGTGCCCTACTCTTTACATTGGATGTCTGCACTAATGTCATTTTCCATTTGCCATGACACAGAATAGACAATTTAGCTGTATACTGAACAGATGGAACTCAGATAGATTCAGAGGATTGTTTTTTTCTTCTTCTTCCCATTTTATTCACACAGGCCGACATAAATTAGACCACAGCAAAGTTTTCCCATATTAAATAGAACATGATGCTGATAAACCTAAAGAAGAGGGGAAAGCAAGCTTTAAAGCAGTTAGTGGTTTGACCTGGAAGACTGATCTTTTAACCACTACTCATGAGCAATGGGCCACGCAATAGTTAGTCTGTCAAAGCCAGGCACTTTCCGTTGTTGCTGTTGGAAATGCTTTCCATTGAAACAGAATGTGAAAAGATACTTAACTATGAGCTGGAGAGTTACAATAATAGCTAAATGACCCCAAAAGCCAACAAAGGCACTAATTGGAGTATTGGCTCCCCGCCCTCTGCAACACTAATGGTGCGCATCTAACAAGTACTTGCAGCTCCCATTGAAGTCAATGAGAGTGGGGGCTGATCATAAAAGTTTATATTAATTTCATTCTGAAGGTAACTTGCTTGGGTGACAACCGCTCACACCAGATTAGAGAAGCTCCTTACTGAAGGTCAGCCCAGTGGCTAAGTAGTATTGATGTAATACTATTCCTTCTGTTCCCTTGGCTACATCTACACTTAAACCGCTAGAGCGGCACAGCTGTAGACCTTCTGTGTAGACACTCACTACAGCAATGGGAGATGTTCTCCCATTGCTGTAGTTAATCTACCTCCCTGAAAGATGGTAACAAGGTGACGGAAGAATTTGTCTGCTGACTTAGCACTGTCTACACTAGGGGTTAGGTTGCCTTAACTACGTTGTTCAGAAGCGTGGATTTTTCACATCCCTGAACAACATTCCTGGGTCAACTTAACTTTTTAGTGTAGACCCAGCTGTACTATCTCCTAGGCAAGCCTTTGTGCTGCTGCCAACACTGGTCTCCTTTTGTAGGTGCTAAGTGATTCTTTACATTGTTGGCATTATATGCTAAATATAAATTAAATTAGGTACAGTCAATTGAAAGCTGTTGGGGGGAGCGACTGTGTCATGTTATGGGTTTGGACAATGCCTAGTCTAGTGGGGCACTGACCCTGACTGTCAGCACAATACAAATAATATATTTTTAAAATGAAGAAAGTTTGGACAAAGACATGTCATGAGTCTAAAAATGGACAAAAACATCTGCATGACTGCATGCACTGGCTGAGTTTGGAAGCGAGGAAATCTGTGGTTCTCAAATCTGTCTTTAAATAGATATCGCCTCAGTGCACAAAGAAGGCTCCAAAGGGAATTAAAATAATGCAGATAATCAAAAACAAAGGGCTTTTTCTGCTTCTCAGCTAAGTAATGTACAAGATTTAATATCTCAGTAGTCTCTCCCATCACGTTTTTATATGAAGGCTGCAGTTTCCTGTTTTGTCTACTTATGCTTAAGTGTACCATCATGATAACTTTCCTCTTTCCCATTAGTTTTACCAATCCGGGCACCTTGGTTTCGCTTTTACAAACTAGGAAAAAGGGATGTTCTCACTGTCTCTTAAGAATCTCAGTCTGCACCAGGAACAAATCTGTTCTACAAACTGGTACTACAAACTGACTCCCTCACCCATTTAAGAGCTGATTCAGGGCTGTAGTACTCCGTCTTGCCAGGTGCTGAATACCTTCAATTCAAACTCACATTAGTGGGAGTTGAGTCTGTGATCTTCAACTAAGACTAGTTATTTCTGTGTGAACCAGACACAATGGCCCAGGGATCACATTAGCAGGAAGAAGTGAGTAGCTCTTTCCTAACAGTGGGCCCGGCCTACAAATTCAATGGGAGTTCTACCCACACCAGGAATAAGAACTTCTGCATTAGGCCAAATGTCCCTAATGTCACCAGTGTTCACCTTCTTCCTTTCCATGATCACCTGGGAATCACTCCTATTGAAGCAGCAAAGAGTCCTGTGGCACCTTATAGACTAACAGATGTATTGGAGCATGAGTTTTCGTGGGTGACATGCATCCGACGAAGTGGGTATTCACCCACGAGAGTTCATGCTCCAATATGTCTGTTAGTCTATAAGGTGCCACAGGACTTTTTGCTGCTTTTACAGATCCAGACTAACATTGCTACCCCTCTGATACTTGACTCCTATTGAAGCCAATGGAACTTTACCAGTGTAAAACTAGTACAAGTGAGAAAAAAACAACAGACCCTTACTACAATTTAACTATATGGCTGATAAGGAGGAAACTGACATTTGGGGTAAACTTTTCAGCCAGCCACTAAGTGAGCACATTAAAATGATATGCAAGCTCACATAAATGAAATTATTTGCATATGTCAATCAGGTAATTTCATATATGACTAGCTAATTTGCATCAAATGCTCATTTACATGAGCAAATGCAAGGTTTGGGCACTAATGTGCAAACAGAATTTTTGCAATTCTGGCCCATCTCTGGTATTTTCTGGCATAAACTGTCCACTCTGTGGACCTGCGCACACTTCATGTCTTCATCTTGACTGATATTTTTGGCTAGTGTGGTGGCAGCAAGGTATTGTAATGTTCAATTTTGTAATATCTGCTTTATCTTTTCCCCCCAAAAAACCTCAGAGAACTAGGCCATCATCAAAGTTAGATAGCAACATCAAAGAGAAGGAAGAGTGTCATGACATCTCTGTATCATTAGCTTCCACAATCTTTTTGTTACCTCTATTCACCACGTTCCAGCATGGTGTTTCTGCATCAGTTGCAATCATCTTTAGACAGACACCGGTTATGTCAAGAGGCTATTGGAACAACTCTTTGGTTTGACCTTTTATATGACGTCATAAGTAGGACTGGTATTAACTACTTTCATCTGATTTTTTAAAGCTTGATTCATGTTAATCAAAGTTTTATCCTGAGAAGCTCAAAACATGCTTATATGGAAGATAACATTCTATATGAGCAGATCATGTGAATTACATAAAATGTCATGATTTTATCAAACCCAAAACCTAACCTCACAACCAAAAACTAGCCAATTTTATTCAGTAAATAAAATAAATAAATAAATATTAATTTGGTCTTAAGTTCTGTGAAACTCCCGTAGGTCTAACTGCCAAAGTGATAAGTTCCTTGCAAACAGACATATCATTTACTCAACACTATATTCACATATGAGCTGAAAGGTCTAAATTGTGTGACATGCTACCAGGGATTGTATAAGAGGGGGGAAAAAAGGTATTCACTCAAAGTCAGAAATGTCATTGTCCTCTCACAAATCACACTAAAATCCTGGTTGGTACGGCTCTATCACAGTTAAATGCTCACTAGTTGCACAGGACGTGCCCTTGGATGTTAGAGGCACTATATTGGCAGCAGCCTGGACATTTCAAACTCTAATCAACCAAGAAAAATATTTTTGATTGCTTTGTTTTATTTGAATATCCTTTTGTTGAATGTAAAAAGAATGTTTATGGTACTGGAACACATTCTGAGTCAGCTGCTTTGACTATCAAATGCCTCAGCCTTACTTCAGTGTTTAATCAGCCTGAATAAGCTGTTTATTGTCTTGCAACTTCTGTACTAGGAACTTTATTCCTTAAGTAAGTCAGATCAAAGTATGATGCAACTTTGGTGTCACATTTGTTCCTTCTAATTAGATCAGGGATCAGCAACCTTTCAGAAGTGGTGTGCCGAGTCTTCATTTATTCACTCTGATTTAAGGTTTTGTGTGCCAGTAATACATTTTAACGTTTTTAGAAGGTCTCTTTCTAGAAGTCTATAATATAGAACTAAACTATTGTTGTAAATAAAGTAAATAAGGTTTTTAAAATGTTTAAGAAGCTTCATTTAAAATTAAATTAAAATGCAGAGTCCCCCGGACCAGTGGCCAGGATCCGGGCAGTGTGAGTGCCACTGAAAATCAGCTTGTGTGTCGCCTTTGGCATGCGTGCCATAGGTTGCCTACCCCTGAATTAGATTATTATTGTTGTTAACTTCTTGTGATGGAAATATCCCACTATAATAGAATCCACTTATGGAATAATCTTGATTCTTGACCTCATTACTCCAGTGGGGGAGTACTGGCGTAAAAGTGGTATTGGCCCATCATTTCAAACATGCATGCCAAGAATTACAGGTCAGCAGAGAATAGTTTTAGAAAACAATGGAAAAAAGCCTCAGGCAGCCAATGCATACGAACACCCAGATGTTTTTCAAATCAAGATTTGCTTCAGACACAGAAGCAATAAGACATGCTTTGATGTACCCAATAATAATGAAATGTCTAAAGGTAAAATACTGTTGCTGCCCATCAAATGAAAAAATTTTGCGTGTTTAGTTCATTAATATAGACATTTCTCAGTGAGTAGTCAAATTAAGTGAAATATTGGGGGGAAGGGAAAAGGAAACTTACCTTGGAAAATAAGTCAAAGCAACCCAGCCGGCTGATGACACAATATACTTCAGGTAGGCGTGGACCTTTTCCACTTGGCTGATAACAGTGAAAGAGAGACTGAAATTACTTCTTAATTTTGAGCCACAAGAAAATACACTTATATAGCACAATGGCTTGGCTATTATGCTAAATCTTTTGTTATCCATTTCTCCACCAAAATAGTTACTCTTGAAAAAGCATTATATTCCTTCCATAAGGCAGGAAACTAAAAGGCATCAAGAATGCTTATCCACTTTGGAAATCACAAGGCATCGGAGCTGTTCTCCGATATCATTCCAACTCGCAGCCATACAGCACAGTTACAGATGGCTGTAACTCGTGTCTCAGCAATTGCTCCCCTTTATTCCTGAGGCAGGAGGAAGAGTGGGGCTGCACAAGGGCTGGGTACCTGCAGGAAAGGATGAGAATGGGAAGGCTAGGGGAAGGTTTAATGGTCATTTTTGTTCCCCAATCACATCACAATGGTCAAAGACTGCTTAACTCAAGACTAGTACGATCAGAGAGCTAAACAAAGATGTGCAAGACCTAAATCCAATAGGGTTTTCATTTAGATCCTCCACATTAGTTGGGGGCTACTTATTTGCACATGTAAAAAATGTGCAAAATTTGAATAATATAAACAGTTAAAAGTGAAAATTATGCTTGACACACAAAAACAAATGAACAAATGAAAGCTACCTAGAGAATTTGACGTACATTCCCCTCTTGAAGACAACTAGAGATGTATTCGTAATAGGCCTCATCCTCCAATAGTGTAAATTGCCATTGGCTCCACTGAGCTGAACACAATGTATCCTCCACATATAGTGCTGAATTGTGGCATTTAGCCACAGCTCTGCACTGGGGGCAATGTAGAATCACCCCAGCAGGAGCATTGGTAAGAGTCGTATTTAAGACTGATGCAATGCCCCTAAAACAGTCTGATGGCACAGGCGAAGAAAAAGAAGCATCCTTCACCGGGCAAAATCTAACTCTTAGGGGTGAGCTATTCTCAAGTACTCAGCATTGAGCTAACTCTGTTCCCACTGAAGCCAATGGCCGGTGCTCGGAGTCAGCCTAATTCTGCTCCCATTGAAATCACTGGCTCCAATCTGAGTTAGGCTAGTGCTGAGCACTTTGGAAAATCCCATCTGAGTGGGAGTGAGTTCCCTGGGACAGAGACCAAGTCTTCCTTTGTCCCTCAGACTGTGCCAAGCACACTGTCAATATTTAAATAACAAACAGCTGCAATGTACAGGGCATGTGCAGTGGCTTTCCATTACATTTTTAACATGCCGAATTCCAGTTCTGCTATCATCTAGTTTGAGGTTGAGCAATTAAACCGACCCAGAGAGATATTTTGCTGATTTCAGGGACAAACAGAAAGGCAGCAGAAATTAAAAGAAATCAGGAGTTTCCCTTTTTTTCTTTGTATTTCTTCCCTCTCCTCCACCCCACCCCCGCCCCAGGTTAAATTTGTTGTCACTGAACAATAAAATAGTACTAATCACAGAAGCCTTAATTTCACCCAGAAAAATGTTGAGGACCATTCTTCATGGACAATGGATGTTGGGCAGATCTACTGAGTACTTATGGTCCAGATTCAGGAACAGGATCTTACTAAACTGGGTGACTGGGCTACAACACGGCAGATGAAATTCAGTGTCAATTAGTTTAAAGTAACGCACATCGGAAAAAATAAGCCCAACTATACATACAAAATGATTGAGTCTAAATTAGCCGTTACCACTCAACAAAGAGATTTTGGAGTTATTGTGGATAGTTCTCTGAAAACTGTGTGCAACAGCAGGCAAAAAAGCTAATAGAATGTTAGGAACCATTAGGAAAGGGATAGATAATAAGACAGAAAATATAATGTCACTATATTAATCCATGTTACGCCCACACCTTGAACATTGAGTGCAGTTCTGGTCACCCCATCTCAAAAAAGATATATTAGAATTGGAAAAGGCACTAAGAGGGTGAGGGGGAGAAATGATTAGGGGTACATAACAGCTTCCATACAAGGAGATATTAAAAAGGCTGGCACTGTTCAGCTTAGAAAAGAGACAACTAAGGGGGAATATCACAGAGGACTATAAAATCATGGTTAGTATAGAGAAAGTGAATAGAAAAGTTATTTACCCCTTTATATAACACAAGAATCATGGGTTATCCAATTAAATTAATGGGCAGAAGATTTAAAACAAACATATACAGTCAATCTGTGGAACTCATTGCCAGGGGATGCTATGAAGGCCAAAAATATAACTGAGTTCAAAAAAGAATTCTATAAGTTATTAGAGGAAAGGCCAATCAATGGCTATTAGCCAAGATGCTCAGGATGCAACTCCATGCTCCAAGTGTCCCTAACCTCTAACTGCCAGAAGTTGGGACTGGACGACAGGGTATGGATCACTTGAAATGGCCCCGTTCTAGTCATTCCCTCCGAAGCGTCTGGCACTGGTCACTGTCGGAAGACAGGATACTGGGCTAGATGGACCGTTGGTTTGACCTAGTATGGCTGTGCTTATGTATCCCTATTCAGGAAAACACTTACGCATGTGCTTAAGAGTTTTCCTGAATCACCACCCATGGGAAATCAGAGACCTGATCCAAAATCCACTGATGTTAGTGGGAAGACTCCCATTGCAAAGGGCATTGGATCAGGTCCCAGACTACCAGAATGTCATCCACAGTCACCTGTATTTGCTACCGCCCTGCAGAGGGACAGCAGGTCTGCAGATGGAAATGCCTTGAACGGTATACTAGCCGTTCTCCTTTTTCCATTGAGCACAGAACCATGACCAAAAGGAAGTCTCTGAACTCAACAAAAGTCACCTTTCAATGGATCAGTTGGCATGACGTGCTATTGAGATAAAACACAGGGACTGCCCCAGAGCTGACATTACTGCAGGAATTCCTGTCTCTCCTTGTCTAGGAACTGCAAACACCCTGCACCAACCCACTGCAGACATGCTACCAAACTACTTTGCCCTGCCATTAAAGAATTCTGAGTAGGATCTCAGACAGTGAGTCTAGTTCTCTGTTGCCCCGCACCTTGTGGAGTCTTTCTGCCTGTGCAAAATGAATGAAAAGCAGGTGTAACACACCAACACTCTGACTTGGTATCATTTTACACCCACTTTGCCCAGCTCTGTAAGATGGAAAACAGTGGAAGAAT
Source organism: Mauremys mutica (assembly GCF_020497125.1). Lineage (NCBI taxonomy): Eukaryota > Metazoa > Chordata > Testudines > Geoemydidae > Mauremys > Mauremys mutica. Next base: position 99,772,386 of record NC_059075.1, on the reverse strand, counting down.
CAGCCCTATGTCATAATTTCTTTTTTTGCTTTTGCTTACTTTTATATTTAATCAAAGTGAATAATGATCTCTCCCCTTTTACCATAATAAGTTGGTGGTATTTAGTGTCAGTGTCTCGTCATTAGACTATGAGGATTATGCAAGTTGTTTCCACAAAGTGGGTTTATCATTTACATGCCATGCAGAGCTGATTCGGAAGAAGCTGGAGGACGTCCGGCTGTGTTTTTTAAATCTGAGAATCGCTGGGACAGTTAGCAGGTGCTTGTGCTGTTATAATAAAGACCATGAAAAAATGCTGCACTTAAGTGAACACAGATGAGTGTATTTCTGAATCCAAACCTGCTCACCACACGTCACATCTCTGAAAACAGCAGAATCCTTTTTTGTCCATATTAGGTATAAAACCCTTTCTAAAGGCATTGAGTGATTATATCAAGCATGTGGGATTTTGGTTAAAATCATTGTGTCAAATCTGCAGGAATGCCGAAGTCATGCCAGGACTCTTGGACAGCTACCAGCCAAGAGCTGTCTTACTGAGTGCCAGTAAAAACATCACATTCTTGGGTCATCTATAAGACCAGAAACAATAACCACGCAGTTTATTCAAAGACCCTGCCCTATGAAATATTATTCCCTACAAATACCTTAAAGGTTACATGTCACTGAGTTTATGAGTGCTAGGCATCTTTCCTGCTCATATTCATTATACATGATTTCCTTGTATTTTAGGGATTTCTCTTTGCCAATAGCAGTGCCTCCTCGGTACATGCAAATCATCACGAAGAGCAAAAGAGCAAACGTCTCAGGCTGGGGAGGCTCTCAGGGGCTGGAATCCTGAAGTGAAATGATTTACTCCTAAAGTCAGGAGTTTGTAAAAACCAGGCATTAACCTGCATGATCCTGTATCAGCAGGTCTCCCTGGCTGAAACTGTCCCTCTGGCTGCAGCTTCACATAAGAGAAACAGCACTTGCTTCTCATACTGTACTTTGTTAATTCCCCAGGAAAATGTTGTGAGCATGTGTATTACACCTAACCCTCCGTGGCCATTCACATCTGGGCTTGGTTTTCACTTTGCATCAATGGTGGCTTCTGCCCCCTAGGGATGGGTCCAATCCTGGGAAAGACAGATGGTGTTTGCACCACTATCCAGCCTCAGTGGTTCCAGAGAGGATGGCAGCTTTAATCTGCACATGGAACTCGGCCACTGGAGGTGCTGAATCGACCTATCTGGACAGCCTGCCCAGGCCCACTCTGAGGTCGGTAAGTGTTACATACGGACTGTGGGGAGCTGAGAACAGTATGAGTGCCACCGCATAGCTCCTACACTGCGGGGAGAACTAACATAGAGGCAACATATTACGCCAGTTCTATTCCAGCTGGAAAGACCCCCTTCATCGGTGTATTTCCCAGGACTATTTTTGCTTTATCCTGGCAGAACAAGATAAAGGCTAATATCAAATGACCTGACCTAAGGAGTTTGCAAGGGACACCCTCATAGTCAACCTGTGGAACTCGTCACCAGGGGATGTTGTGAAGGCCAAAAGTATGGCCATTCTTATATTCTTCTCCTGGCCCCACATCACAGTCAGGTGACTGGCGGATAGGTATAAACTGTTGACAACACGGCCTGCTGCTTAATACCCCACTGCTACATCCAAGCCCCTTTCTGAGTATGGGGCTGTTGGGTAAGGGGCAGCTGGGAGTCAGCTTGCATGCAGAGCATATACTGCCCACTTCCTTGAGGAAAGGGGGAATGAAGCACTTGGAGTTTTTTGTTTTTGTAGGGCCAAGTACATTCTCAGTCTTCCTCCAGCCTTGCTTGCAGGAATTCTAATTAGTCTCACAGACAATAGGGCACTGATTCCCAGGAGGATGAAAATAAACCACCACGAATTGAGCTGTGAAACAGAAGGGTGAGGATCAGCACCAGGGAGATTCTGCTAGTTTCTTGGCCAGCACAAAGACTGAAGCAGCCTTGCTGCACAGTGTTTACCCTGGACTTTGCTGATGCAAACCCTGCTTTCATCTCTACACCTCTACCCCAATATAACGCTGTCCTCGGGAGCCAAAAAAATCTTACCGCATTATAGGTGAAACCGCGTTATGTCAAACTTGCTTTGATCCGCAGGAGCGCGCAGCCCTGCCCCCCTGGAGCACTGCTTTACCGCGTTCTATCTGAATTCGTGCTATATCGGGTCGCATTATATCGGGGTAGAGGTGTATTTTGAGATTAAGTCTAAGGGAAACCGTGGCTCTTTATGCTAAAAAGGAGCCTTTTCCCCTATTGTTGCTCACACCTTCTTGTCAACTGTTTGAAATGGGCCATCCTGATTATCACTACAAAAGTTTTTTTTCTCCTGCTGATAATAGCCCACCTTAATTGATTAGTCTTCTTAGAGTTGGTATGGCAACACCCATTTTTTCATGTTCTCTGTGTATATATATCTTCCTACTGTATTTTCCACTGCATGCATCTGATGAAGTGGGTTTTAGCCCACGAAAGCTTATGCCCAAATAAATTTGTTAGTCTCTAAGGTGCCACAAGTACTCCTTGTTCTTTTTGTTTTAAAAAAGACCTTCTTTCCTAGGAGCTTGAAATCTAGCTGAGCTATTCAGAGTCTCTTGTCTAATCTACCATCTCACTGCCTGGCCATTCTCTCACACACACGTATGCACCTACTTTAAAAGTAAGGCAAAAAGCTGGGAGAAAGTGAGACCAGCTGTTCAAATTAATAATTTAGTTGTCTGGATTAGTAAAGACACCAAAATGGGCAGGAAGCTCCCTTCGTCCTCTGACTCCTTTTTGAGAATTTCAGACTCCCATAATATACTGGGGAATGCCAGTTGCTCCATAGCACTTTCACTTCAGAAGGCCTGAAGCAACAGGACTAATGGAGAGTTTCTGCATTCCTCTGCTCCTCCATAGGGGTGTGGCACAGGCCCAGCAAATTGGTAGGAAAGGGAAGGGTGCATCATGGCCCCACACCCAAGCTCAAAGAAGCAGGAATGGAGCAAAGGGCCTCCTGGAAAAAGACACTTCCTGAAATGGGAGAAAGGAAGAAAAGGCGACCTGTTAGCCATCACCTCAAGATCCCCAATAGGCCAGTGGGTATTGCTAGCAAGAAGAGATTGTGAGGGAGAAGTGAAAGATTGCTATGGATTGTGTGAGAAGGGAACACCATAGAGATGAAGCAGAGGGCATGCTGTGTGGGGAAGGAGGGTTGCATGGCTTCCTGGGACCTGCCAAATACATGGATTCGCTTTGGATTGGCATCTGACGTTTCGGATTCCCAATGAGCCCAATCAAAGCCATTGGAGCTTTAGCCACAATTAGTTCTAACTAAAATGATGACAGATCTTTGACTACAGGAATGTATCACTGGGATATTCTGCAAAAGAGACATCAGATTAGACTTTGGTACAACACTGCAGTGTAGACAGCAGGTCAGGTCATATGCTTTCACAGTACGCATTCACTCTTGCAGCAGATTGGAAATTGTACTTTGTTTTAATCCCACCTGTCTTTGGGGTTGTTTTGAAACTGGAGCAATCAAGGGATGCATCCCCAAGCCAAAATTCAAACAGGATGTCAGGATGAGGGAGGGAGAGGCTCTGGAATGAAGGGTGGTCCTGTCCTATCAACAATATAAACTTTCAAAAACATATTCCAGAGAAATCTCCCCATGTATTTCCTCTGCTGGGTTCTGATGTACAGCAGCATACAAGCTGCGTGTGTGAATGAACCAAACAAAGGGTGCGTGGAAGGGAGGATGGTGCCAAAAGGGATGGAGAATCTGCCTGCCATCATTCTGCTGCATAAATTAGATGAGGTTTGACAGTTTCTTTTTTAACAGCAGGGCCCCTTTCTTTGGAGGTCTGCTCAGATCTGCTGCTGGTTTGGTTTAAAGGCTGAGAGCATTAGAAAAACAGAATGTGAAGCAGGCTTACAGCAAAGAGCTCAGCCAGCAGCTTGTGCGTCAGATCCGATTTTTGTTGTTTCTCTTGAGCCCAGCCCAGTGTACTCATAGCCCCTCAGCTGCACAGGCTCTGGCCCCTCCAGCAGGCCAATGTGTTCAGAACTAGAGAGGGGTCTCAACCAAAGCCGAGGAGCAGAATGCACCAAACGTCGGAGTTTAGAATTAGAATCTGGATCCAGAGCCACATTTTATGACAGGCCCCCACCTCTCCTACAAACACCCTCCCAACATGAGGGAAAGGGGTGTGGAATGGAGTGTGACTTGGGGATCTGGGTCCAAATGATTTTGCTGGTGTTCTTCTCTAATCATTGAATAAGACTCTTTGCTACAGAAGATCAACATGGATTTTTAAAGCCAGCACACAGGGTATCTGCAGAGCTGTCAAGAAGGCTGGGGGAGGAAAGTTCCTGCCAATGAACTCTCTGTGGATCCATCTTCAGGCTGCAGCCCACAAGAGTCACTCCAGGACCACAGTAAACTCCCCCGTGTGGCCCCATCAGGTGGCGAGATGAACCAGACTCACCTATAGGCCATTTTTCTTATTTTATTGTAAATACTTTGTGTTGGGGCTCCCTGCTCCATTCCCTGATTGCTAGAGCGTGGTTGTCTCAGCCCATGCCCTCAACTGGAGAGTCCTGGAAGTGCGGCTTTCCCTCAGAGGGGAAGGAGAAACAGAAACTTTGACCCATGGGGCTGTTTTCTCCTTTTCAAAAGGATGAAGATGCCCTTCAGGGAGATCAGGACTTGTGGTTTATTTTAAGAACTCAACTTTTCTGGAGGTCAGATAGGACAGGAACCCACACGCAGGTGTCTAGCACAATGGGGTCCTGCCCAGAGCTGGGGTTCCTAGGCGTTACAATAGGACAATCAATAATAATCATAAAAATATGGTGATTGGCTGAGACTATGTTTCTGGGATGGATATGGTCCTGGGATATCATATCATTCAATACAACCCAGCCTGTGAAGAACTACAACCCCTCAGCCTAAGGAGTAGCTTCTGCAGCAGCACAGCCAGAGATGTCTGTGGAGATGACATGGAACTGTAGTTAAGATGCTGTGTTCTCTTGGATAGTTTACTGCTGTGACTCTCCTTGGAGTGCCACTGGGAAAGGGCAGCTTGAAAGGTCCAGCCAGCATTCCCTAAGAGTGAAGCACAGGCTTCCTAGGAGATGCATTGACTCAATCCATCTGCCACAGCACATGGTCCTGCTGGCTCTACCCACTTTCTGGTCTTCACAACAAAGATTTGGCAAATTTTCCACCACTAGGGGATTCTGCCAGCAGAACCGAGATGAAAGCCAGGAGAAAGTGAGACCCTTTGAGTGTATCTGCACTGCAGCTGGGAGCAGCTTCCTAGCTCGGGTTCACTGACTTGCAATAGCTCACCTCAAGATAGTGGACTCAAAATAGCAGTGTGGATGTTGTGCTACTGGTAGAGGCTTGAGCTAGCCAAGCAAGCTCAGACTCGGGGGGTTGGGTGGGTGGGTCTGAGTTTAGGTGGCTAACCCAAATCTCTGTTGGTGCCACAACAGCCACACTGCCATTTTTAGTGTGTTAGCTTGAGCTGAGCTAGCAAGTGTCTGTGTACCTGAACTGGGAGGCTTGCTCCCAGCTGCAATGTAGACACACTCAGACTTTAAGGGGCTGATTCTCCACTGCCTGGCACCTGTGGAAAGTGGGTTCAAAATCTACCAGTTTGGAACTCTCCATTCACTCACACCTGCAATAGCATTTCATACCCATGTTACACGCACTTTGTCCAGGCATAAATAGCTACGCAGGTCGTCAAGAAACAGGGTCTAAATTCACACATTTTTATTCAGTACATGTTCTAGGTACTACAGCAAGATAACAAAAAAGCCAGCCAAGCAAAAACAAAAACCAGGTACAAATACTGTGTACAGTGAACAGGCTGCTATTTAATATAGCTTTGACAAAAGCCAATTATATGAGACAAAGTTAATCATTAGTGCAAAACTGAAACTGACACTCTCTTGGGTTATTACAAGGGATAATGTACTAACCATACTAAAACAGGTAAGGGGTAATGTGACTGATATAAATAAGACACTTTCTTTTACCTCAAATGGAAATTCTCATATCAGATCACTAAGAAGACTGTTACCATGGTTGTCTTAGATGTATCAGGTTTTAATTGGAAAATGTCTTACTGTATTTAGAACACTGTTTGTTATGGTACAATAGGTTACATTCCACTCTAATCCTGTTTTTAAATGAAACAATGTAATATAAATATATGTAAAATGGATACACTGTAGGACTTTGTTGTACAAACAAAATATAATCATTACTGTATCCCTTGAGGTGCTTTTGCAGGAGGCTTTTATCAGAAAATCCTGGAAAAAATCTAAGGCAAAATAAAATAAAATAAATAGAGCAGTTCAGATGACCATGTCCCAAAATAAAACAGTCTTAAAAATGCCTGGTAATAAAAGACACAATTATCTCACAAATAAAGACCCCCCAGAAATTAAGACACAAAAAATAGGATCATAGGAACTATCATGCTGGATCAGATCCGTGGTCCAGGTAGTTTGGCAGCGACTACTAACAGATGCTTCAGCCAAAGGTCCAAGAAACCCCATAATTGACAATTATGGAATAACCTGCCCATGAGGGAGGTTTCTCCTTAGCCTTTCTGGGCAGGTTACCTTATGTCCTAAAGCACACTTCCAGTGTTTCTTATAGTCGAACGAGGCGCATTACAGCCCAGTGCTCATACACATTGTAAGTCAGGTATTGTGGGTTTTAGAAAAATAGTGCTTATATTATTTGATACACTCTGCAGTTCTGAAGTGGATATAGGGCCTGACCCTGCACCTGCAACCCCTGTGCAGCAAGCCCTTCAACTCCTGCTTTCAAAAGTTGCTTGGAAAGTTTTGCAAACAAACGCTGAAATGGAATTAGACTAGAGAGCCAAAACTTGGCACATATATGGCACCTTCAGAGTTTGCCTGGTCCCTGTCACATGTACAAATCCCACATTTGCTTGTGCAAAATAGATCAGTGGGCACGTAACTGTGCAGCACAGGCTTTAAAGGCACCATTCTGGACTGTGTGTCACCTGAGGCAACACTACCCCCCAAATGTGCTGAGATTTGCAGTGGGGAGGAAGAGAAATCCTCCATAGAGTAGCAGTGGAACTGTGGGGTGAAGACTACTCTCCCCTAATGACCACAGCCTTTAGCACCGTCTCAACAAGATCTGTTTCCCCTTCTCCCGAGGCACAGGGATCCACTGGGCTGCTCCTGGTTGGCTCTGAGGACCTTCTAGGTAGCCACCAAAATCCCATCTCTCTATATATAGCTGACGGCACCAGTTTAACCACAGAGGCTTTCTGCACCCACAGCAGATGGTGCAGCATTTGCCCCATAATGATCAACTACTTCCCTGAAGAATTAATAACCTTTAGCCTACAGCATTTTACTTATACACCTCCATCCTGATATAACGCTGTCCTCGGGAGCCAAAAAATCTTACCGCATTATAGGTGAAACCGCGTTATATCGAACTTGCTTTGATCCGCCAGAGTGCGCAGCTTCCCCCTCCCCCCGCCCGATGCACTGCTTTACTGTGTTATATCCGAATTCGTGTTATATCGGGTCGCGTTATATTGGGGTAGAGGTGTATCTTCTACACACCCATCAATTTTTCATAAATTTCCTGTAAAACAGGTGCTGGCCTGCTGCTGATCTACAGAAACCACAGGCGCCTGTGCAGGCTGTTCCTCATGCGCTGGGTTAGAACTGATCAGTACATCACGAGTCACTTCTCCTTATATTATTTCAGAATGTCTGATCAGCAAAAGTAATCTCTCTTATTGTTTACCAGATCCAAGACAGGTTTCCACATGCCCTCCGGACATTCTAACTCATCCTGTGTTCTGTGTGATCTGCTCATTCAGATACAGCAATAGCTGCTAATGCTCTTCTGCTCTTGGTGGCTCAATGGCCTTCCAATGTCTAACATTATTATTTTGGCCACTGAACGTCTTTGTCATTCCGTGTATATTGTTTATGTTGTTCTAGCTTGTATGAGCAAGATATTCAAAAGTGCTCAGCTTTGGCCTAACTCTGCTCCCACCATTCATGTCAGAGGGAGCAGGTTTAGGCCAGTGCTGAGCACTTTGAAAATCCCAATCTATATTACTGGCTCTGGCATTTATCTTTTGTTTTCAGTCTTTTCAATCTGGACATGTCATTTAACATCAGCACTCCAGAGTCCACTGGCATCATCTGTTTAATTATTCATTCTGAATGATCCCTTAATATGTCAATATTTTAAAACATATGAGCAATCCCCCAGCATGTGTCTTTAACAACCTGTCATATTTGCACATCTTCAGCAATACTTACTATCACTTTATTCCATCCTATACACTCCGTGGTGAGTGTTGCAATCTAGTCAGCAGTCTGAAGCACAGCTCTTTGAATCTTTTTAAGCTTTGCATGGTGTCAAGTATCAGAGGGGTAGCCGTGTTAGTCTGGTTCTGTAAAAGCAGCAAAGAATCCTGTGGCACCTTATAGACTAACAGACGTTTTGCAGCATGAGCTTTCGTGGGTGAATACTACAAAGCTCATGCTGCAAAACGTCTGTTAGTCTATAAGGTGCCACAGGATTCTTTGCTGCTTTTTTAAGCTTTATATCTCACTCTGACACTTAGTGTTATAACCATAATATTCTTTCCACGATGCGCTTTCCCATATGCTTTTCAAGGATCTACACTGGTAATTCTCTAGATAATTCAAGTATGTTTAAATCTTCTATACTTATTTCCTGCATCAATTGTAGTAATGAGTTTACAAAATGCTTACTCTTGGGAAAAAAAAACCAAGCCTGAATCTTTCAGGACTGATTTTATACAGTGGCTCATCTGCAAATATTTACAAAAGTACTTTTTGTGCAGCTTTTATTTGTCCTTCAGATGATCAAATACTTTAAACATAGTGTCAGCATACATATCTTCCAGATTGCTTATCTCATTATTCTGCCAATTTCCCCAATATGCTGATTTCTCTCCTCAAGTAGGTGAAAGGGCATGTTGTTCAAGATCTCATATTTATTTTTTGCCGTATGGATTTGTAAAGTCTATAAATTTCTCCCCATAATGCAAAAGTGTGTAAAATGACTGGGTTAAATGTCTACTGGCAAGATAATTATGTTTTCCTCAATATATCATATTTTGGGCATATCAAATCCCAAACTAATCCAGGAGCTAATGCCTTGGATTTCCATAATCAAAAGTGAGATTTGTGCAAGATTATATACTTGTTGATACTTGCAGAAATGTGGTACTTTTAAACAACCTTTATTTTGTGGACTGAATAGTTTCCACAGTTTAATTTTAGCCAACTTTTCCTGAGAAGGCTTTGCTAAACTTATGAAATTATACATATTTACTTTTAAGTGGTAGCACATATGAAAAGTAATTGAATTGTCCTGCTGGCCTCCATCTTTATTTCATTTATTTGTTCCCATAAAGATATCTTCTGGGTGTCCCATTTATTCAACCTCTGATTCACTCCCCCAGCCATCCTCTCCCATACTAACCTGTCCTAGTTTCAGTGTAGCTTATGCCCTTTATTAGCCATAAACTTTTTCCCTTCTCATTTATATTCCATTGTGCTTCCCCCGTGTATTTTACACACCAAAAGGCGGGATATATAGGTGCCGTCCTTGGAAAATATTGCCCACAGAACTGACAAGCGCATTGCTTTTGTATTTATGTTACTGAAACTTTTACAAATACAGGGCCCAATGCTGTTCCCAACAGGAGCTTTGACACAGACATCAGCAAGAACAGGATCAGAGACACATGTATTGCAGAATGTCTATCAGCCAATGTCTCTATTAACTAAGAGCCAAATTATGCCTACCCTGCTTGGGTGCATTAGGAGGGGAGATGGGGCTCAGTGCAGAAAGCCCCTTTCCTCTATAGTATTCCTGTGTAGGAGGCACCCTTTTACAAGCCCAGCAACACTGATAGCGAAATTCACCCTTGTCCAGAGATCCAGCAAACGGCCTATGCACCAATGAAATTCCACTGAAGTTCTCAAAAGAGAGCTAGGCTGCTCTAAAATATGCTGGATCCATGTCAGCATAGAATCGGCCCAAGATAAAATACCACAACCCCACTCCCCCTTTGCAGTTCTAAATCGATTACTATATGATGAACTCAGGTGAAAGGACTGAAATGGAGGCTGACAACCTGGGTTCCCAAGTTCTAGTCATGGCACTGCATTAGCTTGTTGTGTGGCCATGGGCAAGTCACTTAACTCCTCTACTGCAATTTTCCTGATTCTGAAATGGGTGACAACCCTCATAGGGGTACTGAGGATTAATTAATTAATTAATTAATTAATGTTTGCACCGCACCTAGGAAATGAAAAGGGCTGTGAAAGAATTAGGCATGTTAGAAATACCACGAGAATAGCCTTCTTTGTGGTCGTATGGTATTTCTGCTTTTGGTTGAAACTGAAACCGGGTGCCAATGAAGGGGGGAAATTTTTGTGACCTTCTTGAAATATTTGGGTTCTCTTTCATTCAGACAAAGGTTTCTGACAATTCTTGTTGTATTTGACCTTGTTATCTTTCCAACTCTCGGAGTTCTGGGAACAGCTTTCCTTTTGGCCCACAAAAGACATGCTCACAACTATGCACTGCAATGTTGACTGACAATTGAATTTTGTGCTTGGAAAGAGCTCAAGTTGATGTACTCACCAGTAATCTTCTGCAATAACCAAACCTTCTGCTGCCATCTTCCCCAGTCAGCATGAAAGAGAAGGTCTCACTGTAATAAAGATTGTCCCAGATTTTATTGTTACGGTGGCAGGATTGTAGTGAGTTCCTAGGAAGAAGTGTTAATCTACCCTTTGAATACAGCTTTTGTTTTGCCTTCTTTTCAATTAGTGACTAGATTATTATGAAGTGCCTTGAGGTGCTTCCACGACAGATAAGTATTTCAAAATGGACACAGCATCGACAGATTTTCAAACTAGTCATTCTGGAGGGTTTTTTTGTGCTATGCAGGTGGTAGGATTTCTACCACATTGTTCCCTTTTGAACCCTAAGTATATAGGAGAGGTTTGAAGAACCAGAGCTAGCTTCTCACCTACAGCCAAAGAGCACCCAGCACAAGACTAGGGGGAATGCTAAGCTCACCTTCACACTCCTTGATCCTGGGATTACTGTGTGCACCAAGCATGGTTGCTCTGATTTATGCTGGTTTCAAATGGTCCCAAGGATCTGAAACCAGATGTGCGAATCCATGCACTGTAGAGATATCCTGACCACATCCTCTTTCCTTTGGCATCCATGATGCTGGCAGCCAAGACGAGGAGTGGTACTGAGCCTCTACACCAGCTCTAGATGACCAGAAGATCTCTGTTGCACTGGGGCAACCCTCCATGGTTGAAACATGTCAGAACTATGGCTGGATTCTAGCAGCAGTGAAGCACAAAAGTGTCCACACAGCACTTGAGGACCTGGCCATTCCACTTACAAAAGCATATAGCATCTAATTCTTATTTACACAAAGGCCTCTTTAGACTGCACTCAGGGGCAGCTCCTGGCCCCAACATGCCAAGCGCGTGCGTGGGGCGGCAAGCCGCAGGGGGCGCTCTGCTGGTGCCGCGAGGGTGGCAGGCAGGCTGCCTTCGGAGGCTTGCCTGCAGAGGGTCCGCTGGTCCCGCGGCTTCGGTGGACCTCCTGCAGGCAAGCCGCCGAAGGCAGCCTGCCTGCTGTGCTTAGGGCGGCAAAATGCCTAGAGCCGCCCCTGACTGCACTGGCAGTGTAAATGAGAATTGGGCCACGGTTTTAGCCCATATCTGACCATTTAAGCTTTTTTTCTCCCTCATTCAAAGTGCTTTGCTCTGGCTTCATAAAGCACAACAAAAACCCTAGCAATTTTCTTACCCTGGATACACATATCCCTGTCTGAACAGGGAATAGCACAATTCTACTTACCCACTTGCCCAGAGCAAGTAAAATATACAGGGGTCTAATGTTCCTTCAGTGGTTTTAATATCTAATAATTTGCATACTCCGAGCACTGAGTAAGATAGCCACACTATAGCCAACACATTACTGTTACTGTACCCTTATGTGGCATGAGCCATGCAAGCCAATGAAATGTTACACACTTGCTTGTTGGCTGTGGTAATTCACTTAGGTTGTGCCATCACAAGGCTAATGTGGTGTGACATCAGAAACAGAAAGCACACGTAAGACATACTGTACAGAATCTCCTATTTTACTGACATACATGTCGTTCCACATATATTAAAAATCCATATCATATATTGGGTGATTCATCTCTGTCCATCCATCTGCAAACCTGAGAAGCAGGAAAATAAGATTGACACATTTTGGAGGTTTCTGTTGTGAGAAAAGGAGAGAGTGGGCTTGGTTCTCCATTGGCTTGCCTCTCATGTAGCCATTTACCTCTGTGCAATCAGCATGGTAGGGCAAGAGCCCCAGCGGATGTATATTGGTGTAGCTCCGCTGAAACACATGGAGCTATGCCAACTCCAGCCAGCTAAGGATCTGGCCCACAGAGTTTTACATCCATCTGGCACTCACTTTTTCGAGGGCTAAATGATTACACACGGTGCCAGGCAGAGGAGAATCTTTCTCTGTCTTTCAGCTTTTTCACAGATCTATTTCTGCAATTGGACTTGGCATTGTGATAAACCCTCCAACTGCTTCCCCCCAACAACACAGGTTTGTGAATCAGACAAAACAAGGAGGAAAAATATTATGGAACTTAAAACTATATCTATATCTATATATCTCGCTTCCTGAGTGTGAAATGTCCAAGACTCAAAACTACTACTTCCTTACGTGGGCAAGGGCATTTCTGTCACTCTGACAGGTACACGCCAACAACACTGAGCAAGAGACACATACAGGAGGGTTTACCTGTTGTATTCTGATACTGGGATCCAGTCCTTGGCATCAGGAAAGCAGAACTGTGGAATGGCTTTGAGACGCTCCTCTGCTTCACGCACTTGCTTGGTGGGCCTTTCAAGCTGTGGTGGATGAAATCAGGTTCGCTTGATTCCAGCTTGAGCAAGTCAGTCATTTGTAATGAACAGTCTCAGCAATAGGTTTCCTAATTAGCCCCTTGGGGCAAGGACCATCCTGTTCTGTTTTTGTACAATGCTTAACAGAACAGAGCCATCATCCATGATGGGGGATCTAGGAGCTACCACAATAAAACTAATTATAATGACTAACATTTTTAAAAATTCATCTGAAACAACTTTGTCCCAGAGTCACCTGATGTTCTTGTGAAACCAGTGCATCTCAGCATTTCAAAATGCAAACCTACCTCACACTCAGCATCTGCTGTTAGGGTGTGATCCAAAACCCGCTGAGGTCATTAAGAGTCTTTCCACTGACTTCAATGGACTTTGGATCAGACCCTAATGCTGTGCAGCCAGACCTGGTTAAAATGTCTATGAAATATTTGGAAACGGAATTAAAACTCAGCAACTAAGTGCTCACAATTAGGCCAAACTCTTCAGCGCTGGGAAAGGACATGCTGTAGAATAAGAAAAACATTTCTGAAAGAGCCCAGCCTCTTTCTCCCCACTCTCAACATGAGAAGTATTTTAGAACAGAAAGCTCTAGATAAATTCAGACATCAGGTCTATTGACCCGGCTTAAAAGCCGATTCCTATGAATTGCTCCTTTTATTGATCTTAGCCAAAACATCTTAAATGCATTGAAAATAGGTAACCACAAACAAAGTAGGTTGTTGCTTTACCTTGGGAAATTGATATGTCACTTCTGGGAGATAAGTATTTTTAGAAGGTTTCTTTTTCAGAGACACTACCACAAAATACTCAAACAGCTCACGCTCCTGCCATTCAATCAGCTCCAATTCCAGGGTGCGGTAACTAGGAGCTCTCTTCAGCATTGACTGGATGTGGACGAGACGCTGGGTATGAGCTAGTATTTACAAAAAAGAAAGAAAGATTGTTACCTGGAACTGACATGTAAACCACAGACATTCACAAAGAATTTGATGTTTGTCAAGATCCTAGTCCAAACATGCTCCCCTTTAAAAGTAGACATTCATGCTCTGCTCTCTCTTATTAATTCCACCCATAAATCAAAGCCTTCTGCAAGAATTGAAATGATGCAACACTAAGCTAGTGGAATCATTTGCAGCTCATAGAACTTTAACCCTGCCAAAGTTCTGTTTGTTCTACACATATAAGGCTAAATTGTGCTTTTGTGTATATGCCTGCAACTGCACTGATGTCAACGGGCTTGGTGAGGGTAACAGATCAGACTCAGACCTGGGCTAGATCAGGAAAGGCCAGTAACACAGCCTATCAATCTTTAATGACTACACCTTGAAGCTACAACCCCCATCGGCGTATTTGCAACATTTTCTGTTGTTTATATCCCACTGCTGATGATTATCATTGAGGAATTTAACGTGAACCAAAATTATGCATCTGCTGGCCTGTAAGGAGTGGCGTGTTGGGCACTTAGCAATGCTGAAGAAACACACCATGGCTCTCTAATATGTAAGGCACAATGCAGCAAGCTCCTGGGGGCCCAAGGCATTTAGAAAAGGGGTAGCTTGAGTTCCCCACAGGGCTGCCCTTCTGACACCATCTAATGTGCAGGGCAGGGATGAAATCATGGTCACACCCAACTCTGATCCTAACATGCTCCCATTAGCATGTTAGCAGCAGCCCCCAAATTGCTTGGGCAATGCAAGCAGCCATACTACAGCCTCCTGTGCACAGACACTACGTGGGAAAGGGCTCTCTGCATCCTCATGCTCACCTCTCCACCCCAGGATCCTGCACACAGGTGACCTAATTTGGCCCTACGTGTGCAAAAAGACATGGCTATGTCCATTCTCCTTCACCTGCCCCTGTGATGCCATAACCCAGTCTTCGCAACAGGCAGAACTGCCTCCATGGTGATGAGTTATTAAGATGGACCCATCAGACTGATGATCCCCAACAACGATGAGGGGAGAAGCTCCCAACTCTCCCTTGAGGCACCAATGCTCCCTCAAGTAACAAAGGAGCCCAGTCCTAACACTCCTCTCTCTCCTCCAGCCACACCTTGGGGTGCAAGTAAGTCCTGTGGTTTCTGCTGCAGAGAGAGGCAGGACTAGGATTTGCATCAGGCTGTTCAGGGCAGCGATAGCTCACTGACAGCTGCCCAGAGAACAGGAGCGGCTCTCTCCCCACACCATTCACTCCCATGTACAGCCTATTTCCATGGGACTCTTACTGCCATAGGAACTGGGCCAGGACTCAGCCTGACATAATTCAGAGAGTGGGGATGGCTCCACAAGCCATTTACTATCCAGAGACGCTTCTTCTTCAATTAGAAAGATATTATACAGGCACATTATGAAATGTGTCCCATGCTCTGTACTGGCAATGTGACTGGTAAGGTTTAACATGCTGTCTCAATTTTACACAAAGGCTTCTAGGCAGGCAGGCAGGTTACAGTGCACCCAAACTTCAGGCTAAAATTAAACAGCATGACAGGGAATATCTGGCTTTGACCACACAGCGCATACTCACATCACTAGCACCCAGAATTGAAAGCTCTTTTCTCAGAGTGCCCTACCAGCCACCTGCCTGCTCAGTTCTCCCGAAGAGAACGGGACACTGATAGCACCTAAGACAGCTCCAGCCCCATTACAGAGACACACACAAAACTGTACATTCCACTCCCCAGCTCAGAGCCACAATTCTGCACTACTGTTTTCTTTTTCCCTATGATTAATAATGTGGAGTATTTTAAATCAATAAAAAGAAAATCAATAGAAACAATTGCTGGTGCAGAGGAAGAACCCTGCTGCTTTCCTTCCTTTGTATAGTTTGGTCTGAATTTCAGTACTCCTGAAAACGAGAGAGTAATTCCTCAGGCTTGAGCCAATTGTACTGCATGTAGATGCTACGCTAGTCTCCCTGATGCACACAGGGCCGCCTGGGGGTGGGGGGTAAGTGGGGCAATTTGCCCCATGCCCCGGGCCCTGTAGGGGTCCTGCGAGCCCTGGCCTGGCAGCAGTCCGGGTCTTCGGCGGCATTTCGGCAGCGGGGGGCCCTTCAGTGCTGCCAAAGATGTGGAGCGACTGAAGGGCCCCCTCGCCGCCAAAATGCCCCGCGAGCCCTGGCCTGGCAGCAGTCCGGGTCTTCGGCCGCATTTCGGCGGCGGGGGGCCCTTCAGTTGTTCCGGGTCTTCGGTGGCATTTCAGCAGCGGGGGGGCACTTCAGTGCTGCCAAAGACGTGTAGTGACTGAAGGGCCCTCCGCTGCTGAAGACCTGGACCGCCGCCGGGTGAGTACAAGCGCTGCAACTCCCCTGCTTTGCCTCAGGCCCCCTGAATCCTCTGGGTGGCCCTGGATGCACACCTTATAGTAGTTTTTACTATCTGGACTCTGCAGACATATTTGTGCACACACACAGGCAAGTGCATCTTAGAAAGAAAGTGCCAGCATACCAAGCATTATCAAAGCAGGTTCCTCATTATGTTTCATGGCTTCTCCTTCTCCTAAAATCAGTTAGACCCTCACAGTTCACTGTGCACCCGATTTCCAATATTTACATCATGTTCATGATCTGGCATTTCCAAACTTTGTGAATGGAGTCAGGAGTAGCAGGTTTCAGAGAGGAAATCAAATTGCACGCCCTCCCATGGAGAGGAGCATCATGCAATAAAAGGAGCATTTATTTTGAGGGGGACTGCAAGTGTGACTGACTGGAAACTAACGCGGACTGACCCCTCACCTTTAAACCGGTCATCTGAGTCACTTTCACTCTCACTGTTCTCATCTGCAAAAGAGATAAAGAGGTGTCTGTTAAAGGCAAAACAACAACTTTTTTAGAGGTTTATTTTTTGGCTAAGGTTCAATGCTTAGCCCTGCGATCAGCACACCCTGTGCCGGAGTTTCAGACTGCACCGAATCAGTGGTTCCAAGGATCCCTTTGTGGAGACTGTTAATTGTAACCGGATTATTCTTATGCTTGAGATGCAGGGCACAGCCTAGCTGAAAGTACAAAGGTTTAGACCCCTTTACAGCAAAGACTGTTTCACTGAATCCCCCCCGTGTAAAACTACACGGGTGGATGCATCATTTTGAAAAATGATTTGAGCGCTTCCACTTGTTCTTAGCTTTTTGAAAGGAGGTTGCATGGCATCAAGGTATTCACCCACGAAAGCTTATGGTCCAATACATCTGTTAGTCTATAAGGTGCCACAGGACTCTTGTTGCTTTTTACAGATCCAGACTAACACAGCTACCCCTCTGATACTCAATTCCTATCATATTCACATGGACAAAGTACCGTATTGTCTCATTAGACCAAGAGATTTGTGTTATACCTCGCAGTGATGCTGTCTCAATATTGGACACTGAAAGCTTCTTCAATCTTTTTTTCCCTCTTTTTGCACTATAGATAGAATTGATCCTTTGTACAAGCTGCAAAAAAGAAACCAGGAGGGTTACACATTAGAATACATTGTCACAAGACGACAAATAAACAGCAAGTGTAATCATTTTCTCTTTAGAAATCTTTTATGTATCTTCATTTATTTCCTTCTGACCATCCACATAATCTGGCCACTACTGGCATGACAGCTTTGTCCTCTGCAGCCTCTGCCATCTGAAACTGCCTTCCTGTCTCTTTTCTCCTCAATGATTCTCCATCTTATTTCCAATCTCAGCTGAAAACATACCTTTTCTCCTTTATCTAGGGGTAAAGCCCCTTCCTGAATCAGGGACATCATTTGCTCCACTAAGGACTACATAATTTGACTCCAATTCTGTGAAATATTTTGCAATACAGGGCCAGATCCTTAGCTAGTGTAAATCAGCATAGTTCCATTGATTTTAGTGCCTAATTACATCAGCTGAGGATCTGGCCAATAGGGTTTTGCCATAAAGTTGTGTTGTATTTATTGACCTTCAGCGGTGCTGTAACTACCTTCTCCAGTCTACCCTCACCTGTAAAAGCTTTTCAAAGTCAGGTTCCAAATTCCCACTGCTAACCAAAGCAGAATTTAACCCTTGGTAAAGCATACTTAAGACTTCTTCCTTAGCAGGGCTAACCTTGACAAGAACTGTTTGTTAGGAAGTCAGTCTGTTCAAAATACAAGAGACACAGGCTGGCTGCAAAAGATTCACTAAGTAGCTCAAACCACTCAGCAAAATGGTTCCCACTTACCATCAAACTCTCTCTAGAACACTCCCACACCAGCATCTATTTCCTCAATACCACAATCAGCTTCTGCAATGGAACTCTACTGACAACTATATACAAGAAACCCAGGGATCATCACACCTACCTTCACAGACCTCATAGTCTCCCCAAACACACCAAAAAATTGGTTACCTACAGCCAAGCGACAGATGGACAGAAACGACAGAACATGCTCTGAGGAGAAAGTCAGGGATATATACTTTAACACACTTAAAACCACCTTCACCAAACAAGGACACTCCACCAGAGAAGTAGATCATAATAGATAATATTAAGTCCTGCCATGCGTGCAAGGGACCGGACTAGATGACCTCTTGAGGTCCTTTCCAGCCCTACGATTCTACCATAGAATGGGCCATCTGCTTCAGTACAGAATAAAAACCTTTTGACCGCATGCCCCTTGTTGTTACATATTATCCCACACTGGAACCTATATGGAGTATCATAAAACAATTACAACCCATACTCAATGGGGACCACATCCTGAAAGAACTCTTTCCCAAACCCCTCTCTTCTGGACATCAAACAACCTCACAAAGCTCATCATTAGAAGCAAGCTCCTAACACACCAACTCAAAGCAGCACCAGACCCCACCAGAACAACAGATGCCAAACCTGTAGGCATACCTCCACTGCTACAATGATCAAATATCCCCCACAACACACAATTCAAGATTGATGGATCCTACACGTGCCTATCACAACATGTGGTGTACTCCATCCAGTGCACTAAATGGCCCAATAACAACTATGTGAGTGGATCCAGACAGTCACTGAATGAACTCACACAGGAAAATGATGAATGACAAATATCACCTGTGGGCTAACACTTTTCATAAAGTGATCACTCCATATCTGACCTCTCAGTCCTCATCCTCAAAGGAAATCTCCATAATACCCTCAAAAGATGAGCCTGGGAGCTTAAATTCATAACTTTGCTAGACACTAAAAATCATGTACTTAATAAAAGACACTGGATTTATGGCTTATTACAACAATCTGAAACCCACTAAGCCCTGTTTTTTGTCCTATGACTGCAGAGATGTTAACTGGCCACTTCGCCCTGAATGGTCTCTTACAATATGTATAATATGTATAATATGTACAATATGTATTAATAACTTATGCTAAACAATGCATGTTCCACCTTGTTTTTAGCTGTGACATTCTGAGTACCTTTCTCAGACCTGAAGAAGAGCTCTGTGTAAGCTCAAAAGCTTGTTTCTCTCACCAACAGAAGTTGGTCCAATAAAAGATATTACCTCACCCACCTTGTCTCCCTAGTTACTTTGACATAGACGTTATAATTAAGAATGAGCACTTAAACAGTACTTTAATTGCTTAATGTCTGTAAAGCTCTTTGAAATCTTCACAATACCCCTGTGAGTCAATATAAGTTGCATTTGGATTGTGGGATCTCAACATGATTGACAAAAGGTAGGTATTATCCCCATATTACAGGAAAGGAAATGGAGGCATAGTGAGATTAAGCAATTTGTTCAACGCCTCATAGAAAGTCAGTAACAGAGCACAGACTGGAGCTCAGGAATCACTAACTCCTATACTCAATCTGATAGCAAGATCACGCTGTTCAACTTTGTTATGAATACTATAAGAAAGATTTGTATGCAGTTTTGATGTCAAATTTTATTTTCATCATTGTTCAGATTCCAATCTCAGCTACTCTGATGTGGTGACACTACTGACCTCATTTACAAAGGCATAAATGTGAGCAGAATTTGGCCCAGAATCAATTGTTTATACGCAAGACATTATTTGTTGCCTAACAAACAGGCATTTAGTGCTTTCCCTTTACTGCTGCTCGCTAACCCATGTACAATTTGTGCTTGTAATGATGAACTGAAATCCACTTGGAACTGCTCTGCTTGTGGTCTCATTCCTGGTTTTACTGGCCTAGAAGCTGTACAGCTACAAACAGCATATGAGTGAGGAAATCTTGATTGGCTGAAGCCGCTCCAGGAAATCCCACCTACATACAAGATAGACATCCCAAGGAGGCTGTTCAACAAGGCTACTGATGCCAGCAATGAGTGGGCATGCTGTGGTTACTCACTCCCCTTCACCACTTTACACAGCACCATCCAGTCTAAGGGTAGTTCCAGGGACTTTCTCCGAAGGAGTTAAATACTGGGACCGCAGTGCCTAGGGGACTGATCCAAAGCCCACAGAAGTCAACAGAAAGATTCCCATTGACTTCAGCGGGCCCAAGCACTGCGTGTACAAAGGCAGCAGCTGTCCTGCACAGAGCTATAGCTGCCCTACAACTCTGGATATTAGAAGCTGTTTTACTGAGAAGTGGTGATCAGAACTCCTGCAGTTTCCCCTCGGACTAGTCAAGGGTTCTTTAGCTTCTACCTCTAAGGCCAAAGCAATGGAGGCTGCTGGCATGGGGGACTTCAGCTTAATGACTCCTCTGAGCAGTGACGCCTCTAACAGCAGCGTCAACACTGAATCTGAGCAAAAGGCCTGATGTGGGACCTGAACACACATATTCTCTCCCTAAATGGAGCCTGAGCTTTTAGCCCTGCTGGTTCAGACTCTATGTAATTAGCTCAGGGATTGTGAGGGGAGGGCAAGAGATGAGTTAGACCACTCCAAGGTACTGTGTCAATATGAAATTCCTCAAATTGACTAATTTCTAAAAATTCAAATTCCTGACCAAGCACCCTTTAAACAGGACACTGTATTCTGAGTTCTTGTTAATTCCTTCGGAAAAAACAATCATGAAGCTTTTTTTTTCTGGAAAAAAGAACAAAAGAAAATCAAGGAAAAAGAAAAAATTGCAAAAGCTAAGACTTTGTCCTGCCTGCTCCTTTGCTGATATTTAGAAAGGACTATTGGCCACATGAGGAGAGCAACAGCACCAAACACATTTGGGCCCTGCTCATCTTTTCCCTTCCCTTTCCTCTCTGTGCACATGCCTGCCGGTGACCTGTTCAGTTTTAGTTTTGCTGTTGTCAGCAAATACCCTTTTTCAACGCCTGGGGAAGAGCATGGATGTGAACTCCCCATAGAGCAGCGTATCAGAGTGATGTCACCATACTGGGTGGCAGATTCTCAGTTACATTAAGGCCCAGCCAGGTTGCTCTGAGAATCAGTGCAATTGACCAGCAAGAGCACAGTGAAACTGACTTCACACAAAGCACTGTCAAATGCACAAAGTAAGCAGAGGAACAAATCATTTCTCGCTGATCAGTTTTAGTCAGTTCAGGTCAACTTGGGTGGTTATAACAGGAGGTACATAATTTTCTGATGGAAATATGATTTCCAAGTTAACAGCTTCCCTTTCACTGGAGAAACAAAAAGGAGGAAAGAGAGGTACAAAATTAAAGGGACAAATTCTGCTGCTTTTACTCATGTTGATTAGTACCTTACTCCACAAGTAGTCTCTAGTATCGCCAAACCCACCTCTTCAAATATCCTATGTCAGGCCACACTAAAACCATGACACTGACTTAAAAATCATGACATTTTAAAAAGATAGTTGTTTATTAATTTATTTATTTATTGCCTTTTAGTTTCTGTGTCTTTGGGAGTCACATTTTCAAGTTTTTCTCCACAAGGGCTAGAAACTAATTTTTTCTTTTAATGAAAGTTGAGGTTCTCCCACAATCACATGATTCCAGTAGCTGAGGCTTTAAGAAAACATCAAATATTGTGAGACTTGCAATACAATTGTGAGAGTTGGCAACAATGGAAATTTTCAAGATGACACTATCCCTTTAAATCAGAGAAACAAATGGAAGAAAGAGGTACAAAATTAAGGTCCAAATTTTGCTGCTTTTACTGACATTGAGTAATAACTTACTCCGGGGTAGAGCCACTGAAGTCCCACTAAGTAACATCTTACTCCTGCAGTAAGGTATTATACTCAATGTTAGTAAGGGTATCAGAATCTGGCCCTGATATAATTATTTAAGGGCATATAATTAGTTGCCTTCATTTTAATTTGCTTCCTGCTTAGGCAGAATTTCAGAAATATAAAAATGTTCCTCTTCTGTCCACACAATATTTATAGCTACATCATTTTAAAAACACTCCTTTATTGAACAGGAAAGAGTGAAATGTACAATAAAAACTAGCATTGTTCACAGGCTAAAAATAAACATGTTGGCTATTCTCTCCTCCTTGACGCTATTGTACCAGACAATTATTTCATTTCCCACTTGACATTTGAAACTTTTTATTTGGCCGAAAGAGTTCAAATTTAATTCATTTTTATTTTGTATCTGTAAAGACAAGTTGATCTGGACTGCACAGGCTGTGAGTCAAGCATAGGGCCCATGTTAGGTCAGTGGAGATTGCCTTAGGAACAGCTGTAATAAACAAAACAAAGAAGCAAAAATCCTAAGCTGCGTACTGAACATTATAAATAGTGACAGATCAACAGTTACAAATTCAGACTCCTTGAGTGAGGTACAGTACAATGCTCGGCCTTATGGAGCTTTCAGAAAATCATGTGATTGTTTTAAACAGTGGAAAAGCTGAATAAAACATCAAGCTAGGTCAGGCTGGCAAAAGGGTGTTTAATATTTTGGGCCACATTGAAGGCCCAGGCCCAGCTGGGAGCAATGCAGAGCCACCCCACCTCCAGGGGAGGATCTCTCATGCCAGCTCCACTGCATGCAGCAAATGTGTGTAAACACGGAGATCTCCTTCTACTCCCCACAGTTCCTAGCTCTTCCGCTGGCTGTTTCAAATCTGGACACAACATTTCTTTCTACAGGGAAAACTAAAGACTTAATTGATGGATAAACGCTGTACAGACATACTGGGCAAGAACCTCCAGACTGGCTGAGCTGCGCACAGCATGAAACTGATTACTGGGACATGGGAAGATTTAAGCCATCTTTGTGGCCTCCAGATCCTGGGGCCAATCTGCACCTTGCCAGATACTCAACACAAATCAGAGCAGCCTGCAGGCTGTTCTAACTTAAGCTAGCAGCCCCCTAGTTCCAAGGGGCCATTCTAGCAGCTGAGATCACAGTGGGGCAAGGATGCCTTAATCATATGTCCTTTTCCTCAGGCACGTCCCTGAGGCCCAGGGCAGGAGGTGGGGTGGAATAGCAGCCACTACTGCGGCTCCACATCATCAGAGCATTCCCCAATGCAGAGGGAATCCTTAAGGGGCCAGTTAAGCCAACCAAAGGGCTGCTTCGCACGGCCAGAGTGGGGCTGAGGATCTGTTCTTGTGACAACTCACACACACACTGGCCTTAGTGAAAGTGAAACCAAGGCTGGACCCTTGTGACTGATACATGAATTGGACAATACTATAGTGGCCATTACCTTAGGGATCCTCCTGGCCCTGCGTGTGGTCAGCAGCTCACTTGTGGTGCTCAGACTGTCCTCATTCAGACTGGAAGGGGAGGAGGGGATCCCAAGCTGAGCCAGAAGCAGCATGTCATCATGGCTGTGTCGCTTGGGTAGTCGTGGTAAGCGATGGCTCTTCCTCTCGGACCAGTTCCCAATGCGCAAGGACTGGCTGCTGGGCTTTGAAGGTAGCTGCAAAAACATGAACAACTTGACATCCTATTTGTTGGAGAAGCACCTATCACAGACATGAAGCCATGGTGGCAAAAGCCAGCTGTGTTGGGGTCTGTTCTATCTCCCTCCAAAGTCAATGAAAAGACTCTCAACTGACTTCAAAGAGAGCCGGAAAAGGCTCTTTGTGAACATGTTATGGCAATACAAACTTTTTTTTGCCAGATAAGCATCCTCTCTACAACAGGTACAATGGTTTTAAGCACAGAAGGGTCCAAATAAAAAAGATCAGATCTGGATCGGCGTTTAGGACCTGATCCAAAGTGCACTGAGGTCAACAGAAAATCTTGCATTGACTCCTATGAATTTTGAATCAGGGCCCTAAACGTCCACAAACATTGTTGGGTAAAGGTCAGACAATTTAATAAAGTGTGCATGTTAATATTGTATCCCAGTATAAAAGTATGGCTGACATCAGAGCACTGACACAGTGAGTCTGATTCTCCCTTCCCTTACACTCCTGTAAATCAGGACTAACTCCGCTGATGTCAATGGTGTGTCACTGGTGTGGGGAAATCAGGCCTTCTGTTTTTCTATAACATTGCCTTGCCCTATACAGTAAAGACTATCTCAATCATTTCAAGAACTTGAAACCTAGTTTTTCCTCCGTCTCACATTCATGAAGAATCTTCTGAAAACTTCTTCAAAACATGAATCTGCTTAGCTGATCACTGTGGGAAGGCTGAGCCTCACTACATCAATTAAGCAATCTATGGGCAAGAACAATTCTAGGATTCCTAACAGTATTTGGTATTGTGTGGCAGCAATGTACTGTACTGCTGCCCAGGGGTTAACGCAGTGGACTGGGAGCCAAGATTTCTGGGTTCTTTTTCCAGCCCAGCCACTGTTTAAATGTGGGCAAGCACCACTTTCTTAATCTCTCCATGCCCCAGTTTACCTACCTGCATCAGGATAATTACTGTGCCTACCTCAGATATTTTAAGAGGCCTAATCAAGGTTTCTAGAGTGCTATCAGATGCTCAGATGAAAGATGTTATGTGATATTTATTAATCTTACTATTAATACTGCCAGTTACTAACATACTACAGTAAGAAGTCTACTTGCTCCAACAAACAGATTAATAAACTACAGCCCAAACCAGCACTTTTGGGGTCTAGATTTACGGTCTCATATTCCTGCAGCAACCATTATTCTTTAAAGAGCTCCAGGAGCTGCATATTCTATATGCTTAAGCATGTTTTTTTGCTGATAGGTATACATGGGATTTGTGTCACAGACACAATGCTATCAATAAAACATTTTCTTTTTTAATTTGAATCCTTCAAATATTAAAAAACAAATTGGAAAGAAGATCAAAACCACAGTGGGGTTCAGAAGGACCGCAGACCAGCGTTTCTGAGGTCTCTGGTAACCACAAGTCCTCAAGCCAGAAAAAATCATCAACAGTGTTGAGCTTAGTGAAATGAATTCAGCTGGGAGATGATTGTCCAAACCTTGTTGACTTCCTGATCTCTTCCATATTGTTCATCATGATGTATGATTTTAAGGGAATACAGCACTGGAAAAACTGGGAGATGAAAAGTAGCTAAAGTGACTGTTCATCAGGAGACGGTGACTTTTCTATTTTGAATCACTGAAGCAGGGCCGCCCAGAGGATTCAGGGGGCCTGGTGTCTTCGGCAGCGGGGGGTCCCCACTGCCGAAGACCCAGCACTTCGGCGGCGGGTCCCGGGGCAGAAGGACCCCCCGCCGCAGGTTTTCGGGGCACTTCAGAGGCAGGTCCCGGAGCGGAAGGACCCCCCCCCGCCGCCGAATTGCCACCGAAGACCCAGAGTGGAAGAAGCTCCGGGGGCTTGGGCCCCGTGAGAGTTTTCCGGGACCCCCGGAGTGAGTGAAGGACCCTGCTCCAGGGGCCCCAAAAACTCTTGTGGGGGGCCCCTGTGGGGCCCAGGGCCTGGGGCAAATTGCCCCACTTGCCGCCACCCCCCCCCCCCGGGCGGCCCTGCACTGAAGAATCCTACAGGTTCATGGATGAGCGACAGTAGTCATCTACTTGCTTTATATCTAGGCAAAATGACACCATAGCTATGACAGAATTTAATTCAAATTTCTGGTCCCATGTCAGAAAGAAGTTATCAGTGGATGGACAGTCTTGTGCCTATGACTAGGCTAGGACTCTGGGGATCTGAGTTCAATTACTGGTTTTGCAACTAAAGACTTCCTGTGTGACCTTGGGCAAGTCACTTAATCAATCTTTGCCTCACCTTCCCACCTGTAAAATGGGGAGAATAATCCTTCCTTTCTCTCACCCTTTGTCTGTTTTGTCTATTTAGGCTGCACATTCCTGGGGGCAAGGACTGTGTCTTACTATGTATCTGTTCCAGTGCCAAGCACAGCGGGGCAAATTTCATTTGGGGCCTCGAGGTGCTACCATAATACAAGTAAATCATCATCAACATCAGTGGTAACTCTTTCATCTCTGTTGTGGCTACAATTTTTTCTCCTCTGCCTTCTTACTCATTCTACATTTGTCATTGCCTTTTCAGTGACCCTCTGCTGGCCTTATTTAGTCCTCCTTTTTTGCTAGTGTTCCTGTTTTATAATTGAAGCATCATGTGAACTGTAAACGCTGGCACTACGAAAGTTTTATGGACCATGGTGCCAAAAAGATCCCAAAGATTTAATTTAGTGATGAAATAGTCCCGGTTTGGTTCGAGGCCATTTGTCAAGATGGAAATGTGCCTTTTTGTGACCTTTTCATGAAACCGATGTGAATGTCTGCTTGATTCAATGCAAAAATACATCTTGACCAAAATGAAATTTTGAATGTCAAAGTAATACATGCATATTATTTTAACATTATATATACACATATAGACCTCTACCCCGATATAACGCGACCTGATATAACACGAATTCAGATATAACGCGGTAAAGCAGCACTCCAGGGGGGCAGGGCTGCGCACTCCGGCGGATCAAAGCAAGTTCGATATAATGCGGTTTCCTTATAACGTGGAAAGATTTTTTGACTCCCGAGGACAGCGTTATATCGCGGTAGAGGTGTATTTTAAAATCTACAATTGTGCTTGAGACTAGGACCATTTTTGAGTGAAAATTCTCCTATATTGAACAAAAACCCAACATCATTTCACAACTTTCGCACACAATTGGACTACTCTGGGAAATTCTCCACAAAATGCAGACGTCTCCGACTTCCAGGTCTTTGGACTGTGCTGTCAGCAGTTCACACAGTTCTAGCCAAGTCAGGTCCAGAATGTAGGCATTCAGGCTTTTCCTTTTTTTTTTTTAAATTTTGTTCTTTGGGAGGAAAAAGTGTGATACTTTGTCTTTCTTCCTCTTCATTATGCATTTAATATTGTGTTTGTTTTTTTTCAAAATTTGGTAATAAAAACTATTTTACAATATAACATAAGTTACCTCACTGCTCAGTGAGCAACACTTGCACAAGATGAAAAAGCGTTTCTTCTTTGTTCCGTCCTTTCTAAAAGCCCACTGGAGAATTTTGAATGGATGTAGGGAAAGCATCAGTAATCACAAGGGTTTAGGGCCTGATTGAGTACCCATTACAATCAGTGGAAATACTCTCACTGACTGCAAAGGGTGCTGGATCAGAATCAGCATTTCTAAATAGTAGCAATTAATATATTCAATAATATCAGCATTGTTCCGAGTAACAATAAACCTTTACCCTAAATTGATGCTGAAGAATATCTAGATTATGGCCATTAAAGTGTTTACAGCAACTATTAGAAGTGTTTGTCTAAACTGTTTTTCTTTATGCCCTTTCTCACTTGGATACAATTATTGTTCCTGCTATGCCTGGGTTGATTCTCTTGCAAAAGGTTAAAAATAACTTAAATCACAGTAAGAAATGAAGGCTTATACTCTAAGAAGTTCTGAATTACCTGGGGAGGCGATGTGTACTTCCTGTCGTGCGGAGTCCACATCCTGTGCAAAGAATCTAGGGAATTCTCAGAGAGCTGCTGGGATTTTCGGCCTGCGTGACGGCCTTTTAGCTCCACATCCTCGTATGGATTTTCCTTGGGTGAATCTCCTTCTCATTTTTTTTTTTTTAAAGAAACGAAAAACAGACAGGAATGTTAAAAAAAAATAATCATGTGAACCAAGTGAAAGAGTCATAGCAAAGCTCCTCAGCTTTCAGCATGAGTCATCCCTTCGACTGCAGCTGGAAATATTTGGAGTAGATCTTGGCTATGATGTCGGCATTTTTTTTTAAAAATAAAATGCAAAGATTTCACAAGACTTGCTTCTGAGCATCCACAGCTGGGCAAATTTTACTGATGTCTAAAATCTAAGGCACATACCTATTTTAAAACATATTGGTGGGTTTTACTCATCCATAGCAGCCTCTCACAGAGTGAAATGAATAGCACTGAACAGTTCTCAACACACTACCATTAAACCACAGGTATTTCAACCTTTATTACTTACTGCCTTACCTCTGTGGTCTCTTGCCAGAGAAGGTGAAGAGGGAATAGCATCTAAACCCAACAATGCCAAAAGAAATGTGTGAATGATGAGGCAAGGAGAAGAGTGCGGTTCACTATTTTTTTCCACCACTCCTATTGCCTTCTCAAAGTCATCTCTAAAAATACTTCCTACTCCCCAATTAAATACTTCCTTTCTCTTTTAATTTTATCTAAATCAATATTCTCCATAGGTCATGAGGACACATCTGGCCAGTAACGTGTAAAGAGGTCCAAATAATTAATTCATTAAACACGACTTATGGGGAAAGCATTATTCTAACCCTTAGAAGTAAAAATGGGCCAACATTTGTGAACTTTAGTGCAGACATCCAGATACAAATTTTGTGGTCTAGATTTATGTTCTGATAATAAAAGATAACCATTACTCTTCAAGGAGCTGCGGAGCTCCACCTTCTCGGTACACTCAGGATGAATACACTTCTCCCTGAGGGACCTGGATAAAGTCATTTTAGTTATCATGTACTTCTGAAAATGGGGAATTTGAAACTTTTTTCAATAATTTATTTAGAACAGTATATCAGTGATGTAGCTTCAAACTCTGGGTTATCCCTGCTCAGGATCATTCCAGTCTCATGGTTATCAGAGGATCATTCCAAAATGGCGATCATCAAACTTCAAGACTGTCTCAAACTCTCAAAATTCAGTGTTAGATGTTCATAACCTTAAACCTTTGAACTGATTTTCTTCAAACTGGGTTTGATTGGTAGACCCCACTGAGACTTAAAAATCAAGCCTGATATTTACACTGTATATACTGTATTGCAACTTACTACACGTAAGGGTGCATAAGAAATACAGTTTGTATTATATTATACATTGTACTAATTGACAATTTACAGTATAATTATGTAAAGTTATAATAATATATTAATAATTAATATATGTGCCAATAAAAGACTTTTCATCTAGAGATTTAAAAGCATTTTACTAAAAGTAAGCATCGTTATCCCTATTTTACAATGGGGAAACGGAGGCACAGAGAAATTAAGCGACAGCACGTCTACAGCACAACCAGGATTACAACCCACGCCACCTGACTCCCAGTCCAATTGTCTAACCATTATATCATGCTGTCTCCTTGTGCACAGGAGGGCACAGTTCAGGCTGAGCTTTCAACCTCAGTTGTAAATTTTTAAATGTTGAGTGCTTGAATTTTTTTTTACTTTAACACTGCATTAGCAATAGTTTTTTCATGCCGTATATCTATATCTCACACACATATATATGTGCATCAAGCGCATGGAGAAAAAATACTACATCAATAACGTAAGATACTGAAGTACAGTCTTTAAACTTTAGGCAGTGCCATTAATCATATATATATATATATATATATATATATATATATATATATATATATATATATATATATATATATACATATGCACGCACATACACACACACACACACACAAGACTGAATATTTTAGTATTGTTTTAATTAGAAAGACTGGATAGTTGCTGCTGCTGGGGCTGCTAGAGAATGTTTCAATTGGCAGCCACAGATGATTGTCTCATAAGAATGGAATCTAATTGTACATATTGTATTAGTGAAGCCAGTGTCTATATAAAGTCGAGATCTTTAGATTCAAATGAAAGACAGTTGATGGAGTTAAAGGCTTTGGGGTGAGATATGCTGTACAATATAAATCTAAAGTTACAAATGCTACAGGAGAACCTGGGAATCTCCAGTCAAACTGATGCGATGTCTTTCACAGGAAGAAAAATAATAACTATTGCACCCAAATGCCATTATCTGTAAAGCTGAGATTTTTAATATCATGCAGCTCTTGTTATTGTTATTATGTTTATCATAAAGAGTCAACTTCAAAAAATGCCTTTTTTACTTACTCACAGTGAATTGGACTGTAGCTGCTACATTAAAATTCCTTGTAAGCCAATGAGTCAAGTATGGGGTCAAGGAAGCATTTCAGAATGGATTAATGGACTTCAAAATACCCAAATACATTAGACAGTGGTTAAACATACGCTTTCCTGTCAAAATGAATGTTATTGCATTCGCTTGTATAGTATCCAAAGCCCGGAGCAGAAATGAGCCCATCCGTCGGTAGATAAACATTCATTTTCTTTTTTCATGAATTTAAGTAACATGGAATGGTTCAAATCCAATTAAATCTAAGGAGTAAAGGACAGTGCAATGTTTACCTGAAATGTGAAAGATACAGATAGGTGCCATGAGTATTTTGAGAGGAAAAAAAGACGGCACAGTGTTACCAACGTGACACAGACCAGAGCAAGATCCTCTGATGTGAGCCCTCTACAGAAAGAGGAACTCAGGCCAAATTCCTCCTTGTTGTAATCCAGGGAAGTTCTGGGAGGAATTTGATCCTCTCAGGTCTAATTCACTTTTCAAGCCTTGGATAATTATCATTTTTAGTCCATATACTCTCCTTGCTGGATGGTGCAGAAAGAAGCCAATTTGCAAAACGAGCCCCAGTGGGCCCATTTATACACAGAAGTGGGTCCCTGCCTGCTCTGCATAGCCACCTTTGCCCCTCCGTCTTCCCCTGCACCATGCAGAAGAAATGAATGGGGTCAGGAATAGGTAGGAAGGGCTGGAGGAAAACCACTCCCTCCTCACTACCCAGATTGCAGGCAAGCTGAAAGAGATGTCGGTGGACAATTAATGCTGCCCAAAGCAGCGCTAACGGTGACTGTGTATTCTGTGACTCCCCTCTCTAAGGTCATTGAGGGAAGTGGGACCTGGCAGCCAGTGGCAGTAGAGTTATTGGTCCAGATGTGCAGCGATGGCTGTGGGATAGGAGTACCGCTGCCAAGCTAAGAAGAATCCCTCTGTAATAGGGTGGCTGGCGCCTTAAATGAAATTGGGTCCAGCTCTCCTGTTCCAGTCCAGGTGAGCCCTACTTTGGTGTAATGAAGAGAGTGGGGCTGTCCCTTAGAGTTAAAAATGAAAGACAGCCCAAAAGCGAGGGTGAGTTCAGAGCCCACAGAGGGAGAGCAGAGAAGCCAGAATCCAAAGGAAGAGCCGAGCTGGGCTGAGAGCTTCAGGAGGGGAGCCCCTGCAGGAGAGAATAGTGAGAGTTCTCTGGTTGAGCACTGGAGCCTGATCAGGCTGGAGAAAGAGAAAAGCAGTCAGGGGGTAACCTGTAAAATTCCCCGAGCCAGAGAGGGCTAATGGCTGAGGGCAGCAGAGAGAGACGTGTGCTCGCTCTCTGAGCTGGAGTGTTAAAGCCAGAAGGCCAGAGAGGGCTGGGGAATGATGGCAGGGTGAGCCCGCTGATGAAAGCTAGAACCTGCTCTGGGAAGGAAACAGGGTGGGAAAGCACCTCAGCTGGAGAAGCTGGGTTGAGGTGTGGTGAGAGAG
The DNA here is from genome assembly GCF_020497125.1 of Mauremys mutica. Lineage (NCBI taxonomy): Eukaryota > Metazoa > Chordata > Testudines > Geoemydidae > Mauremys > Mauremys mutica. The sequence continues at coordinate 99,740,735 of NC_059075.1, read as the reverse complement.
GCCAGAGCCATTCCTCCAGAGACAAGCTGGAGCATGGTGAGAGATGCAGGAGCTATACAGGGTGTGTTGAAGGACTGCTGGGACATGGAAGAGAGAATGTACTGTTTGGGCTGTGCTGGGGGGATTCTGGACTATGATTGTGGGGCTCTTCTAATACATGAATCCCACAAAGGACTAGTGATATGTGGAAAGCTTGTGTAGAGTTACTGGGATTCCAGAAGGGGAAAACTGAAGCAGATCACCAGTTGTGCCATGACCTGCTGCAGGTGGGCATCCCAAGAGGAGCAACCTTCTCACATATGATGGAAGTGCCTGGAAAAGGGAAATTGAGGCAAGGAGCTTCTTACTGGGTCACCTAATGCCACAAGGGGTTCCCTGGAGGTGACCATCCTCCATGCAGTTGGGCTGGTTCCATGGGTTCATAAACTTGGTCTCTGCATTTCCCCAAACTCTAGTGCCTTTTGGACCTCAGCCCCATCCCACGCCACACTCCTGCCAGTGCCATGAACCATGGAGAATAGTCAGTCTGCAGTGTAGCATTTTTACATACAACAGGACTTTGTGCAGGAGGGGAGCACACAGGCATTCTGGACTGTTACCGGGTGGAGTCCTTTTGATTTGTTCCTTTTGCTATTTGTCATGAAGGAGAGGAAGACTGCCCTTTAACGAGGCCTCTATTGGAAGCCAAAGAGAGGAAGTTTCCTTTGTCCATATGTGGCTGATTCAACTTCCACTATTGGCAATGGGAAGACTACCATTGACTCTAATGGGAGCTGGATCAGGCCCTCTGACTGTATACTGTCACATTAACTGTTAAACTGTTGGCAAAAACTACTCCTAGTCCGTGCTTGCAGATCAGCTTCCTTTACAAGCCCTCTTTTGTTTCCCATTTCCTTGAGCTTTACGTACAGGATTGCTGAGTTAACACATGGTAAATCTACAGTACATTTATCTGCAGAATGGTCTCATTGGCAACAAAATGATTGGTCCACGGTAAAAAGTCATGGTAAAATAATCAGCTTCTTTGGAAAAGCTGTGAGGAATGCGGTGCCTTGGAGCTTAAGCACCAATGAGTTTCCGCTAGTGGCTGTAATTCTTCATTCTGTGATGCTCTGTAAGGCAGCCCCACAGAGTTGTGAAGCAGCACAGAATGTTCTGCTGCTCAGCCCCTCAGACGTGGCAAATGGGAAGCCGAGTCAAACTGAGCAAGCCAGCCTCAGAGTGAGAAAAGAGTGAAAAATGGGATGGTGGAAAGAAAAACTGCATACAGATGCCTCTGCCATTACACAGGCCAGTGGAGTGTATCAGTCTCTTTCCCACTTTGGGAGAAAGAATTATTCTAAGGAAACGAGTGAGTCATGGAGCGCTGAATACGTTTTCATCACTGCCCTTTGCATTTCTTTGCACTAAAAAGACTCAGATGTAACATATACCAAGCAACTGAGTCTTGGTAAATGTCAGGGGCATTTACTGTACAACACAATGTGCATCGCATGTCCACAGTACAGTCAGGACAAAAACCAAACTGATAATTCATAATTGTTACATCACAGTGAATTGGCAAATTACAGCTGGTAGGGAAAATTGCCCCAGTGGCCATTAAAGGGGAGATTGGAGGGAAAGCAGCAGCCATGTACAGAAGCTTAGAGGAAACAAGAGTAGGAGTGGGGAAGAAAGAGGCAGAGGCAGGGGAAACAGGGCAGAGAAGGAGCTAAAAGGAAATGTATGGGTACATCAGTGAAGTATTTTGTATGTACTGGTACCAACACACACACTTCCTTTCTTTGGGGGACAGGTTTCTACGGGACCCCAGATATCATCAACACCCAACTTCTTGTGGTTGCTTTTGGGCTGCACCCACCCTTGGCATCCTCTGGATTTTACAGTGTCTCTGTGAAGTCAGGCATGTGGGGCATCATCTGGCTTCCTTCCCCCAATTCTGATCACATATTCCTCCCCAGCCATATATTCCCAAACCAGTCCTTTTCTGCAGCCTGCTCAGGACTGCCATTAGGCTGCAGCAATACTCCGTCAGGCTCAGGGGCTTCGGGTGCCCAACCCCATTTGCAGAAGATGGAGACAAAGTACAGTTTTCCAAGAAAGGGAGTTGGGGAGGGTGGTTAGGGAATTCTCTCTCTGCTGCAGCTGGAGAACCACAGATGGCGATTCAGGGGGATGTAGGTGTGAGTGAGTGGGGAAGACTGCATGTATTACATAGGCTTCAGAGCCCAGAACACCTACCCCACTAAAAGCCAAAAGAGCAGCTCAGCAGCGAATTAGCCAGACACCTGCCCTGAAATCACACTAAAGCAGCATTCCAGGTATGCCCAGCTCATGCATTTTACCCGTCATCCTACCCCAGTACAGACCAATATCACTATCTTCTGGGGAGAAACCAGATGTCTGCATGTATTCTGGGAGGAACTTTCAGAGCACATGGATGAGAACCACAAAATCTCTGCACTATCATATAGTACCGAGGACAAGATTCCCAGTGGTATAGATTGGTGTAGCTCAGCTTCAATGCAGCTATATCAGTTTACCCTAGTTGAGAATCTGGCCCGAAGAGTTTTGTGTTTATGAATTAGTGAATTAATATAACAAAGTACATGCAAGGCACAGCATATTTGCTCCACAGCTACAGCAGTTGAGAACCGAGTTAGAGACTTTTACCTGTGTATAATCCTTAAAGCCTGCTTTTGAAGGAGAAAAAGGATCAGCGTCTGTAGCATGGAGTACTATGTTTCCAAAGGAAAAAAGCCTTAGATGGGATCTGCGCTTTGAGCCCTGGTCCATAGGCATGTTAGTCCCCAGCTGTGGTTCATAAACGGCAGTTTCTAATCTTTTCCAGCTTTGCAGTAAGATAACCAGAAGAGTATCGCAGAGAATTTCCTCTTTCCACTTTCTCTGTGGGGACTGTAAGAGCTCAGATTTGCAATACTAACAGTATTAGTTACAGATGAACAACTGTGGCTGATAGACCAATAAAAATATTTGCCAGCAAAGCAGTCATCCATCTCAGACACAGTCCAAAATCACTTGAATAAACGTAGGTGGCGACCAAACATTAGCACAGTATAACATCCTTGTGCCTGATATTCTGCTCTTGCTGATGCTGGTTTAACACCCTGGTGTAAAACCATTTATTTCAGTGGCTTCAATGTGGATGTAGACTAGGATATGTCAGATCAGAATCAGGCCCCCTTACTTTGCATCTTCCTGACCTGCACAGCTGACTGCTATAAATCCAGAACACTTGGTCATGTGGCTCAAGGAGACTTTTAAAACAAATTATAGTAGAAACTTTAATTGTGAGAACAGACTCTACAAAGGATACTGGGGAATATATGCAAGGCCCAGGACAACTTTTTAAAATAACTGAATCCCAAATACCTCAATGTAGCAACAAATCAACAGTCTGATTACCAACAGGACAGGACAGCCAGAATACTCTTTGGCCCTGCTTTGACATGCACATATGAATGCTGGTTAATGTGCTCTGGCTGGCATTACCTTACAACATCTATTATGAACACTGCCACAATTACATTCTCTATAAGCTGCTATGCTTTCCAGACTGCTAAAGGAAGACAGGGCAATACCTTTCCCTTTCAGACCCAACCACCATCTGGGCCATCATCATCCTGTACCAATCACTGTTCTGTCTTTGATTGACAAAGTCAGTGAGGTAATATCTTTTATTGGAGCAACTTCTGTTCGTGAGAGAGAGAAGCTTTCAAGCTTACACGGAGCTCAGCAGACAGCTAATCTAAAGCCACAGGTGTCATGCTTCAGTGGAGATACAAGCACGGCATTGAAGGCAAAGGCATAAGTTCTCAAACAGTCAGGCTGCTTCAGTTTCCTGGGAATTGGGCAATTCTAGCCTCTCTCAGATTTGACACTCTGTCTTGGTGTGATATGATAGTATGATGGATGATGATAATACGATATACAATGACAGGATTTTACTGGAAACATCGAGAGCCCAAGCACTCCCTCTATTGAGCCATTTCCAGGTCTACTGGAAAAGCTCTGCACACGTCCTAGCTTGAAAGGAAAATCAAGCAGGAGTATTTTCCGACTGGATCTCAATCATCGATTCATTAGCTCTTGACTTGTGGAAAATAGGACTCGATAAAGCAACTAATTCTTCATATGTATTTGTTAAATGTCCTGTGGTATGGCTCACGGACGTTCTAGTGCTTAACTGCTAACTGGTTGAGGAAATAGAGGAATTGCCCTACTGGAACGGATCAATGAAGTGTTTCCCAAATGATTGAAAGCTGAGCTCTCCTCAAGGGAAAAAAAAATCAAACCAATCAAGCCCTCTCCCCACCCAGCAGCCCTGCCATGTGTTTGCTAAAGGCCAACACTTGTCAGTTTACACATCTCCCATGCCCACTTCGTTTGTGCCACCTCCTTTTGGGCATGCTGGGGTAGAACTTCACAACCTGATTCCCCCCACAAACACACACACACACACATCCCACCCCACTCCTTTCTTACAGGCTTTGATGTGAAATAGGTAACAATCTTGACATTTCAAGTATCGGCATTAGACCCATTGGAATAGATGGGGCAGCTCACACCTTAAAGCTACTGATTCAGATTCTCTGAAAACTCAGCCAAATGTCTATGCGTCAGTTAGGGTCACTTCATGTTTTGAAGGTTCCTTCACAACCATAACAGCTAGAAATCTACTCTTTTTTTTTAAGCTGAGGCCTTGTCTACACACTAGAAAGTAGTACCAGTAAGAGCTTTGTCACCAACAATACTACTTACGTAGTTAGTTTCCTCTCAGACACTTGTGACAGCACAGAGTCCACACAGCATCAAGCTGTATCAGCAAAAGCATGTTGCACAGTGGTAAGGCATCCCAGTGCCCTGTGCTCTGCCTTCTGGAACACTACCTTATGGGAAATTGTTACTGTGTATTATGGGAATTGGTGTGGGGTGGTAGAATCAAATGCCCACAATTCCCTCGGTTCTATCCAGTAACGAACTGCTCACTCTGGAGAGCAACTGAGAGATTGGCCTACCCCCCCATCTAGTCATCCATACTTTCTCGGGGGTCTAGACCTTGGGAAACATTAGACTTGGAGAAAGTAGTGAAAACTCTGCACCTGGTCAATTTTGAAGTGCTCTGAAAGTGGGGGAGGGACATTTTTCTCGCTAGCCTGCGTGGGGATCAGTCAAGGCCATGAAGCATGAGATTTACATGGGCTGAGTCACCTTGAAATCTAGTGAATTAACAAACAGAACAATAAAGTTAACTCCGCCCACTCCTTTGTATCTCTGCCAATTTTGTAGTTTTACAATCATTTATTTTTTCAATGTTTTGCTTTCCCCTGTTGCTGTGAGAAAGACCCAGACCCACAGCAGGGGAAACTGACCAGCTACGCTAGACAAACCACAAAATGAAATGTGCATAACAACAAACAGAAAGACTAGAGGAAATATTTTGTTCCTCTAATCTACCCTGGTTCTGGTCTTCTTAGGTGTTAGTTGAAACATCAGTAGCTAACAGTATTTCAGACAGAAGTGTGATGTTTTAGTTGACATTGTCTCTATCTACCCTTACAATGCCATGTGCAGCTATAAACATTTACTAGTTTAAGTTTCCAATTATCCATAGGCTATTGAAACATACAGGACTCAACTGAGCGGCTTATGGACAGGTGTGATGATCCGGGGAACACACAGAACCTCCTTCCCAGTACATATTCCTCACAAACCCCAGCCACTATTGCATTCTCTGCATTCTAGGGAGCAGCTCCCCTATGCTACAAACTCTTTCCAATATAGCCCCCAGAGCAAAAGGGGAGGAAGTGCTTGAACCCCATTCAGAAATTCCATCTTAATTTTAGAAATACTACAAGTCCTTCAATTTTCATCAGTAGACTGCAGCAGTTCTGCAGACATCAAAGCGCACATAGTGGCTGACAGCAGCTGCATCTACTTTAAGCTGCTCAGTTTTTCTGTGTATCTCCTTTTCCTGCCTTACATCCGTTCTCAGAAGGCCAGATTTCCAACACAACTTAACTATCACCTTTTATTTAAAGCCAATCTTAAAAAAAAAAAAAATCATGTATGGTTCAGCTGACTGGGAGCTTCACAGGCTTCAAAGGCGCATTTTGTCTGGCCTCAAATAATTTCTGAATGTTTGACAAATAAATAAAAGAGAGATGGGTCTGAACCAAAATCCTGACTCTAGACATCCCTGAATTTGGGGGAAGTTTGGAACCAGATCAGGAATTTGTGACGGTCTCCAGTCTCCATAATAGGCCAAAGTAAAAACTCTGGATGTGGAGGGCGGGAGAAAAAGAGATCAGATCTGAATCTAGAACCAAATTTTAAAGCTAACTCCTATCTCTATAATGGGCAATGCCCAAATCCCAGATCCAAATGCCTCCACTCTTTCAGAGGGTTAGCATCCAGATTTGGACATGAACTTCATAGCCCAACTTTAAAATAAAAATCACCTTGTTTCCTAATAATTTCCAGTTGGGATCCTGATTAATGAATGTAATGATTTTTGCACAGATATATGCATGATACCAACGAATGCCACTGACTATCCTTTCACCCTTCTCCCTTTCTGTATTCTCTGTCCTTCTTTAATATCTTGTCTATCTAGAAGCTTGGCAGCTTCTCAATGGCAATTCCTATTCCACTGGAGCAAGTTCTACAGGGGCACTTCCTGACTGTGGCTATTTGTTGGTATCAATCTTCCATGCTTGTTCATTCTATATTATATTTTAAATGGTGGCTGAAAATTTACCTAAACTTTATGAACAAGAAACGCCCCCCACCCACCCACCCACCCACTGCTGATTATATCAACCATGACAGTGAGCCAGAGAGACACGGTCTAGTGATCTAACTCTAACCTAGAGCCAGAAGCCTGCTACTAGTGAGTTCTAGTCCAAGTTTTGACACTGACTCCCCAATATGGCCTTGGGCAAGTCACTTAACTTCAATGTGACCGTATCCCCTTCTGCAATATGGACATAATAATACTTGGGGACTGATCCTGATCCTATTTAAGACAAGAGCAAAACTCTCATGGGGGCAGGATCAGGCACTTCGTTATCTCCTACAAAAAGATGTATGGAAAACAATTAGCTAATGGGATAGATTCAGCCCTGGAGCTATTCTGACAGAAGAGTACAGCTGGAGGGAAAGACCTTGTCAGAAAACCTGCCAAGGGTTAGGGAGGAAGGGCTAATACAACCCCAAAGTGTGCAGCATTAAACAACTAGGGCATGTTACCAACCCTAGCCAGGATACAAACTTGTTCAGTGTGTCCCAATAGCAGTGGCGTGCCTATGGAGTCCTGGCCACAAACTGAAACCTGTCCCGGACCAAAAGGAATGCCTGGTGGAAGGCAGTGGCAATACCACAACTGGCCCTCTTCTGTGGCACATCTGTCACTTCTGGGGGCTTGGGGACAGGATGTAACCAGGGGCAGCTCTATGTTTTTTGCCGCCCCAAGCACGGCAGGCAGGCGGCTTTCGGTGGCGCGCCTGCGGGCGGTCTGCTAGTCACGCGGATTCGGCGGCATGCCTGTGAGAGGTCTGCTGGTGCCACGCCATCAGCGTCCCCGCCGCCGAATTACTGCTGAAGCCGCAGGGCCGGTGGACCTCCCGCAGGCGCGCTGCTGGAAGCCACCTGCCTGCTGCCCTCACAGCGACCGGCAGCCCCCCGCAGCTTGCTGCCCCAGGCACGCGCTTGCTGCGCTGGTGCCTGGAGCCGCCCCTGGATGTAACTTGCCACTCTCCACATTAGAAAAAGTGAATCTGGCCCTGTGTGTACAAAGCATTTGGAGCATTCCAAGTTCAGTCTATAATGTAGTGTCCTCTTTGTGTATTGTGCAAGGCAGAGTGCAATAGTGCAAGGAAAAGTGCTCCCTCCCCATGTTCTGTTACTACACAGCTGTGTCCCAAAGTCAATTTGTTTAATTTATTTTTTAAAAACAAGGGGAATTTCCTTGTAGGTACTGTACTTATATATCTTTTTTCTTGAGCCAGGCCTGCTTAAAATCAAAGGGTCAGATTCTCAGCTGATGTAAATCAGCATAGTTCCATTGTTTCTCATCGATTTAATAGGCTTTCAGGCCAGAAAAGACCATGATGATTATCTAGTCTGACTCTCCTGTATAACACGTCACCGAATTCTACCTAGAAATTCCTAATGTGGAGGGGAGTTATTCTTCCCTACTATTTAAATGAACACTATGCAGCCAAATAATTTGAGGTTAACTAGACCTAGTCTCAGTTGAAAGACTCACAGTGTTGATGAATCTACCTGCTAATTTTTACAGTTACGATAGATCATCACCTGTAGCCTGTTCAGATCCATACTCACTAAAGACAGAAATTTAGTAAATGAACAAATTGTTGTGTATGACCTGGCAAGCTATAATGATAACCTTCTCTATCGTGGGAGCAAGACATCTCTACACCAATGCATGTGACTGCAATAAATCCTATCTCAAACAAAAGTCCAGTAAAGGACTACACCTGATAGAAGAACAGTCTGGCACATATACAAAGGCTGGGTGTTTAATAAGTCTCCATGGTTTCATAAGTAGCAGAGAAACAAGAAACCGCAGAGCTTTTAATTACATGATCACTATTAATACAGCTCCAAGGAGGAAAAGAATGCAAGTCAGCCCCACCCTTCTCAGGAAAACTTTTTCTGTCAACAGTCAGGGTAGGCAGATTTCTCAGCAAAAAAAGAGTAGCATCCTTCTTGGACAGGGCAACTGCAGAGGTGCCAGAGAGATCGTGAACAGTTCCTTGCTAAGATGCAACACACTCTTTGAGCACATGCAGCCCCACTGAACACTGGGTTTTCTATAAAGTCTCATGTTAGAGACAAGCTCCACCAATTTTGTTGAACCGCTAGCACTCTGACGGTTCAGAAGGTAAGAAGTGTTTCTTGGCATGAATAAACTCTTACTGTACTTGTAAAATTAGATTTTTTAAACAATCTATTTTCTAATATGAATTGTTGCCCATTTTCTTGTTTGATTGTTTTTTAATCACCATTTTATCAAATTTTCACCAACATTTTACAACTGTGGAGAGTAACTGCTCTGTGCTTTGCATTGTCTTCATCTCACCGTCTTAGTTCACCGTCAGTGGCAATGACATCATTTGCTCTCTTCTAAAGGCTAGACACTAAGGTGAGAGGTGCTTTAGAAATACCAGAGATTAGACTTAATTAGATAGCAATGTTCAAAATTATTTCACTAATCATTGGGAAAGGGGCTGGAAAACTGAAAACATATGACACATATGGCAGGAAATGCTGCTGTCTACAAGAGCAGCAGAAACGATGTTTTCAGACATCTCTGTTATATTGCTATGATCGTTTTCTAAATGTATACCAAGCCAAGCATGGTAGGTTTCCCCAACTGAATGTATAAAGCCACAGCAGTTTGGGTCTGATTAAAGGCTCATTCTAAACCACAAGAAGCAAAATTATGTAAAGTTTACTATGACTGTCACATTCCACCAAGCTCCAGTATGGAAGACAAATGAAGCCCACATGGTTCCACGCACATTCAGTTGAGCTCTGAATAATATCCAGAATGTGCTCCCCTTTATCTAATCTTTTACTACTCAGTTTAGAGGGGATTATTGTTTTCCAGTCTCTTGCTTGAATTTACATTTAATCTGTGAAAATTACAAAAATGTTACAAAATTAAACAAAGCTTCTGTCTTGCAACTGTAGGTACTTTAATGGACTTCAAAGTTCTATCAGTTAGTTTAAAAATATTGTGTAAAACAGCAATTCAGCTCTTTGACTAATATAAATTAAAAACAAAACAAATTAGCAACAATAATCCACCACTGCTTTATTTCCTGCCCTCCCCAACCTGAAGAAAAAGAAAACACTGTATGGAGGAAGGAAGACAAAAGTATGGTGTAAGTATGCATTAGGATAATGTAAGGTTTATTGAGTAAGGAACTACTACCAAAGAACAATGAATCTGAATGGTCCTTGCATGCCTGAAGGTAATAGTTTGATCCCTATATTAGCTCTGATTATAGAGTTCAGTATCAGATAGCACTCATGTCACTGCCCCATATATTGTAAAAGCTTTTCAGAGACACTCCTCCCTTGTAGATAATTCTCTCTCAAAGAAGACAAGCATCCACAACTGCCATCCATTTTCCACTGAAAGGATAGACTTCTGCTACCAATGGTTCACAATACAAATGCTAGCAGCAGACAATACAGCTCCCATGGATTTAATTCTGCATCCACCAAGACAGAGTTTAGATAGAATGAGAAGCAAGCAGGTTTGAGGTAGATGAAAAGTATGGATCTTTAGGCCTCGAAAAATTCTGCAGCCTTGTCCCAGGAGCAAGGAACTCCATGGCAATGCCTGGGATTCCCTGTTTTTATACAGTTACCAGCATTATTCATATTTATTTTGGCAAAACTTTCTGTATTACTACAGTCATGGTCAGTTAGTCACCAGCGAGGCTTTAGTGAATAGATGACTCAGGCAATCAGTTATGGGCTAGACAGATTTTCACCTCTAGGTCAAGCATTCATCTGCAAACCCAGTTAGCAGTGACAGAAAGTGATTTCTTTCCATGACTTAAGCCCAAATCTACAAAATGTACTTGCATGAGCACAATCTATGATGGCACATAAAAAAGTGCTCTTTAAAGATTTGGGCCTAAAACTACCAGTTATGTATTAATTATGACATACAATGTGTTAGATAACAAATGATCAAGTAGACTACACTAGCAGATTTTCATTAAAGGCTGAGATCAAACTGCTTTGTTTTGGCTTTACTCTATTAATATGTGTTGGCTTCTATAAAGAATTATATTAATTAGGTATTCTTCCATCACAGCATGTATTGAAGGTAGCACTTTGGAAAAGAGACTGTTAGAAAGAAGTAGAAAACAATGAAGTTCTCTGTTTATCCACTGATAGAAACACTGCAGACTCTCCCCAATGCCTTGTCAATGTACCCAAGATATAATCTTTCAGGAGCAGGTTTATAGTTCTCAGAAGATAGAAGAGTAAATTATTATTCTATTATACTGGACCCTGTGTCCCTTTTAGCCAAAAGGCATATTTTTTCCAATGCTGAGCATTTTGTTTTGATTTTACAATGTAAAAAACACACGGAAAGGGGGAAAACAAGTGTTACAAACTTAACATCTGGCAGCGTGTTGACAGTCCCTGAGCAGTGATGTGTAATGTAACGTGCAATATGGCTTTCCCATGTCAGCTACCCAGTGGGTCTGTCAGCTTATGTAGAAGTTCTGCGATTACTAGTGAGAACTTTTCATGCCAAGTGTATTCTTCTGCCTACACAGCCTCTGGTGCAGGTTTATGTGCACAGATGGGACAGGAGTACCCCTGCAGTTCTCAGAGCATCTTCTTTGAGTGAGAGAACTGGAAAGCATAGCTGAGCTGTTTTAAAACAGAGAGGGGAAAATTCTGCCTTCAGACGTGTCTGTTTGTGTGCGTGCCAGATTTACACTGAAGTCACTGGAAGCTGCCCTCTCAAGGGCAGAATTTTGGCCTGAAGGATGAACAAAGAGACACTGTTATAGCCATAAGGCCAGCTGTGTCTGTCCATCCATATTAGTTACCAGGTTAAAACAGAGAGTGAGAGGAATATTTTAACAGGTTTTTGTTTCCCTAGTAAGGTAATCTGACCCCAACCAGGAGTGATGGACCACACACATTACTGAAAACCACACTAATTGGCAAAACAAAGGCTGAATGGGCCTGGAAAATCAACTGCTCTCTCACTTCTAGTGCTGGTCTCTCTAGGAGAGGGATGAAGTACGCTGCCAGGCTCTGTCATTAACCTGCCAAGTCCCTTAGTGGGATAGGCCCATGCTAGTCCAAGGGCAGCATCTCCTGCCAGGATGTGCCACTTCAGCAGCATCTCAACTAACAGAGCCCAGCTGTAAGCCCAAGGGAGCCAGAGGCAACAACAGGCCCACACCTCATGGGCACTGCCACAAAAGAGACTGGGGAAGAATAACTCTGTTCACTGCTTTGAGACGTACCTCTTTGCCAAAGCATAAACCAAAGGAAGATAAAAGCAGACAGCTAAACCAAGGAATAAGAAGGACTGACTGTTCCTTCTGGGCAGATCCCACCATGGGCACAATTCTGCTAGATACTGAGAATCCTCAACTGCCGCTGGCTTCAATGGGAGTTGAATGTGCTCAGCCCCTTGCAGGAACGAGTCCCATTTTTCTCCACAACCTCTAGACACCACAGCAATAGTGACAGGTGCTTTAGTATCGCAGCTAGATAAGACAGACGGGGCGGAGAAGAAAACTTGCATCGCCACTGTCAACTGCTCTGTATATACATGAGAAGGCTTCAGTGTCCAGGGATGCCAGCTGGGCACCCTTCTCAAAAAAAAAAAATGCAGGCACTCCTCGGCCATATGGAAAATCTGTGGTCCAAGTCCCTAGTACCAATTATTATAACATTTCTTTTGACGGGCATATGTTAAAAGAACATATACAATAAAAAGGGCCAGTCATTTTCTTCTTGGGTTGAGGAAGATTATTTTTATTTCTGTGGCTTAATCAAGACAATGTTTGGCATTCCTGACAGCACAGAAAGATGAAATTCTTTGTAACCAATCCAATCAACTAGGCGTGAGGGAAGATCACAGAACAATTGCTCTGGGACAGTCCCCACAGAAGTCCTCCAGAGCTTAGGCTGACCACACAACTCCAAGAAGAACAGCCCTGCTGCTTGATAGTTCTGCAAACTCTGCATCTATTGTTCCCTCCCCTCCCCCATACATTTTAAACCCACTGTGGCTTCAAGCCAAGCCTTTAGGAAACAGTGAGTTAGTCCATGAAAAGCACAAGGATGGCTGACCAATCTGTTTCCAATAAAACCATTCAATGAGGTTTGAAGGAATCAAGACCTCCTGCGTGCAGACTGTGAATAATGCGTTTGCTCTGATGCATCAGCCCATTTACCTCCCCTCTGCCCCATTTCATTTCTTCTTACTGGCAGCAGCTGAGCGTTTTTGTTCAGGGCATGTGTTCAACAATGTATTGTCTAACCACAATTGCTCAACATCAAGTAGCTATTTCATGTGCTGTAACAGGTCCTTACCTACAATGTCTTCATAGGCATTCTCCTCTAAAGTGCTCTTGGATCCAAACTTATGCTGGCTTTCTGTACCGTTCTCAGTTGGGGAGGGAGGGTACAAAGACTGCAGGCTTGAAGCATCTTCAAACTCAAAGGATTTTCTAGAGTTTAAAACAATGCAATGAAGTAATTAGTATGAAGGTTTTATAATGACCTAAAGAATCAGCTGTTCATTTGTTCTCCGAGTGATGATAAAAATCACTGAAAATGTCTGAGCTGTACTTTAAGAGCTGGGGTGGCCAACCCCTGAGTAGGGAGTAGCACATAGCTGTGTTGCCCAGGGAATAGTGCAGGGAAGGAATTGTGCCTCCAAGAGGAAAAATTACCTCTCTGTTTCCTCCATGTTGCTGCTGGCCTGTACCAGCAGGAAATTATGGTACCTCACAAGCCAGTTCAGCTGTGCTGGTGGGTAGACCAAAAGCTCTTTCCATTCCCCATCCTTTCCACCCAAACCAAAGATTGGGTAGCCCATGCACAGACACAAGTGGGGTTCTGACTCTCCAATGTACCTGAACATGGCCGATTAGTCCGGGGGCACCATCAAGCCCTAAGTGAATTATGATGAAACAGCATAATGAAAAGAACAGGTCCTATCTATGTAACCACTTACATAACCCACCATTCCTATAGTATCTGGGTGCCTCACAGTCTTTGGTGTCTTTATCCTCACAACCACCTTGGGAGATAGGGAAATGCTATTACCCCCATTGTACAGATGGGGAAATGAGGCACAGAGAGACTAAGGCCCAGATTTTTAAAGGCATTTAGGCATGGCTGTGCTCAGCACTTCATAGATTTCAGAGATTCCAAGGCCAGAAGGGACCGTTGTGATCACCCAGTCTGACCTCCTGTATAGAACAGGCTATAGAACATCCCCAAAATAATTCCTAGAGCATACCGCATAGAAAAACATCCAATCTTAAAAATTGCCAGTGATGGAGAATCTACCATGACCTTTGGTAAATGGTTCCAATGGTTCATTATGTTCACTGTCAAAAATGTCCACCTTATTTCCAGGCTGAATATGTTTAGGTTCAACTTCCAGCCATTGGACTGTGTTATACCTTTCTCTGCTAGGCTGAAGAGCCCCTTATTAAAGATTTGTTCCCCATGTAAATACTTACTAGACTGTAAATGAGTCAATAGCAGAGCTAGGGTTAGAACTTCTCCTGTGCTTCAGCCACTGGAATACACTGCCCTCTCTTCCCAGGAGAAAGATGCTCTCTTGAAGTTATGCTTTCCCCAGATACACTAGGCGAGTGGTTCTCAACCAGAGGTAGACGTACCCCTGGGGGTACGCAGAGATCTTCCAGGACGACATCCACTCATCTAGATATTTGCCTAGTCTTACACTAGGATACATATAAAGCACTAACAAAGTCAGTGCAAACTAAAATTTCATACGATTTGTTTATACTACTCTATATACTGAAATGTAAGTACAATATTTATATTGCAATTGATTTATTTTGTAATCATATGCTAAAAATTAAGAGTAAGCAATTTTTCAGTAATAGTGTGCTGAGACACTTTTGAATTTTTATGTCCGATTTTATGTCCAGTAGTTTTAAAGTGAGGTGAAACTTGGGGGTATGCAAGACAAATCAGACTCCTGAAAAGGGTATAATAGTCTGGAAAGGTTTAGAGACCTGGGAACTCATAGTAACAGTTTACTCTCTTAATTTAGTTTTCAATACACATAATCCCACCAGAAGCACAGAGGGGATTTGAGCAGAGCTTTGAGTAGGGGGTTGGACTAGATGACCTCCTGAGGTCCCTTCCAACCCTGATATTCTATGATTCTATGACAACGGGGCATACACATTACCCAAGAAAAAATGGGAGCTGCTGGGTGCTGGACACTTGTGAAAATCAGGTGCCTAGCTATGGATGTCTGACTACAAAAATGTAGGTTTCTATTTTGGAAAAAATCTTGGCCATTAATAGTTATCAGTTACTGTTTTAGCTGAGGCACCATGTTGGTTTTACATGGCTACTGAGTTTTAACTGGAAAAAAATATGAGCTAGTTTGAGCTTTTAGACTCAGCCATTCATAAAGGGCAGCACATGGCTGCCAAGGTTTTGCACAGCTCCATGTGCAGTGTTTCTCATGGATAAAAGTGTCACTGATTTCTCTCACAGACCCTGTTCCAGGCAGTGGCAAGGATGGGATACAGAGCTGCACAAAACATGACGGCTGTGGCCTAGGAAGGTGAGTGCTGGAAGGTAGTTGGAGGGGTGGGTGTGGCTGATGATGATATCTGGAGGTGCTGTTTGGGGAGGGTTTGCTATCTGGGGGGTGTGCTGAAAGCAGTTTGGGTGTGTCTGGAGGTGAATGGGTACTCAGGGCCCTCTGGGAGCAGCTGGGTGGAGATCTCTGGCTGCTGAGGGAAACTAGCCCCACTATTGGGCCCCTTCCCTTCTTTCCACCATAGCATCACAATAGTTAGGAGATGCAAGTTCAGGGCCATCCCTGCAGTATAGCTGGTTGCATAAATAGTTCAGCTGGACTGTGGGAATGTGTGACAGGGCTGGCACTTGGTAGCCCGGCAGCTGTGCTACCCCAGGAATTGCAATTCCTTCCCTGCTCCCCCCAGGGGAAGGGAATTTACTGAAGCCTTCATATCAGTGTCTCTCACTTTTTCATTCACGCCAGCTCCATGCTGCTGTCTGGAGTGTTGGTAAGGTGGAACCTAGGCTCCACTCACTGCTTCCCCCTCTCTAATTTGTTCATCAGGAGCCTGGGGTGAGGAATGGCAGGTGCACAGTCTTGTTCTCTGAGATACACAATACCTCCCTGAAGTGGCAGCTATGTACTGTCCATTCCTCTGGGCTTAGCCTCATGGATTGCTGGCCCACTGTGATTACCAGTGGCCTACAATCTGCATAAAGACTGAGGATGTTCAGATCCATGTTACTGATACAGGATGCTGATAGGAGCCAACCCTGAGTTTCAGATCCAGTTCTGAACTCACTCCAAATTTAGGGTATGCTTGGCCGTGAGATTTTGGTTCAGGCCTATTTTTCATGTAAACCACCAGTACAGCAACGCAGAGGCTTAGGGACCGTTTTCAAAACTATTTAGGGTCCTACAGATGCAGATAGGCACCTAGAGGGATTTTCAAAAATGTCTAAGTAGGTTAGGCATTTAACACTCATTGACTTCAATGCAACATCACAAATCAAGGCAGTGCATAGGCTCCTAAAAGTCATTTCTGGACCCATGGGTCAAGGGAACTCATGCACTCATGAAACTAAAAAAAATCCCAGAAATAGGAACCATCTTCTGAAAAGCACTGTGCTGCCTTTGAAAGCTGACTTTATCATTATTATTGGCTTCTTTGAGCTTTCTGACAATGTCAGCCATCTTTCGAGAAGTGACAATATTTAGGACAATATCTGTTCTGCAGGGGATGGATTATGACTAAACAAATGCTGGACCCACCAGACCTTTTGGGTTCTCCTGTGGACAGATTGCTCCTCCCCCCTGCTCAGGAAAAACTTTCCTAACAAGTTCCCCCAGACACTTTGCATACTTTTCCTCCATTGTTCCCCCTGCCTTTCACAAAAGACGCCTCCATCTCTTGTAGATATCCCAGGAAGCCTAGTCACACAGCCCATCCTGAAGAGATTGGCCTTTCTCCATGCTCTTTCCTCAGGGGCCAGCCAAGTCAGACATCCCCCAGTGTTGTCATCCACTGCTGCTTTCCTGCTCCCCTACACTATGGGATCCAGATCCCAAGGATACTGCCTGACTCTGTCCCCCTGGCAACCAAGTATGAAAGATTGTAAACCACTTTTCAATTCTGTTTTATGCTACAATAACACTCAAAGAGAAGTAATAGTTTAAACGAAATGTTCAAGTTCTCACGATAGCCAAGTGCAAAGCAGCACAGATGTTTGTTCTGACACGCAGGGCTAATATCAAATATTATATCTACCAACAGTAAGGTGGCAGCTCAGAGATGCCAATTTTAATAATACATAATAATAATAAAAACATGGCATCTCTTAAATGATTTGCATCAGAAGATCACTTTACAAACAAAACACTTTACAAACGTGGGAATTATTTTAAAGCTAGAAACTAGAGTCACAGAGATGTTCAGGGACAGAATCGACAATGGACATCAATCCAGGCTTTGAATTTGCTTCTGCAGTATTTGACTGCAATCACTTGAACGGAATTTAGGGGCCTGATTCACTGCTTTCTTACCTGTGTAAATGAACAGTAACTCTACTGAAATCAGTGCTGTGACACTGGAGTAAAGCTGGGGAATGTGGGGAATCGGACTGCAGAAGTCGACCTGGTTTGTGCAAGGCATCAAGTAGGATCATAGAATATCAGGGTTGGAAGAGACCTCAAGAGGTCATCTAGTCCATCCCCCTGCTCAAAGCAGGACCAATTCCCAACTAAATCAAGTAGCGACGATGTCAGTCCTCTCAACTCTACATTTTACACCCTAATGATCATCATTATTAGTTTAATGCTAACCGCCAAAGGGCCCACTCAGGCCTAGGGCCCCATTGTGCCGAGTGCTGTACAAAGACATATTCCTTGCCCCTGTGAGTTCACTATCTAACCTAATCACCACAGGTTACTGAACTCAAAAACTGTGTGCACAGGTGACTGTGTAAGCCTGTGTGATGGAGAATATGCAATCTGTCATCACTTAGCACGTGTACTACAAAGACTTTGATACTGGCCTCCTTTGTAAAGCGCTTTGAGATCTACTGATTAAAAGTGCTATATAAGAGCTACATATTATAATAAATGACAGATCATACAGTGAATTCCCTGCTCTAGCCACTGTACACATTCCTCACTATATCACTTGTCTAAGTTTTCAAATGCGTGTCATTACTTACATATGAGCACACAAAAGAATTACTTCTGGTGATCTGAACATTCACAGAGCTGCACTATGCAAAATGAGTGCAGCTTTCTTTCAAATTCAGCTACAGGGAGAACTCTGATTAGCTCATAGGATTGGTTTTGCTCACTGAGATTTCAGCCAGGGTTCACAGATACATACTACTAACCACATCTTGGTTTTTCGCATTTCTTCACTCTCCTTCTTTGAGAAATAGCAGTAGTAATGTCATTTGATCCAATTCAGAAACAAGCTCTGAAAGCCCAATCCTCCCTTTCTCCTGCTCCATTGCATTTTAGGTCAGGTTGTGCTGACATACGCTAGCAAGAAGTTGAGCCAATATCTAGTACCAAATACTGAATTTATAGAGTACATTCAAAATAGCACATAGCAGTTACTTGTAAAACTCAAATTCTGAATGTGTGTGTGTTATACACACACAGCATCCAAAGGTGTCCATAAATTAGTACTTTGAAAGGTTATGAACAATTTACCCCTACATTTTCCAAGCAGCGAACAGATTTTGAGCCATATCATTCCCATTAAAAGTCAGAGGGAGTCACACAGTTAAAAATCACACAGTCTACTGTGGAAACGTAGCTGTAAGGATTAAAAATACCATACTCATCACCAGTTTTGTATACTCTATACATACAAAGGCCACTCTGTAAGGGTTTTCTCAGAATTAAACCCTCGCTAATCCATTGCTACTCATTTAGAACTGACAATTCCAAGAACGGAATGAAACAGACAACATCCCACCTAACTGGCATGTTTACTGTGTCTGCAACCTTCAGATGCAAATGCATCCCCTATTGATGTGCTTTGAGGTTAACACACTCACACAACAAGGACACTGATAGAATGATAATGGTTGTATTACAAGAGTTAAGAAGATAATGAAATTATGCTTCATTAAAGATCTAGAGTAAGGCGTTTATGCCAGATTGACACAGATGACCTTTAGCAGTTGTGGAGCAGTCACAAAGGCTCCCCCAGTGGATCCAGATTTCCTAGTAGGAGAATTCCAGTTGTCTTCAAAACTGTAATAAAACAAAGGTAATGTACCAGGTTGACATCCAGTCAGTGCATTCTGATGATAGAGCTCAAGCCAGTATCAAAGGCTTCTTGCTTTTCTTGGGCCAAAAGCATTGTATTAGGAGGGAGAAGAATCTTGTTATTCACAAATCACTCTACATTTATTTTAATATCATGTGCAATACATTTCCCCAGATTTTACCTATTTTGGGACTTTCTGTGAAAGCGTGACTCTTTCTTCTGTCTCCTGGTCACGGGGGGAGCAGGGGTGGATGGGAGAGGGGGAGGAGCAGCAGGTGTAGGAGAAGGAGGTAGACCATTGCTTGGTTTACTTTTGTGGTTCTTATCAGCTTCATATTCAAAGGTGCGTTTGGGTTTGGGGACAGGGTTCACTGCTGTGTTAGCTGGGCTCTCAGAGAGCAGCTTAGGGCTACCAGAATCTGTGGTAGCCCCTTGTTTCGTTTTATTACTTTTTTCAGTCTCAGCAGGTATTTCTGGATCCCTCCCAACACTAACAGTCCCTCCTTTGCTATCGCTCACGTTCTCACTCAAACCTTCCACAGTACCCAGCGTCATGGACTTTTTCCTCCCTCTGTCAACACTATAGCAGCTACTTGGCAACTGAGGGAGACCCCTGCCAGGCTGTTCTTTTAATGCCTGTTCAATCTTCTGTATTCTGTTTAGCACAGCAGAAGTCTCTTTTCTGGCATGCCCTTTGAAGAAAGCATTGGAAGGAGCCTCGCTCTTGCTTGGTCTTTTTTCCAACCTATGGCAGGAATCTCTGTCTGGGAGCTCCTCTTCCTCTGTTTCTGGGTAGGAGCACTCGGAAAATGTTCTGCTCATTCTCCGGAATGCTTTAAAATCAAAAGTCTTCTCACTGCAAGGAGAGGGCAATATGCTAGGGCAGCCCTCACTGCCAGATCTGTCCCCGAAGTCCCTCTTGTCCACGCGTGTGCTCATCCTGGGAGAAAGCTGCTTGCGGCACTCCCATTCTGTAATCTTCTGCCTGATGTCCAGTGCCTGGGAGTGGATGCTTGCCCTGCTGAGAGAGATGTTCCGTAAATTGGCTGCAGTTCCCAAGGTGAGAGTGCTCCGCGTGAGCTGACGGTTCCCTATTCCATCCCCATCCTGAGTCTCCTTGGGGGTCTCTTTTTGGTCCTCAGCCTTGCAAACAGACAGCCTTTTATCCAAGGAGCCAACGCTCACAGCTTTTAGAGAGTGGTTTGGAGAGTTTGTGTCTGAGGGGAGCCCCGAGGGGCCTCTCAGCTCAGACTCCCGTCTGCTCCAGTCCTTGAGGAGCAGCCTGGAATTGGAAACTTTGGTGAACCTGGTGGACCGGCAGGACTCCTCACTGTCGCTGAGGGGATAGGCTGGGCTTCTGGGTGGGGACAAAAGAGGAGGCGGAGAGGCTGACTGACACCTGGAAACAAAAAGAAAATAAAGATCAGCTCCCTTGAAAACTAAACAAGTAAACAGGACTACGTATGCAAATCACACAACAGCAAATATCATCCTCAGAGGGCAACTAAATGCTGTCCAACTGCAAAATTACAGGGAGTAGCAATTTGCAAAGAACTGGCATTTCCAAAACCAACTTTCCACCCTTTTGCCCAGGATTTACTGTGGCCATGGCTACACTTGCAAATTTGCAGCGCTGCAGCAGGGTGTGAAAACACACCCTCTCCAGCGCTGCAAATTGCGGCGCTGCAAAGTGCCAGTGTGGTCAAAGCCCCAGCGCTGGGAGCGCGGCTCCCAGCGCTGTACGTTATTCCCCAGCGCTGGGAGAGCTCTCTCCCAGCGCTGGCGCTTTGACTACACTTAGCGCTTCAAAGCGCTGCCACGGCAGCGCTTTGAAGTGCAAGTGTAGCCATAGCCTCTTGGCTTGCTCCATCTGAGTATAGCTGTCAGCTGCATTATCAAGCCATTGCCTTGAAAGCATCTACCACAGAGACAGTGGGGCAGATCCTCAGCTACTATAAATCAGCATAGATCCATTGGACTCTGAGAGATTGCGGCCTCTTGGCAGGAAGACAAATACAACTTTTAGATAATGTTTTCACCTCTTAGCTCATAGAGCCGAAATACTACATCGAAGAAGACTCCCACTGAAGCAAGAATCAGGGAAGCTTATATAAGGAAAATAGCTTAGATCTTGGAAATAACGAGCAAATAAATAAAAAATATGTAGGTTTTTATCTCATGATATCCACAGTATAATACCATTACAATATTTTTAAGCAAGTACAAATTTTATATACAAAATCAAATTAAAATGGCAAAAGAAAAAGACCTGTTTTGTCTTTGGACTGATAGAGGCCAACAGATGAAATTTAGTGATATTTATCAGGAAGAACAAATAATTCTTTATCAAAAAAAGTATTACTATCTGAAGGGGAAAAAAAGGTTAATTCTAAAAAGTATAAAATATTCAAAAATCTCTCAGCAATTCATTTTCTAAATTATCAGGGCCTTTAAAGACATTTTTGTCACGGCTTGCAGAATGCACCATTGTTACTACCCAGTTATATTTTATCAAACTTTTGCAAACTGTTACAAAGAGCTTCAGAAAAGAACAGTAAGACACTCACAAATTAGTAATATAGCAGCAATGGGAAAATTAAGCCAAAACCATGTCAAAAAGAGGGTTGTAAGTTTCCTGTCACAAAACGCACACATAAAATATACCACCAAATTAATCACAACTCCTTCAACAGTCAGCCTTAGAAACCCTTTCAGTTCTAAACAGTAATTAAAGGGAAGGGAAAAAACATATCTCCTTACATCTGAAGCTGATTTTGTATTGTAAGGAGAATGTGGCCAGTTTTAATGTAACCTGCTCTCTATACGTAAAATCCAAATGGAAGATCTATTTAGAGAAAAGTAAAGAACCATGTGAGCCATACAACCCAGACACTACCAGTGCAGAAACAGTTTGAAAGATCCCTGCTTCTCAGTCGTCTCCACCCTTAATGGGCAGCCCATACTTACAGTGTGGATCCTGATCAAGCCCTACACATTGGTCAGAATATCCAGAGTACTGAAACAATCACTGCACAGGACTGCAGAGCTTAGCTTGAGACACGAGAGTCTTATTCCTTCAGAAACATTCCAGTGAATCAGAACTACAACAACAACAAGTTGTTAGCTCTCATCCCAGTTTCCCAGAGTTAATGCTGCAAAAACTCAGAAGTACAATAAAAACTCAGGTCAGAGAAGAACAACAAAGTATCACCAAAAGCAACTTAACTCTTTTTCAGTGTCCTGTGCGGGATCACATCTCTTTGGCACAGAAGTTGCAGACCTCTTTGACTAGATGAGTTTTATTTTCTTCTTCTGCATTTCAAAAAAATAAATGTGTCCTCCAAGAGGAGCTGCATGCTTTGCCCCATAGAGTAATGACAAATCATTCACCAGTTGCTGGTTAGGTGCAGCTGAGTTTTGTCTTTGTGACAGTAGTGGTAGTATCGGGGTATAAGTGTGTAATTCTGAGCCCTAGAACAGAAAGTAAATTTGCTGCTATTCTGTATAGCTTCACAAAACATGTTTCTTTGTAGACAAGAAATCCCAGAAGATCGGGAGCAACTATGTGGTAGCAGGTTTAGTATTTTTGGCAGCTTGTCTCAAAGTTGAATTTATAATGGAATGTTCCATAGAATCCTCCTGACCCAGCAGCCCTTTCAACCATTGTAGGTCCTGAAGACATTTCCTGCATCTGTCTTCTCAGGCTTCCAAAGGACATGCATGGTTCTGAATCTTGATTTTCCCCCCTCTTTGGTTTTATACTGCCAAGTCATGTTATTCATTTCATCTTTAATGCTGACTCATCTTGTTAGGGTTTGGAATGATGTTCTCCAGAAGGCCATTTCCCCTGCTGCAGAGGTAGTCTGCCATTTGTCTGAACGTAACAAGAACATCCTGGACCAAATGGAGCCGTTTATGCCTAACGTCCACAGTCTGTGTCGCTGCCGATTTAAGATGTGTGTTAGCCAGATCCCCAATTGGGATTCAGCTGAAAAATGTCCATCTGGAGTCCGTGACCCATGGAGGGCAGGTTAAGATTTTCTTCCCTCCTCAAGATTATCCTTCTTTTCTAGGGTGGGAACACTGAGTTACAAATCAAGAGGGGACTTTGCAGTTAAATGAAAGCATTAAACTCAAAATGATAAATTAAACTCACAATAGCAGGAATAAAGTGCAGAGTAATTGGGGTCAGATTAGCAGTTAGATATTGGAGCTGGTGAGATTATCCTGATAATCCTCTGCCTGTCTTTGACTTTTCTGTTTAATGGAAAAGATTTTAATCATTGCCTTCGCTGTGTTGTTTTTGAAAGGATTTTCATGTAATCCTGCCTCCCCCTTGCTGCATTAAATAGAAGATGGTTTTATGAAGATTATTATTATTTAACATTTGTATTGTGGTAGTGCCTAGAGGTCAACCAAACTGGAGTCCCTTTGTGTGAGGTGCTATACAAACATTTAATAAATGGCAACCCTAGCCACAGAGTTTACAGTCTAATAGAGCAGCATATAGATTCTTTGAATCAATTTTAGGAAGTTGTTACTAATAGTACATTGGGTTTTCTTTTATGAGATAGTTTATTAGCCTCCTATTTCAGTGGTTTCACTTGTTATAGTCCATATGAAAATAATAAAATGTATCATTTAACATTTCCACCACCATAAATAAGAACACTTCTGAAGTAGGTAAATTACATTAGCTCTATTTTACAAATGGGGAAAAGTTAGGCAGAGATCCTAAAGCTGCAAGCAGAGAATGCTAGGATTAGAATTTTGAGTTCCTGGTTCCCAGTCCTATGTTCAAATTACTAGTTCACAGTTCTCCGAATGGCTGGCACTGACTGTATCATAGTGCCTTGATATACAGTGCTTGATATTAGTGTTTGTATATGCCAACATATTTGTTTCCTGGGATAGTAGGGTTGGGGTTTTTGTTCACGTGAATGCATTTGTAATCTTTATTTTATTTATTAAAAAGACAGGATAAAAACAAATGTTCAAAGAACAAAAAAAATAAAGAGAGAACAGGTAACAACTGAAGGGGGTTTATTGCTCTCCTGAGCTTTTGTGGAGTGCTGCCTTCTGACTGCAATAGCTAACCCCAAACTGCATTAAAACGTTCTAACACAGTGGTTTTCAACCTTTTTTCATTTCTGGATCCCTAACAAATTTCAAATGGTCCCTTTGGAAATTCAACCTGTGTTCCGCAGAGCCCTACCATAGAAGTCTTAGACCATTAGGCGGACCGCGGGCCAAATCTGGACTGCCAGACGCTTTTGAACAGACCCCGAAATCTTTTTATTTACTTATTATCATTATTGTAATTTTTTTTTAATTATTTTCTCTTGACCTTGAAAAGAAATTTGGACTTTGACAAAAAAATAATTGACTACCCCGTCTTAGACTGAAAACGGACTGAACAGAATTCAGCTATAAACGTTGCACATGCTCGGCCCATCATTGATGCAGCGTGAGAAGGGCACTAAACTGTGGGCTTCCAGGTTTTGACCGGTAAATGGGGATATTCACATCCTTTTGATTGATCAGAAAAATGGAATGCTGTTTCTGGGATCTGAAACTTTTTCTCCATTCACAGAGCCACTAGACATCGTCTGCAGACCGCAGGAGTCCACAGACCACAGGTTGAAAACCACTGCTTTAACATTTTGTTCTGCATTGAACACTACTGCTGTTTTCATTCATAATATTTATATGTTACTGTTAGGAATGTTCCCTGATCAGTTTATAGTCTCAGGAACATCTTTTCAGTTGTTTCACTCTTGTGAAGAGGTTTATTGAATAGGCAGGGAGAAAAGGCCTTATTTGCATGATCCGCATGCATTGCAAAGTTCTTCTCCATAAAATATATTAATACACAAACAAAAGTACTATTTTTTTTCCATAGCAAAAGTTATTGTTTAAATTATCTGCTGTTAGGGCTTGTTCTTGCACCCATTGAGTTCAATGGCAAAACTCCCATTAACTTTAATGGCGCAAGACCAGGCCTTTAGAATAAAAGTTATTTTTGAAATGCATATGGCTAAGCATTTGTAATATTACAAAACAATTAACACACTTCCTGGCTGAAGATCACACAACAGAATGGCAGATTCTCAAGCCTTTCCCAAAGCAGACCAAAAGGTGGAAAGCAGAGATGAGCTGAAGAATGGCTGACCGAAAACACAAAGCTATAAGGAGAGCCAGGTAGTATACTTTACACATGAAGCCCAATCACTGTCTGACTTCCATCACTGTAAATCAGGAATAACTCTGTGGAAATCAATGAGTTACACTAGTGTCGAGTTAGTGTGGCGACAGTGAGTGGAGAATCAGGCCCAATGGATGTCACTGAGGGCAGAATTTGGCACACAAAGTATTGTATAGCCTGAATCATCCGGGGGGGCTGATTTACACATCAGTATATAGCTAAAATTGCAATTTAAAAAAAGTAGGGCCAGCTCTCAGCTGGTGTAAATCAGCACATCTCCACTGACTTCAGTGGAACTATATTGATTTATACCATCTTAGGATTTGGCCCTGTAACTCCACCAGTGAGATAAAAGCCTCCTTATTGCCCCAGATTACAGATGAGATCCTGTAGAGGGGTGGCTGCCCCACTCCAGTAGGCAGGGGTTAAAAGCAGCCCTGGAGAGGGCTGCGGCTGGGAAAAGGAGTGAAAGCAGCTGAGGGAGTAGCTGACCACAGATGTGGCCAGCTCAGTCAGGGCCCAGCTGGCCCTGATAAGAGGGCTGTGGGCCAGGAACTGAGAGAGTCTCACTCTAGCCCTGGAATGGGAAGGGCTGGCTGCCTGGGAGCATGGTACCAGAAGTGGAGCAGTGCTGGGGAAGGGCAAAGGGAGCTGGGGAACTCCAGCCTGGCAAACTCCCAGGCTGCAGGCCTTGTTTAAGGCCAAAAGGTACTGGGGCTGCAGAGGGGCAGCCCAAGGATAGGCAAAGGCAGCAGGTCTTAACCCCCTTGCCAAGGATGAGTGCCATTATAGACTGCAGTCTGCCCCAGGGAAAGGGGGCTAGATGATGACTGGCAATAGCCAGAGGCAAGGTGGGCTTAGGGGTTGGGGGTTCCCCTGGGAGGGGATACCCAGAGTGTGGGGGTACTGCTGGGGGCAGAACCCTGAGGAAAAGGCACTGGGGTCTGGGAGGGACACGGGACCTGAGGCAGGTGAGACACCTGCCGGCAGGGGGTGCTCTGAAGGCTGGAAAGAGCTAATTCCCAGGACGACCAGCAGGAGGCACCGCGCCAGTGAGTCTTTGAATTGCTACAGATCCTAATAGTAAAATGTGACCAAAGCCTCTGAGCTACTGTCTTGTTATTCAAAGCCCTCTTCTAAAGTGCACATCTCATAGGATGCAGGGCCCACAAACAGATTTCCCTACACTTACTCAGACTGAACAGTACTACTCAACATGAATAAAAGGCAGAATCCTGGCCATGGGGATTCAGGCATTCTGACAAAGACTGCACTATGTGATTTACTAAGACCATCAGAATCAAGGAAAAGTACAATTATACTCTCAAAATTTAACTACACAGAATAAGTGCTCGTCCCCAAAAAACCCACTTCCATGGGAGGATAGCTAGATATTACTGTAAAAAGACATAATTAAACAACTTTATTATAATCTTTGTTTCAAGACAAAAATATTTTTATTGAAGTTTTTATATATAGAATGATATATACAATGGCTTACAAGATGTATCATTACACATTCCCTTAAAATAATAAGTATAAACAGCATAACGCAACATTATGGAATCAAATTTGATTTCTTAAAGGTTAACTCGAATAGAATCATAGGAGAATATTTCTTTCCTGCTCAGGAATTCTGCTCATTGTTCTGGAAATAATAGTATTTCACAGAGCAAATTGCTATGAGTTGCCATGTTCTCCCATCTGAAAATCTTGTGCCTTAGCTGAGAAGCATTTAAACCACTAACAAGCAAATGAGGAAAGCCTAGACCATACTTAGAAAACTACAATGTAAATTTCAAAGCAATTTTTTGACCAGGGTAGGGAATAAAATGTATAGATGCCTGGCATACACAGATGGATTTGTTAAAGATGATGATGAAATTAGATACCCCACCTTTATTCCATTGTATTCGCGCTGTATAATGAAGGATCCAGTAAGAGTCTGACCGCTTGCTTAGGCCCTGATCCTGCAACTTTTTACCTACCTCCTTACCTTTACTAGTATGAGCCACCATGGATTGTGACTATTCATGGTGGCAAAAAGTTAAGCACCTGCGTCAATATTTGTAGGATCAAGGTCCGAGTGCATGGACACTATTGAAAGCATTTTGCCAAAGAAGCACTTTAATTTATGCTTGCCACACTCACAAAAAACTATAGAAAATTACTTTTTAAGCAAACCAAGAACATCAGGTTATAATATTCCAATACAACACGGAATAAGGGTGTTAGCTCCATTGTCAATCTGACTCGTTAAAATCAGTACTATGGGCCTGATCTTTCGTTTAGCCAAGCTGTGCTTGGAACACAGTTCTCTTCTGCTTCCAGACCACCCCAGAACATCTCCTACACTGGGGGTTGGGTGTGGCTGATGCAGGGCCTGATACACTGGCTTTACAATGACTTGCTGCCTTTTCAGGTCAGCTTTCTGCAATGCAAAGCAGAGACTGTGGTGGCCAATCAGCTGTCTCTATGTTTTATTAGGATGTTATGGCAGGTAACAATAATAATTTACACTTAGGTAGCAGTTTTCATCCAAAGATCTACAAGTGCTTTATAAACATTAAATAAGCATTATTATTAGGCAACATTCTACACTAGTGAATAAATTCCACCACAGAGAGGTTAAGTGACTTGCCCTGAACGCAAGGTGAGTCAGTGGCAAAGACAGGACTAAAACTCAGCATTCCTAATCCCCAGCGTCCTGCTCTGACCACAGGACTAAGCAGTACCAACTTCAAGGCCTCACTGTAGCTCCCCTGAAGTTTCATAAATTACTCCAGAGATTAAATTCTATGGAAAGGGGTGAGCCCCAACATGTCAGGAAAAGCTGTTTGAAATACCTTTATCTTTCCCAAATGTGAGATAGTTTCTAGATCTTAATAATGCAGGAAATGTCCCCTTTCAACATGTACACCACCTGGACAAGGCATTTACTACAAAGGGCATGGTGAAAGTGCAAGGGTCCCTCCCTGGTTTGCTGTAGTTAATATCCCTTTGTTTCAGCCTAATGTTTACATTAGAAAGTTCACATTAGTTCTGTGGGGTTTTTTTCCCCCCAAGATTGGTTCATGTCTGCTTGGTTGCTGCTGAGTATTTTATTCGGGTTTTGTGCTGATCCCGGCTTTTCCTCTGAGCATTTTGCCATCTGTATCAAGGCAACCTAACCTAAATCAGAGCAACCCCTAGTAAAATCAGAACCAGCTGGGACCCTAAGCAGACTAGTAGCATATTTCAGCACACGTGGCCTGGTTCAGATGAATGGAGACTTACCACAAAGATCATTGTTCCAATCAGCATCTACAGAGATCTGTAGAAAATACTACCAAAAATCTTCAGCAACTTTACCCAAAGCTGCAAAATTCAGTGGAGCATCAAATTTAAAAAAAGGCTCCCAAGAACATATGAACATAAGAAAGGCTGTACCGGGTCAGACCAAAGGTCCATCTAGCCCAGTATCTGTCCACCGACAGTGGCCAATGCCAGGTGCCCCAGAGGGAGTGAACCTAACAGGCAATGATCAAGTGATCTCTCTCCTGCCATCCATCTCCATCCTCTGACGAACAGAGGCTAGGGACACCATTCTTACCCATCCTGGCTAATAGCCATTTATGGACTTAGCCACCATGAATTTATCCAGTCCCCTTTTAAACATTGTTATAGTCCTAGCCTTCACAACCTCCTCAGGTAAGGAGTTCCACAAGTTGACTGTGCGCTGCGTGAAGAAGAACTTCCTTTTATTTGTTTTAAACCTGCTGCCTATTAATTTCATTTGGTGACCCCTAGTTCTTGTATTATGGGAATAAGTAAATAACTTTTCCTTATCCACTTTCTCAACATCACTCATGATTTTATATACCTCTATCATGTCCCCCCTTAGTCTTCTCTTTTCCAAACTGAAGAGTCCTAGCCTCTTTAATCTTTCCTCGTATGGGACCCTCTCCAAACCCCTAATCATTTTAGTTGCCCTTTTCTGAACCTTTTCTAGTGCTAGAATATCTTTTTTGAGGTGAGGAGACCACATCTGTACACAGTATTCGAGATGTGGGCGTACCATGGATTTATATAAGGGCAATAATATATTCTCAGTCTTATTCTCTATCCCCTTTTTAATGATTCCTAACATCCTGTTTGCTTTTTTGACCGCCTCTGCACACTGCATGGACATCTTTAGAGAACTATCCATGATAACTCCAAGATCTTTTTCCTGACTCATTGTAGCTAAATTAGCCCCCCATCATGTTGTATGTATAGTTGGGGTTATTTTTTCCAATGTGCATTACTTTACATTTATCCACATTAAATTTCATTTGCCATTTTGTTGCCCAATCACTTAGTTTTCTGAGATCTTTTTGAAGTTCTTCACAATCTGCTTTGGTCTTAACTATCTTGAGTAGTTTAGTATCATCTGCAAACTTTGCCACCTCACTGTTTACCCCTTTCTCCAGATCATTTATGAATAAATTGAATAGAACACCACTAGTTACCCCTCTCCATTCTGAGAATTTACCATTAATTCCTACCCTTTGTTCCCTGTCCTTTAACCAGTTCTCAATCCATGAAAGGACCTTTCCTTTTATCCCATGACAGCTTAATTTACGTAAGAGCCTTTGGTGAGGGACCTTGTCAAAGGCTTTCTGGAAATCTAAGTACACTATGTCCACCGGATCCCCCTTGTCCACATGTTTGTTGACCCCTTCAAAGAACTCTAATAGATTAGTAAGACACGATTTCCCTTTACAGAAACCATGTTGACTATTGCTCAAGAGTTTATGTTTTTCTATGTGTCTGACAATTTTATTCTTTACTATTGTTTCAACTAATTTGCCCGGTACCGACGTTAGACTTACCGGTCTGTAATTGCCGGGATCACCCCTAGAGCCCTTTTTAAATATTGGCGTTACATTAGCTAACTTCCAGTCATTGGGTACCGAAGCCGATTTAAAGGACAGGTTACAAACCTTAGTTAATAGTTCCGCAACGTCACATTTGAGTTCTTTCAGAACTCTTGGGTGAATGCCATCTGGTCCCGGTGACTTGTTAATGTTGAGTTTATCAATTAATTCCAAAACCTCCTCTAGTGACACTTCAATCTGTGACAGTTCCTCAGATTTGTCACCTACAAAAGCCAGCTCAGGTTTGGGAATCTCCCTAACATCCTCAGCCGTGAAGACTGAAGCAAAGAATCCATTTAGTTTCTCCGCAATGACTTTATCATCTTTAAGCGCTCCTTTTGTATTTTGATCATCAAGGGGCCCCACTGGTTGTTTAGCAGGCTTCCTGCTTCTGATGTACTTAAAAAACATTTTGTTATTACCTTTGGAGTTTTTGGCTAGCCGTTCTTCAAACTCCTCTTTGGCTTTTCTTATTACACTCTTGCACTTAAGTTGGCAGTGTTTGTGCTCCTTTCTATTTGCCTCACTAGGATTTGACTTCCACTTTTTAAAGGAAGTCTTTTTATCTCTCACTGCTTCTTTTACATGGTTGTTAAGCCACGGTGGCTCTTTTTTAGTTCTTTTACTGTTTTTCTTAATTTGGGGTATACATTGAAGTTGGGCCTCTATTATGGTGTCTTTAAAAAGGGCCCACGCAACTTGCAGGGATTTCACTTTAGTCACTGTACCTTTTAACTTCTGTCTAACTAACCCCCTCATTTTTGTATAGTTCCCCCTTTTGAAATTAAAGGCCACAGTGTTGGGCAGTTGAGATGTTCTTCCCACCACAGGGATGTTGAATGCTATTGTATTATGGTCACTATTTCCAAGCGGTCCTGCTATAGTTACCTCTTGGACCAGCTCCTGCGCTCCACTCAGGATTAAATCTAGAGTCGCCTCTCCCCTTGTGGGTTCCCGTACCAGCTGCTCCATGAAGCAGTCATTTAAAGTATCGAGAAATTTTATCTCTGCATTTCGTCCTGAAGTGAAATGTTCCCAGTCAATATGGGGATAATTGAAATCCTCCACTATTATTGGGTTCTTAATTTTGATAGCCTCTCTAATTTCCCTTAGCATTTCATCATCACTATTACTGTCCTGGTCAGGTGGTCGATAATAGATCCCTACTGTTATATTTTTACTAGAGCATGAAATTTCTATCCATAGAGACTCTATGGAACCTGTGGATTCGCTTAAGATTTTTACTTCATTTGAATCTACACTTTCTTTAACATATAGTGCCACTCCTCCCCCTGCACGGCCTGTTCTGTCCTTCCGATATATTTTGTACCCCGGAATGATTGTGTCCCATTGATTGCTCTCAGTCCACCAGGTTTCTGTGATGCCTATTATATCTATATCCGCCTTTATCACAAGGCACTCTAGTTCACCCATCTTATTATTTAGACTTCTGGCATTTGTGTACAAGCACTTTAAAAACTTGTCCCTGTTTATTAGCCTGCCTTTTTCTGATGTGCCAGATTCTTTTTTATGTGACTGTTTATCATCTGATCCGGCCCTTACATTATACTTCTCATTCCTCTGCTCCTGACTATAATCTGGAGATTCTCTATCATCAGACTCTCCCCTAAGAGAAGTCTGTGTCCGATCCACACGCTCCTCTGCAGCAGTCGGCTTTCCCCCATCTCCTAGTTTAAAAACTGCTCTACAACCTTTTTAATGTTTAGCGCCAGCAGTCTGGTTCCACTTTGGTTTAGGAGGAGCCCATCTCTCCTGTATAGGCTCCTCCCATCCCAGAAGTTTCCCCAGTTCCTAATGAACGTGAACCCCTCCTCTCTACACCATCGTCTCATCCACGCATTGAGACTCTGAAGCTCTGCCTGCCTACCTGGCCCTGCGCGTGGAACTGGGAGCATTTCTGAAAATGCCACCATAGAGGTCCTGGATTTCAGTCTCTTCCCTAGCAGCCTAGCAAGCCCTCACAATAACTCCTTTACTGCATTCACAGTGTGGGGAGGAGTTCAAGTAGAGAAACATTTGAAGACTGTATATCCATACGCTATACTGTTTAGAATGGGATGGACAAACGACGGCCCATGGGCCGGATTCGGCCCATCAGGGCTTTGGATCCAGCCCGCGGGATTGCCACCCCCGTGGTGCTGTGGGGCTAAGACAGGCTCCCTGCCTGCCCTGGCCCTCATCGCTCCCGGAAGCGGCCGGCACCATGTCCCTGTGGCCCCTGGGGGTGGGGGGCAGGGGGCTCTGTGTGCTGCCCTCGCCTGTAGCCACAGCCCCCCCACCCCGCATGGGGAACCACGGCCAATGGGAGCTTTGGGGGAGGTACCCGTTAAGCGAGGGCAGCGCGCAGAGCCCTCTTCCCCCCTCTCCCAGGGGCCGCAGGGACGAGCCCTCTTCCCCCCTCTCTCAGGGAGCGGCGCGGGGCCAGGGCAGGCAGGGAGCCTGACTTAGCCTCACTGTGCCCCACTGCTACCCCGGAGCCGTGGAGCCAGCACCCCACACCCCAACCCCCTGCCCCAAGCCTCACCTCTCCTGCACCTCAGCCCCCTGCCCTGAGCCCCCTCATACACCCTACACCCCCTCCTGCACCCCAACCCCTTGCCCAGAGCCCCTTCTTGCACACTGCACCCCCTCCCACACCCCGCACCTCAATACCCTGCCCCAGCCCTACATTCATGGCCCTGTATGCAATTTCCCTACCCAGATGAGGCCCTCAGGTCAAAAAGTTTGCCCACCCTTGGTTTAGAATATGGGGCCAGATTCTCCACTAGTGTAACTCAGTATAGCTCCACTGAAGTCATTGAAGCTACACTGATTTACACCCATTGAGGAGATAAATATCCATAATATTTATGAAGTATATCAGATAAAGTGTCCTGGTAATTAATTAAAAGTTTTAAAACAGTCTCATGATATTCCCTGTTTAATAATTCAGTTTCATTGCCCGAAGCGGGGGGAGGGGGGGGCTTCTGCTCTATATGAGATTGCTTAAAAACGTGACTGTAAGAAGTCAAAACATGTATTCAACATTAACATTCCATTACAGTGAAGGGGGAAAGTCCACACCTCTGTTGGCACTACATTTGTCAGTCTGTTTGGCAGCAGAGCAAACAAGGCTGATGTGTACAGATTTACAGGATGAAGAGGTGTGCAACGAGGTTATCTCGACAAGCAGATGGGTGGAAAAAACCTAAATCTCTAGGTTTCTATTGTGTGCGGTTAGATAAGCTTATCTATGGTCTGAGTCTTTTATCTATCGAATGGAAGCCTCTAATCAGTTGAAAGGTAAGTGAAATAAGCCTCTTATTGTGGAAGATATATTTTATCAGTTTCTTAGGGATACATTTTCAGACGAGCATTTCCCCTCATACAAGCATAAGCTGTCACCAAAAAAACTGCACCTGAACTGCAGCTGCATTCGAAATACAATTGGGCTTTATTATGGGTTCAAACCATGTAGCAAATATTCAGATTTGCACTTACAATCCATTTTGGAGACCCAAAAATGTTGCAATAAATTTCTAACCCCACAGACAGCAAGGCAGGGAATGCATCCAGCTGAAACATGTTCCTTAGGCTATGTCTACACTTAAAATGCTACAGTGGCATATAGCTGCAGTTGCGCCGATGTAGCACTGCAGTGGAGACTCTCTTGGGAGGGGTTTTCCCATTGCTGTAGTTAATCCACCTCCCTGAGAGGCAGTAGCTAGGTCGACAGAAGTATTCTTCCATGCACCTGGCGCTGTCTACACTAGGGGTTAGGTTGGCCTAACTACATCTCTCAAGACCAATGAAAGTTTTCAGTGTAGACCAGCCCTTAATCCAGTTGAGTAGCACTTTAGTCCATGGGTAGCTCCTCTGATTTCAGTGTGGTTACCTTAATAGGGGCACGGAGGGTGACTGTCCCTGCAGCAGCCTTGACATGTATGGGTGGCGCCAGTTCAGAGGACGTGTAAGTCATGAATTTTCAAATGGGGTTGGAGAGTGAGCCCACCTTGCACTCACCCAGCGGTGGCGGCTCCTGTCCCACAGGGCTGGGCCCCTGGGATGTGAGATCGCGTGACAGTTCACTCTGCAATCCCACCCACCCTGCCTTCCCTCAGGAATATTTTTTTAGAAGGACGGGGGGGGCCTTAGTTTCAGATTTTGCCCCAGAGCCCCAAAATCCTTCACAGCCCTGCCCCCCACTGGTCACAAAACCTGATTCTGCCATTGATTACCTATGATATAAGGTGCTACTCAGCATGAATAAGGATGTGAGAATCTGACCCATTATGAGAAAACGTCAACTCCTTCACAAGATTTTACATTGACAATAATCTACAGTGTATTAATCCGCTACTGGTGCCAATGTACCACATATATTATGATGTTCCACTATTGTCAATGGAATACTGAATTTAAATGGTTTGATGTATCATTGATTTCTGTGCAACTACCATGGAATTTGACAGCACAGGCAGGAGAGAGAGGCTAAGCAGCAAAGCATTTAAACTTTCAGATTAAAACCTAGCACTGCTAGTATTGATAGCTAGAGAACTAAGTATCAGAGGGGTAGCCGTGTTAGTCTGGATCTGTAAAAGCAGCAAAGAATCCTGTGGCACCTTATAGACTAACAGACGTTTTGCAGCATGAGCTTTCGTCTACTTGCATCCGAAGAAGTGGGTATTCACCCACGAAAGCTCATGCTGCAAAACGTCTGTTAGTCTATAAGGTGCCATAGGATTTTTGCTGCTAGAGAACTAAGAACTTGTTAAAAGAGCAAATACTAAGAAGTTAAATCAAAGCTCATTTAGTGGGATGTCATGTTGCAGATATAGACTCCCTTTGCTATGGACACCATGGCTAGGAAATTGTCCAGCAAATGAATGCCTCCTGAAAAATAGTCTAGGGGTCAGTGCCAAACACATGCCTGTAAAAGCTTACAATACCAATCAACAATGTTATAAAAATAAGACCTAAAAGAACACAAACAGGCGTTACCAGTGGTGAGTGCCATTATGGTACAACCTGCCTCCACCCATACTAGTAAAAATAGGCCTCCTAAGCCTAGCTGCAAAGAAGAATTTGGGTGCCTGAAAGAGAAATACATTGTGACTGAAGCAATGAGCCTACTGCAGAGGAATATTCATGCCAGTGAATTCTTTTCTCTCTCTCTATCTCCACAAGAACTATGAGTGACTTCCCCCAGTCCTTCCCTCTGAAAACTAAAAGCAGGCTTCTTTCAGCTAACTATCAAACACACCATACACTAGTGGCTGCCTTTGAGATGGGTTATGAGACAAATCCATTAGATAGACAAGATCCATAACAAAATTTCAACATTATTTGTATCTCACACTGTTCTCCTTTTATCTCCACCACCTTTATGTCTCCAGGGACTAGTTCCCTGGCGCCTTCATTCTATGGCAGTGATGTTGACTGCGGAAGGAACAAAATTCAGTTCTTGAATGGTCTTTTGAAATACGTGTTAACTACTTATGCTAAACAATATGTCCCAACTTCTATTTAGTTGTGACGCTCTGGCCATGGCTACACTTGCAAATTTGCAGCGCTGCAGCAGGGTGTGAAAACATACCCTCTCCAGCGCTGCAAATTGCGGCGCTGCAAAGTGCCAGTGTGGCCAAAGCCCCAGTGTGGTCAAAGCCCCAGCGCTGGGAGCCCAGCGCTGTACGTTATTCCCCACTGGGAGAGCTCTCTCCCAGTGCTGGCGCTTTGACTACACTTAGCGCTTCAAAGCGCAGTGCAAGTGTAGCCATAGCCTCTGAGTACATTTCCCTCCCCTGAAGAAGAGCTGTGAGTAAACTTGAAAGTTTGTCTCTCTCACCAACAGAAGTTGGCTTAATAAAAGATATCACCTCACCCACCTTGTAGCTCTAATATCCTGGGGCCAGCACAGCTACAACCACACTGCATAGTCTAACCCCAGGCAGTCACGTTGGGGCAGTTAGTCTGAGTGCCAAACACATAGCCAGAAGTAATTTGTGTGCCTTGTAATGCTCAGCAGGAACCTACTTGTTGCAGATATTTTGAATCTGTACAGTGTATTTACAAATACCCCTGGCTTTCTACATTTGAAGCGACTGCTATATTCACAAACCCCTCTATACCCAATCAAAGAAGATGGCTTGAATCCTCAATTATACTAAAACTCCTTACACTGGCTGTGTAAAGGGGCCTGAGGATGTGGGTAATTGTTCAGAAACCTCAGTGCAATTGAGAACCAGGCTTTATATCTATTTGGTTTGACAGCTAAACCTCCATATTGCAATGTTCAGACATTCAGGCAGATAATATAGACTGCTGCCATTCTATAAATACCCCAAATAGATTAATACGTACTACAGTTCATTAACTTAAATCTAAATAAGATAGTGTATTATGAGTACAGGATGTGAACTTTTCTCACCCAAAGGTGGGATTAGTGTCATAAGGTTATTTTCAAGCTGTTTTGACTTGTTCATGAAACAGAAAGGTAAAACTTGTCCTATCTTGCCGTTTCTCTGAAATGGAAATGATGCAAGTGGCAAAACAATCT
The DNA here is from genome assembly GCF_020497125.1 of Mauremys mutica. NCBI lineage: Eukaryota > Metazoa > Chordata > Testudines > Geoemydidae > Mauremys > Mauremys mutica. The sequence goes on along the minus strand of NC_059075.1, from coordinate 99,703,970 downwards.
TCCTCCTCCAAAGGCCAATTGTTGCTTTTTTCAGAGCTTAACAGGCATATTTATCAGACTCCCTGACAACACTCCCTTTGGATAACTTCCTCTTCCAGGGCTGACTCTGACTTTGAGCCAAAAGGAAAACAAAAGAAATTCCAAAGTGAAAAGTACTTTTGCATAATAAGACAGCTACTTAGAACAGAACAATTCATAGGAACACACATAGGGAAGACAGACTACACAGTACTGGTGAAAAAAATCCCAGCAGTTATAGACGGAGAGGCAAAAAAGAGCTAACTGATTGGAGTGGGTGAGGGCTGCAGTGCTTTAAAAAAAAAAATCAAAGGCCATTCTCAGTGTGTGCTCCTGAAATCAAAACTCTCCTGAAAATTTTGTTAGTCTCCACTGAAGTAAAAACCTAAACCTTAATCATAACTATTAACAAAATAAACAGGCTACTAACTAAGGCTTTGAAACAGCATAACCAGCTCATAAGCTACATGGATTCTGCAGAATTCTACTTGGCACTGAAAGAAGTTCCAGCTCCTTCAATTAGAGCAGTGTGCATGTAAGGGCTGTGGGATCAAGCCCCGTTAAAACTCCATGATGAATTCCTGCTGATGCAAAGCCCTTCAGATACACTTGCTGAATCTTTATAATAACTTTTGTAGAGGAAAACCCATAAGAACTCAGCTGACTGCAATCATTCTGTGCCTTGATTCTCCTCTCACATCAGTGCATTTCAGGAGTTACTCCACTGAGTAAATAGCAAGGGAGAACTATCAGGCTCTACAATTGTAAAAATCTGCAGAAGATGGGAGCTGGTGAATCAGATCTTGCGGGCTTTAATCAAGTTGACTTCCTAAAGTAAAGATCTAGGGTCTGACAATGTGCAATGACTATACAAGAAAAGCAAATCAAAAACTCTATACATAAAAGATGACAGATTTTGTACTATTTTGTGAATGGCAAATCACAAAGAATGAAAATCAGGAGCACTCCGTTCTGCTCTAGCTAGACATACTCTGAATACATTTTACCAAGTAATTTCTAAGGTGAGGAAATAGGGAATGGAGAATTCTGAAATTATGTGGAATTGCAGGGCCTGTACCTTGTATAGTCTTCCTGATCAATGCAAGGTGAATTTCAAAACACTACTGAATAAAAAATTTTCATCCTCTTTCCACTGGTGTAAATGACTACACAAGGTACAGGACAACAGATAATCAGGCTCAGAATATTTTGGTGGACCAAACTGATGCTTTCCATCAGAGTGTTTAGAAGATGAGCTCCCATATGAAAAAAATCACAGCTATATGAAATGTAAAAAACATAGTAATTCCCCATTTTTCCTAAAGAACTATGTACTGACTAGTGTTTTTTCTACATAAATCTGTTATTCAACGTTAAAAATGAAACACCACTTCCTAGTTTCTTTATGTCCTCTCTCTTTTCCTTAAGGTTTATTCTTTGGTTCATACAATGTATTTTCTTACAGCTGTCCCTCCACTTCTTATCTTTAAGGACACCATTCTTGAAACTGCTTTGAATAAAGTACCTGAGTCAAATCCTTCTTCTGGTTTCTTTGGTTTTTGTCTTTCTTTCCTACTAACTCTTAATTTTATACGTGGGTTGAACACTGCAAATGGGTGAATATTTTCTTTAAATGAGGCAGAACCCACAAGCTATCAACTTTTTTCTTAAGACTCATGGTTCTTTGGAAGTTGTTTCTGTAAGAAGTATGTCTAAAACAGGTTTGTTCAGAGCCCTACTGTGCACGGTTGCTCTCAGGTTTCATCTTTTCACAGTATTGGCAACTTTCCTGTGTGGTTGTTTATTTGCCCCAGGGTGTTAAGGAAATGAACTCTTTAAGATGAATCCTGCTAGAGCTTTGCAGCACCAATTAAAATCAATCAGATCAAGCAAATCTTCTACATTTCATAGAATATCAGGGTTGGAATGGACCTCAGGAGGTAATCTAGCCCAACCCCTTGTTCAAAGCAGGACCAATCCCCAGACAGATTTTTGCCCCAGATCCCTAAATGGCCCCCCTCAAGGATTGAACTCATAGCCCTGGCTTTTAGCAGACCAATGCTCAAACCACTGAGCTATCTTTCCCCGTTATATGAATCAAAATTTAAAAGGGGGGCTGTGACGCCTGGCTTGAAAGGGTTAAACATCCTGCAAAATAAATAATCCTCAAAAGACACATGGGGAGATAATGTCTGTGTTTTTACATATGTATGAGTAGGGTCCACAATGTAATCAACAGTCCCTGTCTATACTGTATTCTGATAATTCAGAGGTCAAAAGAAGTTCCTAGCATTTAAATGAATTGTAAACACGGGATATCTCGGTATTCATCTCACTTTGAAATGTCCTGTGAATGGTGGAAGAAAACACAAATGGCCTTATGTTAATTTGTATAGCTAAGTACCAGTGATGAACCTCCTTCAAAGTCATCCTATTTACCTTTTGTTCCCCAAGGAAATCCAAACCTGTCAAAAGACATGAAATTGTATAAAAGATCCTTGGGTCCTGATTCTGTCATCTCAGATCTGCTTAGACTTCATTGGGAAAGTATGAGTCGCAAGACTAAGGTCCCAGTTATGCTGGTATGCCATGAACATGAGATTTGGACATTGAACTGTGAGCTATGGACTGAATTCTAAAGGAACTCTTTGCAACTACAAAGCTCACCATCTCTGCTATGTTTCAGAGTGGTAGCCATGTTAGTCTGTATCAGCAAAAAGACAGAGGAGTACTTGTGGCATCTTAGAGACTAACAAATTTATTTGAGCATGAGCTTTCGTGGGCTAAAACCCACGTCATCGGATGCATGCAGTGGAAAATACAGTAGGGAGATATATATACACAGAACATGAAAAAAATGGATGTTGCCATACCAACTGTAAGGAGAGTAATCAATTAAGGTGAGCTATTTTGATTACTCTCATTACAGTCGGTATGGCAACACCCATTTTTTCATGTTCTCTGTGTATATATATCTCCCTACTGTATTTTCCACTGCATGCATCCAATGACGTGGGTTTTAGCTCACGAAAGCTTATGCTCAAATAAATGTGTTAGTCTCTAAGGTGCCACAAGTACTCCTCTGTCTTTTTGCATCTTTGCTAGGAACAGGGCCGCCCAGAGCGGGGGGGGAAGTGGGGCAATTTGGCCCGGGCCCCACAGGGGCCCCCACGATAGTTTTTCGGGACCCCTGGAGCAGGGTCCATAACTCGCTCCGGAGGCCCTGGAAAACTCTCATGGGGCCTGGGTCCCCAGAGCTTCTTCCGCTCTGGGTCTTCGGCGGCGGGAGGGTCCTTCCACTCCAGGGTGGAAGGACCCCCCACCGGCGAGTTACTGCCGAAGCGGGACCCGCCGCCGAAGTGCAGCCCAGGTCTTCAGCGGTAATTCGACGGTGGGGGGGTCCTTTCGTTCCGGGACCCGCCGCTGAAGGGCCCCGAAGACCCGCGGCGGGAACCCCCCACCGCCGAATTACCGCTGAAGACCCTGGCTGCACTTCGGCGGCGGGTCCCGCTTTGGGTAATTCGGTGGCAGGGGGCCCCCGCCATGGGGCTTCGGGGCACTTTGGCGGCGGGTCCCGGAGCGGAAGGACTCCGCGCCACCGAATTACCACCAAAGCGGAGGCCCCCCGCCACTGAAGACCCCAGGCCCCCGGAATCCTCTGGGCGGCCCTGACTAGGAATCTGAACCTCAATGAATTGAACTCATGTCTGTATGTATATTGATCTTTTAACCAGACTCTTTCTCTTTTGCTTTTTAATAAAGTTTAGTTAATAAGAATTGGCTGTAGCGTGTATTTGGGGAAGATCTGAAACAGTCATTAACCTGGGAGGTAATGTGTCCGATCCTTTGGGATTGGTAGAACCTTTCCTTTTAATATGATGAAACAAGATTTACAGAAATTTTCATCATATTTGATGTGGGTACCTGGATGGAGGCCTGAGGCTGGACAACTTTAAGGGAACTGTGTTATTTGGACTTCTGAGTAACCAGTAAAGTAATAAAGAAGCTGTTTTATGCTGGATTGGTGAATCTAAGTATTGGAATATCCATGAGCTTTATGGGGATTGTCTGCCCCATTCTTTGCAGTTCATCCTAATTGAGTGACCACAGCTGGCCCCCATTAGGACCCCGGTCACAGTGGCGTAGTCATGCTTGAATACACATTACCACAGGTTAATTAGCTTTTTGGATCAGAACCATATGCTTGTCAAAATTTAATTTTGATATTGGAGAACTTAAGGGTTAAAAATCAGTTACAGCGATTGACCCATGATCAAGATCCTGACAGAAAAAGCCTGAAAGAATTGTGCTTACAGAGAGGATTGTATTTTAAGCAAAAAACAGATTATTCAGTTCCTGCTCTGGGGCTAATTGCCCAGTGACAAGGAAGCAGACCCTGCGAAAATGCTTGCAGTGAGAAACCAGCAGCTAGAACCTGAACAAAAGCAAAAAATAGCTGATATGGAAGGAGAAGCTGCTGAAAGAGAACGCCTGTGTTTTGAACATGAACAAAAAATGGCATGTATTCGATTGCAGGAACTAGAAGGTAAGGCAAAAGTGGACAGACAAGCTCCAACTCAAGAGAATAAACAAACCGTAGGAACTGAATCATACTGAAAAACCAGTTCCTCTCAACCACAAAGATGGGGATAGAATCTATCCAGTTTGTAACAATGTTGGTATGTTGTTTGACTCTTAAGCAGTTGTCTGTGTACAACCAAATTTACCCCAACACTGCTACTTTTATGTAAATACTTTTACTGTTAGCTCAGGTGAAGGTAACCCCATAACTTGCGCAGAGAATGTAAAAGTCAAGGGTAAAAGCGGTTTAGGGCAAATTACAGCTTCTAACATCACTCTTGCTATAAAAGATTTTGTCAAAGAGAAAGATTATTTACCAAATCAGAGTGTGAATATTGTACTCCACTACGAGTTTACTGTAAGTGTGCCTTTAGCCAGAATCCATCTTGAATGGAATGGCGTTAAACATGAAGTTATAGCTAGTGTAAGGAAGTTACTGCCTAAGGATATGTTGATTGGAGATATTAAAACTTTGTTCAGTCAAATTGATGACATAAACCAGTCACAGGAAAGAAATAATCCTGAACCTGTCTCTACTAGGGGCAAGGATTTGCCTATGGAGGGTTTCTCCAAATGTTTGAATGAGGAAGATGGCCGTTTATCTGTGCAACGAAGCAGATAAATTTCTGTGTCTGTCTGGTATCTCAGAAAATTAGATAAGGCTCAGGAAGAAGTTTCTCTAGAGCAAATTAAAGTTGGTGATCAGGTTAAAGCCCTACCTGAGGAAGAAAAGGGTACAGTCTTGGTGAGTGATGGATTGCTGGCAAGTAAAGTTTGTGAAAGTAAGCCTGAAAACAGTAGAAATGATGTGTTTAAAGCAGCTCAGTGTAATGAGACTAATCTGTAAGAAACAGCAGTTTATATGTTGAGGGAGGGAAAGGCAAAGAAAGTTTAGATGAGCATAAGCAGCCTTCTGAGCTGATGGCTTTGTCTAATCAGCAGTTTGGAAAGGCCAGGTTATGGGAAGATGAGTATCCCTATACCTTACCTGTTACCAGTGTGGAGAATTGTGACAGTGAAGGAAATATTCCTGCGTCTGTTAGAGTATGGCTACACTTGCAGCTGTACAGCGCTGGGAGTTAAAGCTGTCTTCGTACAGCTGTGTACGGAATGTGCTGCAGTGTGGCCACACTGACAGCAACCAGCGCTGCAGTGTGGCCACATTTGCTGCGATGTTAGGAGTGGTGCATTATGGGCAGCTATCCCAGCGTTCAAGTGGCTGCAACATGCTTTTCAAAAGAGGGGGGTGGGGTGGAATGTGACAGGGAGTGTGGGGGAGACAGAGAGAGTGGATTTTTGGAGCTGACTGTGTCAGCTCCCTGCCTTGCAAGTTCCGACCCTTTCCCCCACCCCTCTCCATTCACTAAATGCAAATAGCCTTCTTTGTTTTTTTCCTCACAGACCAGATAAGCAGCTGCTCCGAAACGGACCCCCCCCCACCTCCCGCCCTTCTCTCCTCAAGCAAACACTAGCTGTGGCCATTCTAAAGGGATCCCCCTGCCTGCCTCATTCACAGCAAACAGGAGCTGTGTTTGTTTTTTAGATAAGCAGCTCCGTGAGCCACGAGTTCACAACAAAACAAACAGAGGCATCACAACAAAACAAAGAGTGTTATCTTTACTTAAAAGCATTATGGGAAGGTTTCAGAGGTCAGTTACAGCGTAGTAAGATTAATCACTGGTTATACTGGCACCCCAGCGAGCAGCGTTGTTCTCTTTATTCCTCTCATCAAGGTGGAGTACATGCAGCGCTGTAGCCAGGGAGATACAGCGCCGTATGTGCCTTGCCAGTGTGGATGAGGAGTAAGTTACAGCGCTGTGAAGCCACCACCAGGAGCTTCTATGTTGCCTGTTGCTAGTGTGTTGCTGGGTAAAGATATGACACCCTTGTCTGATCAGGGTGATATCATAGCCAGGGCACAAGGAAAGCATAAAGGTAATTTGACTATGTTACCTACTGACAGTGTGGAAACTTGTAACAAGGAAGAGAATGCTTCTAATCTTGTGACTATGAAGTCTAGCATAGTAAAGGGGGTTGTGTGAAAATCCTCCTGATGGGCCAGAAGTGATTCTGGATGTATGTGAAACTCAGAAGGAGTTTGGTGATTTGTCTGTTTTGCCAAAGTTGGTTCTGGACATAAACAAAGTTCAGAAAGAATCTGTTGCAGTGCATGATATTGCAGAAGGAAAGGACTTTCTTGGTAAAGTCTGTGAAAAGGAATTGTTTCCATTGACTTCTAATAGGCCATTGTTGACAGTAAACAGTCTCTTCTGAGGAAAGTGTGTTGGTGCCTAGTGCCAAAATCTTTCAAATGAAAATAAATCCACTGAATTTGTTTTGAAAAAAATCCATTGAGGATAGCTTTGAGTAGATTTCAGATGGAATAAAAATTACTAGGGAGTTTAAACAGCCCTATAAGCTTAACCAGCTTGTCGGGGAGACAATGGTGTTGAGATAGGACTGTCTCCATGTTGATTCTTGGAGTAAACAGCCTGTATCTCTGGTTCAGAGGGAAGACTGGACAGCTGAATCTGCAGAGCAGGACAGTTGTGCAGTTAATCTCTCGGGAATACAGGGGATGGCAGGTAAACTCTCATCTCTAGATATTTTGGATGTGACTTGTAGTCTCTTAGTGGACTTGACATCTGATTCCATGTGGAAGCAGAGGTTGGCAAAAGAACCTTGAGTCTAACATGCTAGTGAAAATGGATGGTATCTCTTAAAGACAGAGACTGGCCTTGGAATTGGTAAAGGTTGAGGATTTGAAAACTAGTAAACAAGCTAGTGTCTGTGTTGATGCAAATTACCGTATATGCTCATTCAGAAGCTGAATTTTTTTTTTTAGTAAAAAAGGGAAGCACCAGAGATGGGGGTCGGCTTATGAACGGGTATAGAGAGGGAGAGGTGGGACACAACCCCTCCCCGCAACAAAGGGAGCAAGGAGAGGCAGCACAGCCAGCAGAGACAGAAGGGAAGAGGCAGGGCCAGAGTCTCTCCACTTCTGGCCACGCTGCTCTACCCCCAGCCTCCAAAGCAGCTGCAGCTCCGGGGCTGGCAGGCTCCGGCTGCGCCGCCCGGCCTGCCAGAGCAGGCTCCAGCCAGGTCAGAGACATCCTCCCCTGGCCCTCCCCAGGTAAGGTGGGAAGGGATGGAATGGGATGAGGAGAGTGGGGGGGTCCCGGGCTAGGTGTGGGATCATCACAGGGGTTACTCCCCTGACTCCCAGCTTCTCCCCCCCCCAAAATTTCCCCATTAGTTGCTGTCCCAGCCCATCAGGGTAAGCAGCTGGCACGCTGGGAAACTTTGTTTAGTTAGGTTTACCTCCGTGCCTGCGGACACTCAAGGTAAACAAACCATCGCGAAGCACCAGCAGCCCAGGAGCCAAAGTTTGCTGACCCCTGAATTATAGGTTTGGCTTATGAACAGGTTATAATTTTTTTCCACTTTTACTTATCCATCTTGCGGGGGGGGGTCAGCTTATAAACAAACCGGCTTATGATTGAGTATATACGGGACCTGACTAACTGGGGGGGAGAAAGACTTGCCCATAGCAATTAGCAAAAAGGACGCACCCAGCCAGCCAATGGATTCTGTTACAAAAAAGAGTTCAGATTTTGACCCTACTGGACAGGGAGGAAGGGAAGGATTAAACCTTGCAAATAAAAGCCACAAGTTAACCCTAAAATATTAAAACTCCAAGGAAGTGGATAAACTAAAAGCCTATGTCAAGGAAGACCCTGAGGTCAAGAAAAAGCTACAAAGATTCTAAAGGGATATTAAACAAGCTGATCTAAAGAATTATTTGTCTAAACCAAAGGCTTGGCATGACAAAAATAACTGTAAATGTACACGTGATAGAACTGATGTTAATGTTATTGCTAATGATTGTAACTAACTTGTTGCTGATACCAAGAACTGTAAAAATGTACAATATGCATGGCCTTTTGAAAAAGCCCTTGAACATATTAAGAGTAGTACATAATAGAAACTCTTATGATTATGCTGTTTGGTTCAACAAGAACACACTTTGTGTTAAAAAGCCTAAAAATGTTGAGGCTTCACAGCTAATGCATAGACATGTCAGACAGAACTGATGAAATCTTGGCTCCACAGAAGTCAGTGGCAGGTGTTTCATTGATTTCAGTGGAGCCAGTATTTTACCCAACTCTCCAATATGGCAGTTCCAAGTTTCACCCACTCAAACATGCTGCTTTTCAAAATAAACGTGCCAAATCTATTGCTTGGCTAGCCTAGCTGTAACTGCTACTTTAACTACTAGACCACACACTCCTTCCAGAGACAGGAATAGTGCCAAGGAATCCTAATTCCCAATACTCTACTGCTGTCCAGCAAAGAATTGGGTAATGCACTGGTAAAGTATGTGTCAAGTTCCCTTTAGTGGCTGATCTACATAGAGGATAACAGTTATTTCTTTAGGTCATGTGGCAGATGTCTGTGTTGGAGATCTGAAGGTTGATAGTTCAAACACTGCTGATGATTCATATGAGGTGTCTTTCTGTGGTGGTTCTGCATGAATTAATTTGTTTTCCAGTTTTCTTTTTATAAACTGGTTTAGTTAATTCACATAGTGAGAAAACAGCCTTAAAAACACATTTCACAGTTAAAAACCGTTAACCATCTTTTATTTGGGCTGCAACATGCAATGAAACACGGGTGTTCTACATTTTAGTCATCTGTCACACATTTCAATTGCTTGTGTCACACATCAGCTGAGAAAATTTCACAAGAGACTAGCACCGTAAATATTTGTGCCACTTCTGAGGTCCCTGCACTACGTGGGCAAAAAATGAATTCCAGTACAACAGAGCATGAAGCACCCGCTCTATTGGATTGCAGTGCATTTCCGCCTCAAACACCAGCCCTGTCTGAATGTAATGTTTGTGAACCAACCCAGTGTGACCGTAATGCACTTGAACGTCACGCATTGGTTCTGTCTGATGGCAATATATTTGTTACCTACGGCATCAGGTGGTTGGGGGAGGATATGAGAGAGAGACAGAGCGCGCGCGCACAATCCTATTTTTAAACTTAGTCCCTATTGTGGCTAGACCTCTCGGAGGCCTCATTCCCACATTTTATCATTTGGCCTTGTGTTTTGTGTCACTGTTTCTGCAAACATCAGTCACAGCGCAGTCAACTTTGTGCAGATTTCTTCTATGTAAACAAAACTCTAAACCAGTGGCCTGCAGTAAACGTGCTTCATATCATGAGACTGCAATAGAATTACACAATGTAGAGAGAAGCCTTTTTACAAAGCCTGGTTAAAAATGAAACAACATAAACCTGGCATAGAGTTTTCTGTTTATTATTGTATTGCTTTACTTATTACAATAATGTGTCTAAAGACACATAGTAGCCTTTCCTCTCTGGTTTGGTTTGGAAGCATTTATCTTCACTCCTTTGCCCTCGGTAGGCCATAAGAGTGGGTTTCACACTGACCATCTCTGAGCTACCAATAATTCAAGTGACTCATCCAGTGCAATTCCCCCCTACCCCCACTCCCAGAAATGACCAAATGCCAATTTTCTAGCAATAGTAACTGTTTTTGTTTTTTAATGGAACATAGCTGACATTGATAACAGTATTTCAAAAGGAGAAACTAGAGCAATTATCCTCTGGGATACAGGGCTTTTATATAAACAACCAAAAGAACAAAAACCCAGAGTAGGATCTTTCTCAGCACCTGAAACCAGAAAAAATAAAGCATTTGATTAGAGAACTGTGTCTGGACAGTGCAGGTTCCAAAAGGTGAGGAGGAGGAGAAGGAGGAAGAAGAGAAGACGTTATGAATACAGGTGTACTTACTATTTCTTCAAAGGTCAGGAACACACTGCAGGGTAATCAATCCCACTTCATACACCAGCTGCGAGGAGACAGAGAAAAGCTGTTCAACTTCTTCCAACAAAGCAGCTATATAGACAGACACAAAAGGCTGTGGCCCAGCCAAGCTACAGGGCTGATATGTCTAAGTCTGTAGGTTACAAATCACAGTTCATGTGTGTATTGTACTAAGTTGTGAACTGTGATTTATTTAAAACCTATACAGTTACATACAACAAACCACAGACACTGTACAGAATATATTTTTGTAGGTGTTATGTTGAGTACAACAGAAATACCCAGAAGTAAATAAAAACAGGTCATCTCTTTCATGACTGTATCCTGCCCTTACAAGAGGATAGACTTGACTGAATACACCTGTCCTGTCTCAAACGACCATGATCTTAATCAAATTCTTGTTGAATACAGAATAAATTCCAGCTAAAACTGGCAAATGTAACCCTTTGTTATATTTAACATGTTTATATTTAACATTGTCCAGAGCTGTACAAATAGAAAAAACTGTCTGCAAATATTTGTTTGAATTTGAGTCCATTTTTATTCCACTTCATGTGCGACTCCTTTTTTTCTATACTTTCTGCAAATATTTGAGTACTTTGGGGTGTTATTCTCCTCTGATTTATACTGTTGTAAATCAGGCATAAGCCCATAGAAGTCATTGGAGATATAATAGCTTTACGCCAGTGTAAGTCAAAGAAGAATTAGGCCCTTAGTTTTTACTAGGTGATCATTTATGAAAAGTGATTTTTGCCCAAATTTTTGAATATTTACCAAAAATTAAATTTGGATGATTGTAAAATTTAAAGTAGGATGATTGTTGATTGTAAAATTTGCTCTTCATTCTGTGTTGTTTAGTGACATATTTCAGATAATAAGGAAACGTGCCATGCAGTAAGTGAATATTCACAACCCACAAGTAATCTGCAGGCCAAGGTTGATTATTCACTAAAGAAATTTATGAAATTCACCAAAAAAAAAAAAAGTTATTTGCTAAGAAACTTGCAAATACTTTGCAATAATGAATAAATCAAAGAATTTTGCAATCTGTTTACGGACAAAACATTAACAGAAAAAATAAAGCAACATTCATTAAACAAATATTTTGTTGTGAATTGTTCACTAGCCCAGTCATTATCATAATCCTTTACATAATAGTACACTCAAGGCCAAATCCAGCTCTCCCTGAAATGTATGGTTATCTTTCCACTGATTTCACTGGAAGCTGGATCTGCTCCTAATTTGGAACTAGTATTTTGGATTTTAGAACATCAGCAATAAGCAGCCCCATTTCACAGAGTGCCATGTAGACTACAGGATAACATGGGCTGGGAGGATAGATTTTCAAAAGCACTCAGCGTTGGCCTCTCTCTGCTTCCACTGAAGTCAACAGGAGTTTTATCATTGACGTCAGTGGGAGGAAAATTAGGTCCAATCCCGTGCACTTTTGAAAATCCTACTTGTAAGGTAGATGTTAACAGGATATAGGTATAGAGAAAACATGCACATAACTCACCACTTTGAAATGAGCCTTCAAGGCCAATTCTCATCTCTACATATCCAGGAAGAATGGTATCTGAAGCCAGCGCGGGGAGCTGGATGATATTTGAGGGTATCTTTATGAATGCTTCATTCCTCTGATGCTTTGGCTTCTTATAAAGCTGTGGGTTTACTTTTACACTCTTCTGCTGGCCTATTAGGTTTTGTAAGGAGCTTGCCAGTATGTCTTTTAGTTTTCTATGAAAATTTGCACATTATAACAATCTGGAGAAAGAAAACACTGTATTGCCCATTGTCACAGAACAAAAGGGTGGAAAAATAAATGAGACTGATGTTTCAATATACAATACTTAAGAATGTAGTCCGCTAGCGCAGCGAGAAGAGGGAATATATTTCCATTACACATCCTTTTATTCAGAACATGCCCATACAGGAAGACACATTGATAGCATCAGACCGGGCCAAGAACATGAAGATTATTTGAAAGAAATTAGATTGTGCCAGCAAGTGAACGTACGGATGAAGAGCAATGAAAAGCTTGCACCAAACGGTTCAACTTTGCTCTCTAAAAACAAAACGAACTACAACAACAAGTTTGATTTAACCAGACTAAAAATGGAACCGCATCTAATAAACACTTGGAACAACAAATCCAAGGCCAAATTCTGGCTTTAAATTACACTTCTCACAACCTCAGAGTTTAGATCACAATACTGATGTATATTTAAACACAGACCCAGAAACTCCTGCTAGTCATTCAATGACTATCCGAATGATAGAGATCCAAGCTATCTTCTACCCCAGAATGTGAATTTCTTAGAACACTTTAAAAAATGGGCACCAGAGCCAACGCAGCACAGAAAAGCTTGGAAGCAGCAGAGTATTTAATGCTGGGCTTCCATTCCAGCACTGTTAGACAGAATAGAGAACTAAGTCACTGTTGAGCCAAACGGCACCCTAGCATGAGTACATCACCTCTCTAAGGAAGTGGATTAGCACCTGCTTTCACCAGAGCTGACTTTAGCTCAGATGAGTCAAAAGCATACCTCTCCGCTGTACAAAATCATAGATGACATCCCTCCTTTTGATCGGAATCATATCTCCAGGGGCATACTGGAGTGCAGGGTTTACACTGGTAGAGAGTATATACTCCCATTTAATTCTGGAGGTCAGCTGTGGGTATGAAGGGGATAAAAGTCTTTGCTAACAGACCTTGCTTTCTCAGGCTATGAACAATGCCCACAAATGCCTACATACAGGTTTCTGGCGGGTTGTAGCCCCACACAGATCCCATGTATTGCACATAATGAGCAGCATGTCAACTTTTAAAATTATTGTTCCACTCTGTACCTCTGATCAGCTCAGCTCTGGTATTATCTTCCGGCATACTAGTGTAGATTACGGACACCAGGCAGGCTGAACTATGAAACTGATTATAGACAGTATGGCGAATCGGGGCGACCGCTCTGGGACCCGCGCTCTGGAGGGCCCTGTGCTTCAGTGTGCATGTGTCATGCAGGGGGTTCTAGGCCGGCCCACGGAGATTGGGGTTAGGGGTGCCTGCAGGGCCAGGGGGACCTGAGGGTCGGGGGGGAGGGGGCAGGCCGTCCCAGGGGGTTAACAGGGGACCTGGCGCTGGCAGCAGGGGTTGGGCCCGCATTCACCAGCGGGAAGCCACATTGTTTTTCTTTTTCTTGCTCGCCCACCGGAACATGCCAATGCCAGGCTGACCCCATCCATTGCATCCCACCTTTTCAGGGACCCCCCCCAAAACAGGGGGCCCCTTGCCTCCAGCACAGGAGCCACCCTGTGACTCTCCATCATCCCTTGATCCCCAGCACTGGTGTCCCCTCCCCACACCAGATTTCACCTGTATAAAAAAAATGTTAATGGGGGTCCATACAGGCTGATTTGTGGCCCTGCACCCCCCTAGGGACAGCCCTGGCTATAGAAAACACTATTTAAATAAATCGGTCCTACAGAATTTCAAGCTTCTTTTCCTTCTATTCCAGCGGTCGGCAACCTTTCAGAAGTGGTGTGCCAAGTCTTCATTTATTCACTCTGATTTAAGGTTTCGCATGCCAGTAATACATTTTAACATTTTTAGAAAGTCTCTTTCTATAAGTCTATAATATATAACTAAACTATTGTTGTATGTAAAGTAAATAAGGTTTTAAAAATGTTTAAGAAGCTTCATTTAAAATTAAATTAAAATGCAGAGCCCCGCAGAGCAGTGACCAGGACCCAGGCAGTGTGAGTGCCACTGAAAATCAGCTTGCATGCCGCCTTCGGCACACATGCCAGAGGTTGCCTACCCCTGTTCTATTCTATTTCTCTTCCTCATCTGACATCTTTGTCACACATTTTAAATGCCACTGTCACGCACTTTGCCCTTAGCTGGTCTTACAGGTTCAAAACTTAGTTGGAAGTTCTAATCAATCAACTCCGTACGGATGAGAAATAAAAACAAGCAGGGATTTCACCCCCTTGGATTGGTGCATCCTGCTGTTTATGGAATCCTACTTCTCCACTTCTCAAGCAACAAATGGAACATGCTCTATCTGTGTCTGTCAAATCTCTGTCCCCTTTGTATGTATGAAGGGAAGAACTTGCCATTAATGATTAACAGGAACAAGATAAACAGAAAGTCCTACCATTGAATCTGACAGATTGACTTCCAGTGCATTCAGTGGCAAAGTTAAGGTTATCTGAAAGTTACCAGCCATCACCGGGGAATGGATGTGGACTGCTTCTTCAAAGTTGCAGGGCAGGAGCAACCAGTTTAAAATTCTTTCCTGGAACTTCGTGACGTGAAGCAGCTTTACTATCCATTGCCAACAAAATCACTGATTTGCTTCTGAAAAGTAAAGCTGTATTGAGCCCACTAGATAACACACTCCAGTATTGGACAAGATCACTGGACTGAACATATTCCTTAAGATCCACATGGCTGAAGGTACTGGCTAGAGAGAAACAGAGGATGACTCCCTGAGCAGCTAAGCATCCACAAGAAAATGCTTTTATCTTCACCAAGTGCTTGGAAACGATGCAATGTGTCTGCCAGCTGCCTAATTTACCACTGTCAGCTTTTAGTTTTCCTTTATCATCATCAGTTTTCCAAACTGGCAGCAAATGGAGACAGCAATTTCAAATGCTCTGAAATGGAGAGTGAGCTTGTTCCTATGTTGTGTCTGAAAGTTGCTGCACCAGTTAAGCTCTCCCTACTGCCCCACTTTCCCCACTGAGGAACAGCTGCTTCCCTGGGAAGGTCCCTTTATACAGAAAAACAGGTGAGTCAGCCTGGCATTTCCAAGCTGTGATAGAAAAAGAGGATTAACCAGTGACCTCACTTTCTCCCTACTTAAATATTGTAAGTACTCTGCTTTCCCATCACATCAATCTTACATCAATCAGCAAAGCAAACAACATTTCAGATACATGCCTTCCTCTAGCAGCTAAAGCATTAGTAGACAAGTGTCAATGCATTTTGTCTTCAGGAAGGAAACATCCACGAAATTGCACAGAGAAAAGGTTAAACCTGCTCAGCTACTGCAATAATCCAGTCATCTGCCAGCGCCTGGGAAATTGCTGCAGTGTGGAACAGAGATGATTATGTACAGGAGCGATTTTCCTAGTGCTTCTGCCATTATTTCAGTGAGAGGTACAAGATTATTACATGAGCTGCTTTTTTAGCACATGCAGCTGTTAAACCAATACCTGTAGAAGTATCTGTATAAAAAGCATTGCCCCCAAACGGAACACCTTATTCAGTGTGAGTTCTAGTCAATTCTTGACTAAGAAACATATCAGTAGTTTTGTACTGGTATCCTGGAGCTAGATTGTGGCTTGGATTCCACCTGTGCAGGAGAGTAAGAAACCTCCCCCCACCACCCCTTAGCTAGAGCAGCTAAGCCAGCCTGGTATTGTCCAGCCTAAATTTACTACTCCCAACTCTGGAGCAAGAGGGAAAGAAACCATGCCTCAGAGGGGTGTCTCTGAGTCACAATGCCTATTGGGGCTATGCCTGGGGTGGCGCAGTTTATGGCCCACCCCTTTCTCAGGGCAAACTTAGCTGATTTATAGGACAAGAAACTGGTTTAAGCTGGGAGTAGCAACATATAGCAAATATCACAGCATTCCTTAGCTGATTTAATGCCTCCATCAAGTTTGCATGTTCATATATTGATACCTTCAAGCACATGACAGTATAAAAATATAAAAACAGACCCCCATCGGTTTACACTCAAACACTGCATTATTAACATAAATCCCAATCTGTGCTTTATTATTCCCTCATACAAAACTAGATACTGCCTTGTGAGAAAAACTGAGATATAGAATGCCATTATACTGCCTTAGGAGACAGAGGGCCCGATCTTCCACTTCATTACACTAGGCCCTTACTATATGGGCTTCAGCTGAGGCATACTGACACGTGCCATGGAGGATCAGGCCCAGAAATGTCTAGCAGGTCTTTCCCAAGAGGCACCTTGGACCAGTAGTGCTCAGGTCTATATTATGTTCCCAAATGTCCTAGCAGATGGAAAAGCCCATTTGTAAGGGCTGCTGCACACGGTTGTGCCTAGAAAGTCTGACATAAAACAGCTCATTCTATAAATCCAAAACTGGAACTACCCTGTTTACTCATTAGCTCTAGTCCACTGCTCAGCATAAAGGTATTTTCATAATACAGCTACAGTTTTGTGGATGGGTGGACTCAGCAAAGTTGTTATGTCTTGCAATTTCCATGATTTCCTTTTTAAAAAGAAGGAGGGAACAAAAGTAATTATGCCTCTTAACTTGATTCCAGTTTTTTCTATAGCTTCTATACCACCAGAGATTAATTCTGGTTAAAGAGCACCATTAATACATTAACCTTACTAAATAATGCCTTTACTTCACTGCCAAAATATTTTTTTAAATGGCTCAAGGATCACATCATATCAATGTTAATAAATTAGACTAAGAGCATCATTAACTTAACTAAATCATTCCTGTATTCTAACTGAAACTCTCCTCAGGCTTGCTTTATTACAGCATATAGTACAATTCGGGCACGATGGACAAGATTTTCAAACCTGGCTGCCTAAAATCTGGCTCCTAAAACTAGATAGGCTCAAAAAATAAGGGTTCTGATTTTCAAAACTGGGGCTGAGCACTGCAGCTCTTATTGACTTCAGTGAGATTTGTATGTTCTCAACACTTCTGACAATAAGACCATTTACTACAGAAACCTACATGTGGATTTAGGAGCCTAACATGATGCACCCAAATCTTCACATTTGGACTCCCATAAACGAACAAATTCTCAATGGCAGCACTCTTGTACCTCTTACAGCAACTGGAGATATCAGTGCTGGCACAGGACTCAATCCTGCAAGGTGCCAGCACCTTCTTCAAAGTGTTGAGTGCCCATTGCCTTTACTATCTTTAAAAAGAACAGGAGTTCTTGTTGCACCTTAGGGCTGGTCCACACTAGCACTTTAAATCGAATTTAGGAGCGTTAAATCGAATTAAGTGTGCACCCATCCACACCAGGAAGCCATTTAATTCGACATAGAGGGCTCTTTAGTTCGACTTCGGTACTCCACCTCGACAAGGGGAGTAGCGCTAAATTCGACATGGCAATGTCGAATTAGGCTAGGTGTGGATGCGAATCGATCTTAGTAGCTCCGGGAGCTATCCCAGAGTGCAACACTCTGCTGACGCTCTGGACGCCAGTCCGAGCTTGGATGCTCTGACCAGCCACACAGTCAATGCCCCTGGAAAATTTGAATTCCTTTTCCTGTCTGGACAGTTTGAATCCCATGTCCTGGTTGCTCATCGGGGCGAGCTCAGCAGCACCGGCAACGATGCAGAGTTCTCCACCAGAGGAGTCCAGGCAATCTCACACTACAAAGAGGTCCCCAGCATGGACTGACCAGGAAGTCTCGGATCTGATTGCTGTGTGGGGCGATGAGTCTGTGCTTTCGGAGCTGCGCTCCAGCAAACGGAATGCAAAGACCTTCGAGAAGGTCTCCAAAGCCATGACAGACAGAGGATACAGCCGGGATGCAATGCAGTGCCGCGTGAAAGTCAAGGACCTGAGACAAGGCTACCAGAAACTCAGAGCGGCAAACGGACGCTCCGGAGCCCAGCCCCAGACATGCCGCTTCTACGAGGCACTGCATGCCATTCTCGGTGGGTCTGCCACCACTGCCCCACCAGTGACCGTGGACTGAGAGGATGGGATACTGTCGACGGACTGCTCCTCGGAGATGTTCGCGTACGGGAAAGTTTAAGAGGACGAGGCAGTCGACAGCGCTTACAACACAGATTTCCCCGACACCCAGGATCTCTTCGTCACCATCAATGAGATCCCCTACCAACACTCCCCACCCGTTACCACGGACCCTGATTCAGGAGACGGATCAATCGGTAACTGCTTCAAACATGTTAACATTTATTTTTTAAATAAACTGGGAAAACAACTAGGCGAACACAAGGTCTATGTACAGGTGGATGGAACTGTCATCTTCCTCTG
This sequence comes from Mauremys mutica, assembly GCF_020497125.1. NCBI lineage: Eukaryota > Metazoa > Chordata > Testudines > Geoemydidae > Mauremys > Mauremys mutica. The sequence goes on along the minus strand of NC_059075.1, from coordinate 99,685,489 downwards.
ACATCTCCAGGAAGCTCTCCAGGAGGTAATCGCCAAGCCTCTGCATGAGGTTCCTGGGCAGGGCTTGCTTATTGGGTGCCCTGAGGAAGCACACTTTTCCATGCAACGCTCTCAGTTGGAACTCGGGGACCAGCACCTTCACGAGCATGGCAGCATAGGCCCCAGGGTTCTGTTGGCTTTCCTCCAGCATGCGCGCTCTCTCTCTCCGTGACACTCTCCTCAGTGTGATGTCGCGCGCAGACTCCTGCATGTAATTAGAGTAATTTGTGTACCATTATTAATGGTTGTGCTTAACTGTTCCTTTGCATAACAAGAAGCGTCACTGTACAGCCACGTGTAGGAGGCTGCAGAGTGGGAGAATACAGGGATCTCTAACAGGGAACGGCCGCGAGGGGCTGCAACAGGGGCACCGATTCTGCTTTCATGTTTGCCTGCAGCAGGAGGACAGTGCTGTAGATGCAACTTAAAGCTGCAAAAAAAACTAGGCTTACCATGCCTGGCCGCTCCATGGATTCTTCTTTCCTGCCCCGCTTCTCTGGTCTGCAGTGCAATACCACAGGCAATGAAAGCGAACCCAGAGAAATCGAACTTTCCCCGAGTGAGTGCTCATGAGAGAGGTGCTGTGCTTGCTCTTGTTCACACACACTGAGTAGACTTTGTTTCTTTTTTGACCAAAAAAATCTCTCTATGGAATTCACTCACTTTTTCCCGTCACACAGGTGCAACTGTATCCCTACCTGATCCAGGCGCCTGGTCGATGTTCTGCAGCACCGCAGGAAGGACGACGGAGCTCCCCTTCACTGCATCTGCGACCGCCGCCCCCCGCCGCAAAGTCCAATCCCACCATCACCCAAAATGACTAGAGGAAGGGGCACCAGGGGACGTGAAAAATGTTAATGCACCACAGCAGAGTGCTAAACTTACAAAACGCTCTCAGTACCTTACTTTTGAGAAGTCCTTCCCTTAATGTGCTGTTCATTATTAAAAGTTTTTATTTTTTGGTAATTTCTTTTCCCGTCAGGTTTCTTTGCAGAATACTTTCCGTGAAGGGGGGAGAATGGTTTGGGAATTGCATAGGACTTTCACCGTTAATAGTGGTACAGATATGGGGGCAAGATCAACAGCTGGTCACTCACAGAGTGCAGCCTCTAGTCACCCTGGTCAGTCTGTGGGGTGATTTTCATGTTCTGCTCATAGGCGGAAGGTGCCCTGCGCCAGGTATATTTGCAGGTGGGTCTCTCCACCGGCCATGCCTGGATCGTGCCCTGTCCCACGCGGGTCTCCCCCAGCCCCATCAATTCCCTGCCTGGAGCAGGTACCAGCCCCCACCTGCCACCCCTCCCCCGGCGTGTCGTCTCACACACACCCTGCCGCGCCACGTCCCTGTCTCACAGTAGAGAGGCTACCCGCAGAAATGCTGTCTGCTGCCCCAGGGTCATTGAGCATGCCATCCACAAGTGGCAAGGCAGGTTGCCCTCACCCTGCCCTTCTATCGTAGCCCTGAGCCTCTACAATGCATCAAACCATCAGCCCCCAGCCCGCAACCCCCTACACCTCCTCCCCATTATCACACACCACTCACACCTTCCTACGCCTCCAACCCCCAGCCCAGAGCCTGCACCCAAACTCCGTCACAAAGCCTGCACCCCTCACCCATTCCTGCACACGCACCTGTACCAGTCCTCACCACAGAGACCGCTGTACGAGCAGGAGCCTATCAGTCCTATAGTCTAGAAGCGGTCTCTACATCACTGCACACCCAACCCAGCACAGTCACCGTCCCTGTGTCAACCCTTTCACGCGAAGTCAGTAGTCCAGAGAAGGTTGTTGCTGAACAATGCTCTATTAACTTTATTTGTACACGTGTGTTGGAAGGGGGCAAACGGGGTGAACGGGATATGAAACTGTAGAGGAGAGTCAACAGAAACTGGGTAAAGAAACAGGGGCAGGTTCCGCTTCTCTATACACAAAGTTAATAGTCACAGGTTACCCTGCTCGCTGAGGAACCTGGCTTTCAAAGCCTCCCGGATGCACAGCGCTTCCCGCTGTGCTCTTCTAATCGCACGGGTGTCTGGCTGAGCGTAATCAGCAGCCAGACGATGTGCCTCAAGCTCCCATCCCGCCATAAACGTCTCCCCCTTGCTCTCACACAGATTGTGGAGCACACAGCAAGCTGCAATGACAATGACAATGATATTGTTTTCGCTGAGATCCGAGCGAGTCAGTAAGCTCCTCCATCTCCCCTTGAGACGTCCGAAAGCACACTCCACCACCATTCTGCACTTGCTCAGCCGGTAGTTGAAGAGTTCCTTGTCAGTGTCCAAGGCGCCTGTATAGGGCTTCATGAGCCAGGGCATTAGCGGGTAGGCTGGGTCCCCGAGGATCACTGTAGGCATCTGCACATCCCCAACATTTATTTTGTAGTCTGGGAAGAAACTACCTTCCTGCAGGCGTCTAAACAGACCAGAGTTCTTGAACACACGCGCGTCATGAACCTTGCCCGGCCACCCGACGTTGATGTTGGTAAACCGTCCCCTATGGTCCACGAGTGCTTGCAGCACCATGGAAAAGTAGCCCTTGCGGTTTATATACTGGCTGGCCTGGTGGGCCGGTCCCAGGATAGGAATGTGAGTCCCATCTATAGCCCCACCGCAGTTTGGGAATCCCATTGCGGCGAAGCCATCTATGACAACCTGTACGTTTCCCAGGGTCACCACCTTCGAGAGCAGGAGCTCAACGATTGCGTTGGCTACTTTTATCACAGCAAGCCCCACAGTAGATTTGCCCACACCAAAGTGGTTCGCTACTGAGCGGTAGCTGTCTGGCGTTGCAAGTTTCCAGAGGGCTATGGCCACTCGCTTCTGCACAGTCAGGGCTGCTCGCATCCGGGTGTCCTGGCGCGTCAGAGCAGGGGACAGCAAGTCACACAGTTTAAGGAAAGTGCCCTTACGCATCCTGAAGTTTCGCAGCCACTGTGATTCATCCCAGACCTGCAGCACTATGCGGTCCCACCAGTCCGTGCTTGTTTCCCGGGCCCAGAATCGACGTCCCATAGCATGAACATGACCCATTGCCACCATGATCTCCACGGCACGGCGTACCGTGCTTTCTGAGAGGTCTGTGCCACTCTGAGACTTCATGTCCTCACCACGCTGCCGTTGCCTTCTCGACCGAGTTCTCAACATCTCACTGTGGAAGAGGTGGAGGATAAGGTGCGAGGAGTTGACAACGGCCATAAGTGCAGCGATGATCGCAGCGGGCTCCATGGTCGCAGTGGAGTGCTGTGGCGTCCGCGCTGTCACTTATAACAGGAAAAGTGCGCGAACTGATTTCCCGCCGGCGGGAGTGACGGTTGAATGATGACAGTTACCCAAAACCACCCTCGACACAGTTTCCCCCCCCCCAGCATGCATTGGTGGGAAATCCCAGCATTCCGATGGGCGGCGGGGAGTGCGGGAACTGTGGGATAGCTTCCCACAGTGCACCGCTTCAAAAGTCGACGCTTCGCCCGTTACTGTGGACTCACACAGTCGAATTACTGTATTTATTGTGGATACACAACTTCGACTACATTAGGTCGATTCCAGAAATTCGAATTAAGATGAATCGAAATAGTCTTGTAGTGTAGATGTACCCTTAGAGACTAACAAATTTATTTGAGCATAAGTCTCTAAGGTGCCACAAGTACTCCTGTTCTTTTTGCAGATACAGACTAACATGGCTGCTACTCTTTACTATCTTTGTTAGTGGTACTGACACATCCCATTTCAAGACAGCTTCAGTTGTAGTTCTACAGCTAAACAGGGTGCATGGGTTAGCCAAGATACGAACAGCCTTAGTGAATGATATGTGAGTCATGTTGGAGACCTTGAAGAAGCTGAGAATGTATGCTCCAAACAGATAAAAGATGGATGAACCAGAAATATTTTGAATTTCGCATAACATAAGTCCTTGGCTTTGAGTCAATAATGACATAATTTCAAGATGATACACATATTGTTAGTGTCCTTTCCGTGCTCTGATGTATCTCTGTAATTGGTATGCTGCACATCACATCAAAATGTTTTCTTGCGCAAAAACTGCTCCTAGACAGGGTATGTAGGACTGACTAACCTAATTATGAAAAGAATACTACATAAGCACACTGTTAATAATGGAGACTGCTCAACATGTGTATTGTATTAGCTCTCATTTCAGTTTTCCTCCTGCATAAAATTACTTAATGGCTACTTCAACAGCGGAATATGCTTTTCAAGCACCAACATAGGGATGTATGGAGAGTGAATCAGGACACATGGCTAATACTAAATGGCTATTGATGGTCCATCTGATAAAGTCACTGAAGGAAACTTAAGAGTCACAAGCCAGTTCATTTCTTTCTCCACAAGTGTCTAGACAGACTACTTCGTTCTGACACTGACACTGCAGAAACACACAGTATTAATTTTCACTCATTTTAAAAAATTTATTTTCAAAATCTTTCTTTGGGTTTCATTCTGTACCAATGTTTATTGTGTCTATTTGAATTTGCTGTTACACTAAGGTGAAAATTTCTCCTAAGGGGAACTGAATAGCTCAGGGAAATGGTAAAAGAACACACAGTCTTTCCTTCTAAATCACTAGTTCAAACCCAGGTCAAAATAGGAAGTAAATGGAAATCATTCTCCTTTGGTGACGGCTTTTCAGTGGCTCATTGTAAAGACTTAGTGGTCTCAGACTAGCTCCTAATGGACAGATGTCCATACAATAAAAGACAACATTACAAATGGTCATGACTGGCATTCTTGGTGGCAGTCTCACTGCAAAGGCCAAGATTTGAAAGGACCATGGAGACAAGATTTTCTTCCTAGAAAATGAGTTCTTCCAGCACAGGTTTGAAACACACTGGTCGGGTAATGTGAAAGCACTTTGCTGGTTACCACTTGTGCTATTCCTATTCTGGGCTTCATTCCCCAGATAGGTCAAGCAAGCACTTTTTACCAGCAACAAGTATATGCTAAACGCAAGGTAGTGAGTTCAATCCTTGAGGGGGCCACTTAGGGATCTGGGGCAAAATCAGTACTTAGTCCTGCTAATGAAGGCAGGGGGCTGGACTTGATGACCTTTCAGGGTCCCTTCCACTTCTGTGAGATAGTAATATATGGAGATATACCTTATTTTTATTTAACATTGTTATCTTGCTCATCATTATTACTTCAGTCTCCCTGACGTTGCACAGTAGGCAAAATAAACATTTCCAAATTCATACTGAGCTAATATTTTATTGAAAAAATAGCAGATTAGTTCAATCTTTAACACTATCCTTTTTGGAACAATAATGCAAAAAAAGGTCATCATCAATAATAAAACATGATTATTCAATGCAGTAAATATTGTAGTGCAATACTAGTCTAAGCCAGCGGTTCTCAAACTATGAGTTGGGACCCCAAAGTGGGTTACAATCAGGATTACCAGGGCCGGCGTTAGATTGGCTGGGGCCCAGGGCCGAAGCCTGAGCCCCACCACACAGGGCGGAAGCCAAAGCTGGGGCAGAAGGACCCAGGTTGCAGGCCCCCTGCCTGGGGCTGAAGCCCTTGGGCTTTTCCCCTCTTCCCCGCTCAGGGTGGTGGGGCTCAGGCTTTAGCTTTGTCTGCCCCCACTCCCCTAGTGCGATGGGGCTTGGGCAGGCTCAGGCTTCAGTCCCCCCTCCTGGGGTCAAGTAGTAATTTTTGTTGTCAGAAGGGGATCGCAGTGCAATGCAGTTTGAGAACCCCTGCTCTAAGCTCTCTCTATTCTGGAAACGTAATGTGAGTTCCATGGCAAACATCGCTCCTAGTGTAATCTGTCCACTATGACAATCTCTCAAGCCGGCTTTATTAATCCACAGTTTCTTTTCCTCATTATTATCTCTTCAGTGAATTTAACAAACATCAGTACTGCAGAAATATAGAAAGAAAGAAAAAAGAGAGATTACTTTAATTCTGGCACGCTAGTTGCTGTGTCTAAAGGCTGTGAAAAGCATTCAAAGTGCCTCTGAAATTAGACTGAGAAATAATTTGCTTGCATATAGTCACACACACATTAGCTGGAGAGCAAAATAATAATGAAAACTTCTTGTTTTATAAACCATGTGAAACAAAATGCAATCAAAACTCCTTTCTGATTTCATTCGTAAAAAGTTGTGTGCGTTCAAAAATGAGATGCTACAGGACTAATCCTGAATTCCTAACAGTGACAAAACTCCTATTGACTTCAATGGAAGATTTGTCTGAAAAAAAAGAGTTCATTTACAGCAAGGGTAGGCAACCTATGGCACGCAAGCCAAAGGTGGCACACGAGCTGATTTTCAGTGGCACTCACACTGACTGGGTCCTGGCCACCGGTCTGGGGGGCTCTCCATTTTAATTTAATTTTAAATGAAGCTTCTTAAACATTTTAAAAACCTTATTTATTTAACATACAACAATGTAAGTAAATTTTGTTTTCTAGAAAATAATGTTTTCTAGTTATATATTCTAGACTTATAGAAAGAGACCTTCTAAAAATGTTGAAATGTATTACTGGCATGCGAAACCTTAAATCAGAGTGAATAAATGAAGACTTGGCACACCACTTCTGAAAGGTTGCCGACCCCTGATTTACAGTCAGCTAGGTCTTTTCCTGAGATAAGTATTTATAACAAGAATGTGAAATAATTTACCATAGCCAGAAACTAAACAGCACACACACACACACACACACACACACACACACACACACCCCCCTCCCCCAAGCAATCATACCTTTCTCTGAGCACATGCACAGGGGCAAAGGGGAGCTGAACTGGAGTTAACCGCTCATTCACTGGGAACCAGTACCCTGTCAAAGGCCCATTATAGCTGTAGTTCTCAGCCAGGGGTATGTGTACTCCTGGGGATACGCAGAGGTCTTCCACGGGATACATCAATTCATCTAGACATTTGGCTAGTTTTACAACCGGCTACATAAAAACCACTAGCACAGTACAAACAAAAATTTCATACAAACGACTTGTTTATACTGCTTTACATACTATACACTGACATGCAAGTACAATATTTATATTCCAATTGATTTGTTTTATAACTATATGGTAAAAATGAGAAAGCCGGAAATTTTTCAGTGATAATGTGCTCTGACATTTTGTATTTTTATGTCTGATTTTGTAAGCAATTCATTTTTAAGTGAGTTGTAATTTAGGAGTACACAAGACAAATCTGACTCCTGAAAGAGGGTACAGTAGTCTGGAAAGGTTGAGAGACACTGCATTAGAGCCACGAGGGCCAGCTGTGGAATTCAGATCCAGATCCAAACTTTCCCAAAGTCCAAAGGCAGCATTTGGATCAGTGTTTTCATGTAATCCCATCTCTAACAGAGTTGGGATGTTTCCATTCCTTGGCAACTCCATAAACTCTGCCCTGTCAACATCCACAGCACAAATCAGCAGAGCCTTGCAAATATGCGGATATCCACTTTATATCTGAGGACCATGTTTGTGGATCACGAATTGGGTGTGGATACAAATTTTGTATCCGCACCGGGCTGTACAAATCAGAGTGGCAAACTCTGGGGTCCTGTATCCAATGTAAACTTCCATTTCACGCAATAACAGAGATCTCTACACTTTTCTGAATCTGAAGGAACTTTGCATTGCTGGGAACTAACCTTCTGAAATCTTGTCAGATGCATAGTTCATATTGCCTCTGCTTTTAATGAAATAGAATACTTACTAATGGCTCTCAAGTCAGTTATTCAATTTCCATAACATTTTGGCTGAAGCTTATTTATACTGTTTTCTAAACCTCAGTGCCTAAAAAAAGAGCCAAATCTCATAGTGGTTTCAATTCATTGACATATTGCTTACCCTCAGCAGATTTTTATTAAACCACTATTTGTCCAAGGGTATAGCTGAATTCAACTTTCAGTTTCTTTGACAAAATGTAAAAGCCCTAGCCTCAAAGTAAGAGACACATGCTTTCCATGGGCTTTGGATCACAAACTCATGGATAATAACTTAAGGGTTCTCAGTGGTATTCCACGAAGTAGGTGAATATTTTTGGCCTGATAGATTCTCCTGTCAGATCACTTGGGCGCATTCCTCAGTCCCAGATCCAATTGCTTGGCACTGCCTCAACTACACAAAGCAGCTGGAAAGTGTCTTAAAGAGGAGGGGAAGCTGATGATCCTGGACAGATGCCACCTGCTCCCTCTTTTCTAGGTAGCAAGCATGTCAGGGTGGGAGGGGCATGTCAGGAGTGGGCATGATGCAGCAGTCCCAATGGGGCTACTACAGCCAGTATAACTTAGAAGCCTGAGCACTGGAGGCTGGTTTCAGAGGTGAAAGTAAGCTGGGATGGTCCGGTATGGCGTACCAGTAAGAGCTGGTACACAGTCGACCATACTGGCGGCAGCTGGGACCCCTGGGGCTCTGGTGGCAATTTAAAGGACCCGGGGCTCCCAGCCACCGCCGCTACCATGCCAGCAGCCAGAGCCCCAGCCAGCCCTTTAAATCACTGCCGCAACCCTGGGGCGCTGGCCCTTTAAATCGCTGGCAGAGCCCCAGGGTAGTGCTAGCTGGGAGCCCTGGGCCCTTTAAATCACCACCGGGCTATGCTGAAGGGCTGGCTGGGGGAGTCTGGCCCCAGCCCTGCTCCTTCCGCCAGAGGCCTCGCCCCTTCCAGTTGAGCCCTCCCCGCCACCTCGCTCAGGACCCCGGCCGCCCTGCGTACTGGTAAGTCCCTTAAGCTACTTTCACCCCTGGCTGGTTTAGACATTGGCTACCCGAAGTGGGGGAAGAGAAAGGTGGCTTTACACTCAGCGCTGTTGAGGATCGAGCTCTTTGCCTCAACCTTGAGCTTTTCACTCACCTGATCTAGTTGAAACCTCAAGTCACCAGGACCAAAGATCACTGAAAAGCACAACTCACACAACAGTGTGTGTAGGAGTCCAGGAACTGTTAAGCTAGCTACTCATTTGTAAGGCTCCCCAACGGCCTGAGAAAAACATCACACACAATGAGTTCCTGCATTCACTCAGCACATATCTATATCTATACCTATATATACTGTACCTACAGAAATCCAAAATCTTAATTGTAATGTTCTTTATTCTATGTTGGTATGCTATTTTGGCACATAGCTACATTCCAAGCAATTCAAAATATGTCAGGATCCTCCCTCCAATGTACATTGGGTTAGCTTGCTTACAGCCCAGGAAGGATCTTGCCTTGTATTAAGTATGCATCCATATTGCATCTGCAATGAGATTTCCAGACATGTTCAAAGAACATTTTACTTGACCATAATATTAATAACTAAAATATTATGGAGAGCTTTCCATCCAGAGGTCCCAAATCATTCAAAAAACTTTACAAACTATAAATAGATCATTTCACCCCTCTTTAATATACGGCCACCTCTGAGATGGAAGGAAGCAGCTTTTAAACTATGCCCAGCAATACTATCCAAATACTTAAGCCAACCACAAATACAGGAGAAAGTTAACGACTGTGCCACTGTGGCAATAACTATTACATATATATTTGTATTACACCAGTGCCTAGAAGCTGCAAACAAGACCAAAACCTCATTGTCCTAGGCATGGTACAGACACATAATAAGAGACAGTCCATACCTTGAAGAGCTTACGAACTAAGTAGACCATACAGACACAGCTGGGAGAAAGGAACTATTATCATAATCATCTTACAGATAGGGTACTGGGACACAGAGAGACTAAGGGCATGTCTATTTGAACACTTACTCTGCAGCAAACTAGGTTGTAAATCTACCCTGTCCTAGCCTGCTGCACACTAACACAAACTGCCTAGGAAATTCGTGGAAGCTCCTTCACCAGAGGTTTTCAAAAAGAGGCTGGATAGCCACCTGTCTTGAGTGGTTTAGACCAGAGGTCGGTAACCTTTCAGAAGTGGTGTGCAGAGTTTTCATTTATTCACTCTAATTTAAGGTTTTGCGTGCCAGTAATACATTTTAACGTTTTTAGAAGGTCTCTTTCTATAAGTCTATAATATATAACTAAACTATTGTTGTATGTAAAGTAAACAATTTTTAAAAAATGTTTAAGAAGCTCCATTTAAAATTAAATTAAAATGCAGAGCCCCCCAGACCGGTGGCCAGGACCTGGGCAGTGTGAGTGCCACTGAAAATCAGCTCATGTGCCGCCTTCAGCACGCATGACATAGGTTGCCTACCCCTGGTTTAGACACAACAAATCCAGCATCTTGGACCGAGGTTAAACTAGATGACCCTTGCAGTCCCTTCTAACCCAATGGTTCTAGGATTCTAACTGTCCGTGTGGACCCCGCTGCCATACACTAAGAGTTCCATGACGTGCTTCAGTATATTCCTGTTTCAAAGCAGGGCAGATCAAAGCACATGATGGAAGGTTCAGTGTGAGGCAGCAGGGTCCCAAAACGGACACCTAGCACGTGGCACACAAGTGCCAGGTAGACTTACACCCCAGCTTGCCACAAACTAGGTGTTCATGTAGACAAACCCTCAGTGACTTGCCCAAAGTCACTCAGGGAGCCATGGCAGAACTAGGAGTCGACCCCAGATCTTCTGAATTCCAGTCCAGTGCCTTAACTACAGCCATAAAACACCTTCCATCCAGGCAGGGATCTCAAGGCATTTATAAATGTTACTGAATTTAAATTCAACCTCATAACAGACATGAGGTAAGTAAATATCTTGGTTCCCATTTTATTATGGTTATTATCTGCATTGTGTTAAACTGTGCAAGCATATAACAAACATACAATCCTGGCCCAAAGTGCTTAATATACCAGTGAGAGCCCGTGCGACTCTTCCACAGTGACATAGTTAACTCATGGCCAACCCTGGAACAGAAAACCAGACCTCCTTTGCTTCGACCACAAAACCATTTAACCTCCAATCTAGGCAGATGGGAAGTCACCTGCATGAGTTACCTGACAGTAAAGCTTAGGTATAAGATAAAGATGGACCATGGGTTGACTAAACTTGGATGTACCCATGTCAAGGCACATGACTGCACAAGCATTTCTTTAATAGAAGCAGCACTTTCCCCTCCTTACACAGACGCATTTGCTCCTGGAGCAAAATAACCTGAGGGATGCAACCCTTTATCAGTACAGTTTTCCAGGATAACTCAGAAGTTTAAATTATTGTATCTGGCACCTTGACACAAGATAGCAAGGTGGCTGGTGCACTCATTAGCTCAGACTCTGTACCTTTGCACATTCTTTTATTTTTAGAGATCTCAATGCCTAGAGAGAAGAGATTTCCATTCCTCTGGCTGGGCCTCATATGGTATAATCTTTTATTCAAAATACTAAGGCATTTCTACTGGGCTCATTAACATGTACGGGGGGTTCTCTTACTTTCTGAAAGAGGGATACATGCTATACACCTATTTTGAAGGAAGATTATTTTGGCTTAACAAGAACTGAGTTTTGGAGATTGCTCCAGAGGCAATCTCTTGTTTTATTAATGTTCAGACACAATAGTGATGTCTCAGCTTAATCAAGAACTTTTTTTTTTTTAATGCTTTTGTCATTTGGCTCTGATATTTGCTCCTTCATCACAGAAGCATAACTAAGACCAAGACCTCTGTTTGGATATGGACTAGCTAAGTATGGACATGTTTGCAACAGGGCTGCCCAGAGGATTCAGGGGGTCTGGGGTCCTCGGCGGCAGGGGGCCCCCGCTTCGGCGGTAATTCGGTGGGGGCCCCGCCGCCAAATTACCGCCGAAGACCCAGCTCTTCAGCGGCGGGTCCCGGGGTGGAAGGACCCCCGCCGCTGAATTACTGCCAAAGATCCAGAGCGAAGAAGCTCCGAGGGCCCGGGCCCCATGAGAGTTTTCCGGGGCCTCCGGAGCGAGTGAAGGACCCTGCTCTAGGGCCCCCGAAAAACTCTCGTGGGGGCCCCTGCAGGGGCCCGGGGCAAATTGCCCCACTTGCCCCCCTCCCCGGGCAGCCCTGGTTTGCAAGCCATGGAAGAGTAGCTAGCTGATATGTCTCTTTCCCACTGTCTGGTTTTGTTGTTCTACTATTTCTGAGCATTGAGTCAATTACTACTAATTATTATTTACCAGGCTCTAAAAGAAAAGAACATTATATTGATCGATCAAAATCTGATTGATCTACCTCTGTCTGACTGATAGAAAAGAGAGATCTGTCCAAGAATATATATTCTGCCCTCACAGGGGGATAGACTCAGCTAATAGTTGTCGTCAAATCCTATGACCAGTAGGAAGATGATTGGTTACCGGGAGATAATTACACCTGTGTCATGCCATTATCAGCACGTTATGAAATGCTACCCCTGCAAATTGTATAGAAACCATATACTGTACTATGGGCTTGCAAATCTCTAATCAAATCCTATATTAAATGGAGACAATGACTGCTCAGTTTAAGTGGGTTATTTAGCATGTTTACAGTAAATCACCTCATGCCTTAAACTAAACTTTTATTATGGCAACGCCTAATGTGTTGATTTAAGTCACATTAAAAAGGAAGAAATGTCTCAGTTGATTCAAATAGCATCCTCTTGCACAGCCTCAAAGTCAGGTCATCCAGGCAGATTACAGAAAGGCAAAGTAAAGGATGCAGAATTTAAGCATAACAAGCTATTAAGCGTCTCACTTGGCATATTACTATGATTCAGGATTGGCTCTAGATTTATGCCCATGCTTGCACCTACAAATTCTACATTACTTAACCTTAGTCAAAACATATGATGAGGAGGAGACTATGAAAAGAAAGGCCATTTAACGCCTACTGTCGCATGTACTTAGAACTCAGACATACACTTCTAAAGAATATTAAGGTTAGAAATGGTTTGAACCAGAACTGTAGATCCAAAGTTCAGTAAAGTCTAGCTCCAAACTTCCCAGCTCAGCCTGTCTCTATATTGGCCTCAGACTGACACACCAAATCAGCCTATAAGATGGATGGATGGATGGATGGATGGATGGATGGATGGATGGATGGATGGATGGATAACTGCTATATAAGTGCCAAGTATCATAATTACCATTAATATACAACTCTTAATCTTGAGGCTGTAAGAATCTGGCTCTAAACTCAAGCCCATCTCTAATTAAGACAGAAGTTCTTCTCTTTCCCCCCTTCCCACCCAACAATATTATTTTGTGCTCATTTGCTATATTGTGAAAAAGAGACACCAAGAGAGCCTAGTGCTGTGGACTAGCAAATTCAGGAATGGACCAGACAGTCAGGTCCATTCCTGGTGAAACCTAACTGAGCTACAGACGTACAGTCCATCTCTAGCAGAAAGACATCAATACACCACATGAAGTGACACATGCCACTAGCCTGTTGCCCAGTATAATTGGGAAGCAATGTAAAGAAGAGGAAAGGTAAATCTATACAGTGAAAAATCAAGAGAGGCTCGGGAAAGAATACAAAACTCAAGATGAGAGACCTGGTGCAGAAATAAAATTACTTGATTCATAACATCATAGTTTTATCTGTAGATTAAAAAACTCTTTAAAATGTTTGAGTAAATACAATTATCCCCATTTTATGGATCGGATAATGAAGATACAGAGCCCTTAAAAGGCTTGCCAAGGCCACAAAGCAAGTCCTCAACAAAGATGGGGATGGAGCTCCACTGACATCAATGGCAAAACTCCCACTTACTTCAACGGGGTGAGGATTTCACCTCAGATTCTTAATCCTGTGCTGCACACGCTGCACTACTTCTCAACCATTTAGGATCAGGGGCGGCTCCAGGCCCCAGCCCGCCAAGCGCGTGCTTGAGGCGGCACGCCTGCGGGAGGTCCACCGGAGCCGCGGGACCAGCAGACCCCCTGCAGGCACGTCTGCGGGAGGTCCACTGAAGCCACGGGACCGGTGACCGGCAGAGCGCCCCCTGCGGCGTGCTGCCATGCTTGGGGCAGCGAAATGGCTAGAGCCGCCCCTGTTTAGGATGAGGCCATTTAACCCAAAGCAGAAAAAATTATGCAATCGGCGTGACTCAAACAGCACAGCCAGGAGAAGAGGAGTGGGAGATGGCTGAAATAGAGAAATAGAAGATATGACACAGAAGGCTGAATAGGAAGCCAGCAAAACAAACAAATACATCAAATTAAGAAAGCAACAAAACTGAGAACAAACCCAGATAGTTTAAAATCAAAACAGTCAAAGGCATCATTAGAAATAGTTTTGCCTTTAAAGCAAAAAGCGGTACATGTGTTTTATTCCAGTGTTTTCACATTGACAATTTCATAACTTAATTTATATTTTTTCCTTTCTGCTTGTGGTTGGAGAAGTTCAGAATAAAATGGCAGATATGCCAAGCCTGGACATCAGTTACAAATTGACACACAGTGCACTGCTGGGATCAAAGCCAAAGCCCACGATTCCCCATCTCTCTGAAATCATTCCTCAATATTAGCCACCTCTGCCTGCAGATGCACTGCTATCGACGGTCACCTCTAAGGACCCATTCTGCTTTGGATAAATAATTCTGTATTTATGTTGGCTTGATCCATCTAAATCAGACCTTATTTACACTGGTGGGGGGGAAGGGGTGGCTGTTGGCACTAGACTGATTACACCATTGCAAATATCAAGCATAAATACACTTCTCTAGTATAAACTGTGATTTGTACTGGTGCAGCTTCCTTCCGGTGATATGCACTGGTGCAAGCCATGGCTTATAATGATGTAGCACATCTACACTAGGGGTTTGCAGCACAGTACCTACAATAATGCAACCCTACCCCCAACCCAATACAAACAACCAAAAACAATGTGGTCTTCCCCTACCCTCCCTCACCAGAACATTTATTTTTAGACCCACATCCACTCCAGCACCCCAGTTCTACTGCAGCCTTGGACACAAATGTATTTAAAGCCTTCAAGTGCTAGCCTGAGAGCTTTCTAGGGCTGAGAATATCCTTCTTATTTCTTTGTACTATGCCTAGTACAAAGGTGCTATTGTAATACAAAAAACAAAACAAGGTCTATAAAGGGACTCAATCTAAACTGAACAGGATTGACAACAATTTGTATCACAAAGCAATACGCCTGGCAACGCTTCTCAAAGGAGACTAGCATCAAATCAACGTTGCTGTCTTTAAAGCATAAATGAAAACATCAGTTTTGGATGTTGCACTTGCTAGCTATAAACACAGAGGCAAAGAGAATATCATTGCAAGGGAGCAGTAGCTGGTTCCACTCCTCAGCTTGTGTCGCCTGCAGATGGGGCAGCGCACAGCAGAGCCACCTGGCCATGCCTCCATGTAGGAGGCGGAGCACGGGACATGCCGCTGCTTCCTGAAGCCGCTTGATGTAAGTGCTGCCTGGAGTCTGCACCCCTGAGCCACCCCCCATGCCCCAGCCACCTGCTCTATCCATGATCACTCTCCCACCCTCCGAACCCCTTGGTCCCAGCCTCCTACATCCCAAACCCCTCCTACATCAGCTCCACCCCAGAGCCTGCACCCCCAGCCAGAGCCCTCATCCCCCTGCACCCCTCCCTGCCCCAGCCCAGAGCCCCCTCCTGCACCCTAAATGCCTCATTTCTCGCCCCACTCCAGAGCCCGCACCCGCAGCCAGAGCCCTAACCCCCTTCCGCACCCCAACTTCAATTTAATGAGCATTCACGGCCCACCATACAATTTCTGTACCCAAATGTGGCCCTTGGGCCAAAAAGTTTGCCCACCCCTTGCCTAGCACATATTCTTCTGCTCTCCTAGTTTTGGAAATATGAGACTTAATTCCAAAACTAAATCATCCTTTTCCAGAGTTTCTGGGACAAAATATTGAGACATACAAAATGATCCACAGAAATGTTTGGTTTAAATTTCACAGTCTGCAGTGGACTTACCGATCCAAAGTATCCTGAGGCACTTTACTCCCTCCAGCTCTTTTGGTGGCACTAGCATTCTTGTTGGCCGTCATGGTCATTTCTGCTCTCTCTGGATTTGGATACCTGCAAGAAACCAAGTCAAGCGATTAAGCTTTCCAAAGTGCTAGAGATAATATTCCCAAGATACCATGTCAACAGTGGGCAAAACCCAGAGCATCTTCTCATTTTGCAAAATCTGGTCAGATAGATAATGATTCTGCAAAACCAAATCCCCTGACCAATTGTGGTTCAGACCTGAATCCCGTTTTTTCAGTCCCAAAGTTGAAGTGATGTGTGTGTAGGGGTTGGATATATGGCTCTGATTTTGGCCTATCCCTATTAGCACGGAGATGGATCTTGGTTTTGCAAAATTTCACTAATTGGCTTTAGCCCTCTGTCCAACGGTGCTTGCACAGAAGTCAGTAGTTGCAGAGAGTGACACTGGCAAATGATAAAGCTGAAACTAAAATTCTGGATATTCTAAAAAAAAAAATCTAAGAAACTTGACACAGTTTGTGTCCACACTACACCATTTTTGATCACAGCCACAAGCACATTGCGGAATCATGCTCAAGCCTGTTGGTTACATGAAGAGATCAATGGATGGTTCTGACTAGCTCCCCTGGCAGTAATGGGATTATTTAAGTAAAGTTACCTTGAGATACTAAGATGGCAGAATCAGTTTTTTTGCCTTCCTGCTCTGCAGAAAGGTGGTAATAACTCCTAATTACTGCCTAGCGGTACTGGGGGATGGGATCTGGGAACAAACCAAAAGCCATAAATTAAATTTTAATCATAATGAAAAATATACATATCCAATTATTATTTCTAGAATTTCCAATCCAAGCAAAATCTAACATTCCTGAGTTTACAGATTCCTTATGGCTGGCCTGATGTAAAAGAGCCTCCAAATGCTGTTAAAAATAGACAAATTTTGTTTGTTCTGTTTTATACCCAGGAGGCACAAAGAATAACCAGAATCCTGTAGGAATGTCCATGTGGAGATGGCAGGCAGTGTGGAGAAGACCTTGCTGATGTATTTCTTGTTTGTATGTGTCTCATGGGGCTACATCTATCAGCTTGTTTCTCAACTGCAAAGGGGCTTAGATGTGTAACACAGGAATTGCTGAGCAAAAACACATTCTGGAAAAAACTCAGTGGTAAACAAGGGAGAGATGGTGACTGGTAACTCTGTGTTCGGCAAGTCCCACAAGTATGTGAGAAAGGAATGCCAGAGAAAAGCTGAACTGTTCAGTCATGCTCCAAAGAGGGGGACTGCACAGACTGAGTTGACTTTTGCAACATCTCCACATACTGGCAAAGAAACAACCCATTACTGAGGGATTGATTCTGCCCCCATCCCACTGATGTCAGTGAGAATCTTGTGCAGAGATCAAGAGCAGAATATAGCTACAAAATCTATGAGCCAGATTCTAATCCCAGATGTGTGACTGGTGCACTCCTCCATCACATACCTCTTCAGACTAGACCCCTGGCTCTGTGAATTGCCTGCATTAGTCCCACTTCACTGGTATAGGGTAGTGCTCTGCTTACAGCTGCTTTAGGGGCATTCCTTAGCTGTTATAGAAATGTTTTGTCAAAGGGGGGAATAACCCTACCTTTAAATACCACACAGCATCCCTCATGAGGTAAACAAGACAAAACTCAGGTACCGTGAACACTAAGTGGGTCCTTTATTTAGGATGCTGGGCACTCTCCCAGACACTAGCTCGCAATAGCTTTCGAGTTCTCAGTAGCTTGGAGCTTGTGTTGCTGAGTTGCCACCCAGGGGCTGCTTAAGCCCTGACCAGAATTGCTGACCACGGAACCCATTAATAGCATAGTTAATGCGAAAATAAAAAGTATTGCAAGACGCGCTGTTTAGCTAAACCCATAATAAATCAAGGCTGCTTGAAAAGCAAACTATAACGTGATGCTGACAAATGAGCTGGGTATTGACAACACATAAAGCCTTGTACAAACAGACTCATCACTGCAAAGAGGACATTCTCTAAACTGTTTTATTCCACTGCAAATAAGGTCACAGAAAATTCATGTGGAACGCAGCTCAAACTGTAGAATCACTTATACAAACTACAGATTCCAAGAGTTTTATGATTGTCTTGCATGTATTCGCTTTCCCAGATCAGATGAAAGTTTTTTCCAGTCACTGATATTTTTTTCTGCAGTAAAGCTCCCCAAATTCCACTAACGTCTCAATATTATTGTTATTATACATGCCAGATAGCAGAGCTGCAATGAACCGCCTGCTACAATTGGGAGAGGACTTCTTTGGGAGGTGGGGGGGGGGACAAAAAACACAACCCTCTGAAGCTAGCCAGGCTTTCTAGGATTGCAAATTCCACAACGAACCAATAGCTTCATAGTACTTTCCACCCACCAGTGCTTTTACTGGGAAGACTGTCTGAATCACTAATACAAGGTGCTGAAAATAAATGAAATAACTACAGCATAATGTCAAACGATGACTTTTACTACACATGTGCTATATCCATTTTAGAAGACTTACTTTTCTGTTAGAAACCAAGATGGACTTAATTGATTCAAGAAACCTGGGACGCAAATCTGTTTTAGAGGTGCTGCAGAGTAGCGTAAAACTTAGGAACGATACACACACGCCCCCCAACAAAAAAAAGTATTTTCTGTTTGGAGCATCTTTGCAGCACTATGAAACTTGATATCCTTGTTTTCACATCAAATACGTGATAACTTAAACCCTGTATTTCAAAGCTACCATGAGCTCTCTGAACTGACTAACTGTTGTTTAGAACTGGCTTTTTTTCAGTAGAAAAGGAAGCAGTTTTTGAAAAATTCATAAAACATGGCAAATTTGGGGGCAAAAATCTTGAGTTCAAAATACAACGCAAGATTTCCAGCAGTTTTACATTTCCTTGTGAATAGTTTGCACAGCTTTATTCAGACCTTTGTTTGTTGTTTTGCCAGACCCTCTTGCTCAATCTAGACATCGTGGCATCTTTTCCAATGTGGATGTTGAGTTCTGTTTCACGTGAAAGATTGACTGTGATAGTGGAACCCAGGGACTTGTTCACCACTTCAAGTTCATAGTTGTTGATCTTGATGGAGGGTGCTTTCTCAGCTCCTTGGCACATTATCTTCATCTTTTTTCAACTTATGTGAAGCCCAAAGTCTTTACAGGCTTTGGAAAAACTGTCCATAAGGATTGTCACTGCTGCGTCATCAGCAAAGAGGAGGTTTTGGATAAGGGCCTCCTGGGTATTGATTTTAGATCTTGGATTACGTAGGACATGAGGAAAAATGGTCAGGGTGGTTAAGTATGAGAATAAATTGCCTAGGGAGGTTATTGAATCTCTGTCATTGGAGATTTTTAAGAGCAGGTTAGACAAACACCTGTTGGGAATGGTCTAGATAATGTTTAGTTCAGTCCCCTGCACTCATGGCAGGACTAGATGGTCTATGTGATAGCTGGCTGAGGTAAAAACTAGGCTCCCCTTAATGACATTAAGGCCTCTGAATCTCCTGATGTGTCCTATGGATTTGGAATCACCATTTTCCGTTAACTTGAACGCAAGTACTTTCCCAGCTAACTTCTGCTCTCATTTATACCAGCAACTGCAGTTACACTGATTCATAGGGCCAGATCCTCAGCTGGTGTAAATACATGTAGCTTGGCTAAAGTTAATGGAGCCATGTCAATTTACACCAGCTGAGAATGCAGGACAGAGGTTTTAAGGCCGAGGAGTGAGGGGGGGTGGGGTGGTCACTACAGTCACCAGTTCTGACCTGCATAAAACAGGCCATAGAATTTACTCAGCAGTTCCTGCACTGCAGGAACCTATTCTTTCCTATTGTGTAAAATGAATGCTCTCAAGCCCAGTCACTTGTGGCTGACTTAGAGGCTCTCTCTTATGGTATGTCTACATTTCAAGATTGGGGCACAATTCCCAAATCGAGGTGTCATACTTGCACTAGTTCTCAAAAGGCATCCAATCTCAACATAAAGACTCCAGATGATGCATTCACCACACAACTTGGAAGTTAATGAAAAAAAAATTGCATCTTGAATTTTTCTAACTTCAACTTACTGGCGTAACTAAGAGCAGAAGGTGGCCCTTCATTTGAAACTCCCCCAGCTTAGCAGACTTATATGTTTTCATTTTATAGCCTACTCAAAATCCCTCCCCAACCATATGGTACTTTTTCCTACTTAGACTTAAACAGGATTCATTATACTCTGTTTTTTTTAAAACGTCCCTCATTTCTACAGCATATTTTCCAGTAATTATACAATTCCAATTAAAAGTCCTTAAAGTATGTTGCAATCCTTCAAAGCCAGCTCTCTGAAAGTCAGAAACATTAGCATTGTTTATCTGTCAGCTTATGAACCGTTCAGATTCCATTATTTACCAAAGAGCTCTGAACTCAAAAAACCCAGAACTTTTTAACATCACCAAGATCCTAACCCTCTTGCTCTGACAATTACTGGGTTCTAGCCTGCGATGTAGTCCCTGGTGCAAGGGACCCACTTAGCCCTGCTCAAATGCATCAGGTGTGAGGAATTTTGGGGGAATGTAGAAAGGTGATGGAGTGGAATAAGAAGTATTGTCTAGTGCTTTAGGATAGGGGGTGGTGAGTCTGGACTTCTGGGTTCTAATGTGGCTTTGTCACTGACTGAGTTGGGCCCTAATTCTCCAAAGACTTAATCTTTGATGGCAATGGGGCTACTCACCACGCATAGAAGTTCAGAACGTAGGCAAGTTTTATTGCAACAGTCTTGCTGTGTAATGTTGAGCAAGGCCCTTCAAATTCTGTACCTCACTTTATCATGGGTAACGTGTGTCCTGTCTTAATTGTTGCAAAGATTAATTAACGTTCATGAAGAGTTTGGAGCTGCCTGGATATGAACACTGCTACGTATTAAATACACGGGTGACCGATGTACCAGGGAATAGCTGATTGCTTGAGACCCAAGGCTTGCATGTGTTTCTAAAGCCCCAGTCCAGGCAAATTATTTTCATCTTGCAAGTTGTGGTGATCAAAACAATATGAGGATATTTTATTGCTGCAGATCTGAAGGAACAGTCCCCCTCCTAAAGGAATATCAGAAGCCATTTTTGAGAGCTAGAGACTTAATGGGAAACAAGCCTTTATAGAGAAGGGAAAGCATTGCAAGCTACTAATCCTGGTGCATGCTTTGAAAAATGGTCCCTACACCGTATTATGACTAAATCCCTGGAAACAAATAATTAATATAAAGAATAATAAATAAATAAATAATAAATAATAATAATATGGTGAGATTGTTGACCGATTATTTATTCAGTTAGAAGGAGCTGTTCCTGGTGTCTAGGCATCTAGGGGTTAGTTCTAAAGCAAGAACATTTTTTCTAAATGCTTTGTTTAAGGATATCTTGCCTACATTTCAAGAACAGCTGCACTGCTCAACTCTCTTTGGTGACACAGCTTGGCTTGGTGGCAGTTTGCCTGTTCCATTCCAGTAAAACATATTAGTATGTTCTCTCACAACAGCCCCAATGCCCTATTTGGTTAAAAAAGGAAAATCCACCCTTGTAAGCCAGTGACTGTTTAAAATTTGTTTGTCTCTAGTGTGCATCTGTAGAGATACGGTGACGTTTCACTCCATATTCTTTATAAAAATATGCTTATGATATGAATATGACATAATGGATACATACTTTATGCAAGATAGGTCTTGTAAGGTATCACTGGAAAGGTTATGATTTACTAAATGTGATTATCCAATTTGTATGCTCGTATCATTTCTGTATCTAAGGTTAGATAGAAATATGGTTTCTAGTTAGAAATATGGACTATGTAACAATTACAACTGGGTGTGTACTGGGAAGACACCCACCAGACGACAGGCCATCAGATTTGATGAGCCATCAGGAAGGAACAACAAAACCATGACGATATTAATCTCTTTCGCTCCTGGGAGGTGTCCAAGGACGTAACTGTGACACTACTAGGTCAGGTGGTCTTGTCACCAGATACTAAGCATTACCTGGGACTTCTTGTAACTTTCCACTGGAAGGGAAGGGGGGTCAAGTTTGGGAAACAAAGGATTCCCGTCTTATGTAAATCCTATTTAAGGGTGGGGAGGAAGGCAAATGTGTCTCCTCTTCTCCAGACCAAGTCCAGACTGAGACAGGGGTCCAGTCTGAAAAAGAATATAACTGGAACTCTGAACCACAGAAACTTTGCAACCTGCCTAAAATAACATTTATGGTAAAAAATTACATTTTGTAACCTGTTGCTTAAGTATATTGAGCTTAGCTCGCATACTTTATTTGCTCAGTAATCTGCTTTGTTCTGTCCATTATCTCTTATACTTACTTAAAATTCACCTTTTTGTAGTTAGTAAACTTATTTCTTGATTATAATATAACGCAGTTTATGTAATTTCTACCTTGGGAGGCAAGAAGTTGTGCAAATCTCCTCCCACACTGAGGGAGAAGGAGAATTTCATCAAACCTTTGGATTTGTACCCCTTAAAGAGAGTGGGCACGTGTGCGCTGGGGGAGCCCTCTCACACAGAGCTCATTTCACTCTGCGTCTGCAGCGGGGGGTGGCCCTACCTGTGTATGTGCTGCAAGAGGCCAGAGAGCCTAATCCAGCAAAGCAGTAAGAGGGAACCCAGGCTGATTGAGCAGGGGAGGCTCAGTTAAACCCCAGCACATCAGGTGACACCCCTAAGAGCCCAAACCCATCACAGATACCATAAAGGCCATTTTTATAGGACATTGTCCCCCAGGTATTCTCAGGCTTTGGCTACACTTACACTTTGAAGCGCTAAGTGTAGTCAAAGCGCCAGCGCTGGGAGAGAGCTCTCCCAGCGCTGTCCGTACTCCACCTCCCTGAGGGGAATAACGGACAGCGCTGGGAGCCGCGCTCCCAGCGCTGGGGCTTTGACTACACTGGCGCTTTGCAGCGCCGCAATTTGCAGCGCTGGAGAGGGTGTGTTTTCACACCCTGCTGCAGCGCTGCAAATTTGTAAGTGTAGCCAAGCCCTCTGTTTTAGCTGCAGCTTCTAGGTTGATCCCATCTTGAGGATTCCGACATGAAAGCAGCTCCTTTTCTTGTGTGATGTCAGAAGAAGTGCTAAAATCCAAACAAACATCCAAAATCATGGCTAGCGAAAAATAACTTTTGTTTGCTCACTAAAAACTTGTGAAGAGAAGCACATGTCAAAGTTTGTGTCATGATTTAAAAAGAGACATGTTTGTTTTCTTATTGCAGCTCAACACAAAGCTGTGAAGCCAGAAGGAGAGAGGAAAAGACCAGAAGAAGAGAGACTCAGCTTGACTTTTCCGACTAGCTTCCCTATCCACGGGACTTTATTAGCTACAGTAGAAAACAAAGAGAGGACACCACGCCTAGCTTTGGATAATTTTTCATCATAGCAGCCTTCTGTATGCGTCTTCCCACTAAAGCCAAGTTTTAGTAAAGAAGTAGTTAGACGTTCAAGATGGTTAATGTCAAGGTGCGGAGAGAGAGAGGAGTATCAGAATACTCAGCTTTGCTCTCTGGTCACATGTGCCACTCTAGAAAAATGCTTACCATGACCATCCCATACAGAAGCAGTGTTCAGGGTATAAATTTAGGGCTCTACCCTACAAGCCCTTAAGAATGTGAATAGTCCCAGTGGGACCACTCAAGCAAACAAAACAGTGTCACCAATTCCACACATTCAAAAATCATGGGTAAGGTCTCACACACACAAAAACAAAACAAAAACAAACAAACACACAAAAAACCTACCACAATTCTGAGAGACTTAAATATCATGGGATTTTAAGAATAATAAATGTGTGGCTCTTTTTTAGTTGCCTCCTAGTGTTGGAGTCTTTGAGGGTCATGCTTTCAAGCTCTCCTCTCTAACCATTAGGGATAGAAACTTTTGGGGTTTTTTTAAATGAAAGCTGAGATTCTCATGTGATCATATTACTCCAGGAGACAGGGATGTCAGAAAAACACCAAATATCATGAGATTCTCAGGAAAATGGCAAGATTGGGCAACACTTAAAGGGTTTACAGGTTAAGACCCTTAGATTCCAACAAATCCATAAATGCAACATGGGCCAAACCATGGCCACAGGGTTACAGTGGACTCCCTGGGCCTTCACAGTAGAGAGGTGCCAGAATTTCTGAAGGGCCAGTCATCAAGTTGGGAGCTCACACCAGTCTGTGGGTGCCAACCATCGTGTAACTGATTGGTTGCTCTACAGCTCTTGCTACTGTAGCAAGCACATCCTCAGGATTGTTCAGACTTCCCTCTATGAGGGAAGTCAGAGACCTGCACACAGGGCCCAAAATGGATTATTTGCAGAGCACCTCAATGTAGATTTTTCCTCTTGATTATAGTTAGGCATAATTTTATATCTGTAGTGTAGGTTCTATAGTACTAAAGAATATGGCAATTTGCCTGCCGGGGAATATTTGGTTTAATGCAACAAATGCTCACCCATGTTCTCATGCATCACACTCATCCCTGCACAAAGGTGCTCAAAGATGAGGAAAAGGGGGCACAAGTAGCACCCCCTCCCCTGTGTCTCAATGCAGAGTCTGGGTACAATGTGATCCTTGCACTCCTCTAAGCACAAGGCTTGGGAAAGCTAGCACCACTGCAGCCACTGGCTTTTCCAAAGTGGATGGGAAAAGGGATGGAGCTTAGCTATGCCATCTTCTATAGCACCCAGCACTTAGCAGGCATAGAGTACCACAGAGGCCTTGCTTTCACCAGGAGGACCTATTGTGACCATGCACAGAACGTGCTAGCATAACCCACTCGCACAGCCTTGTTTCTCCACCAATGCCCTTTTCTTGGAATAACATTAGTCACTATCCAGAAATATGTCACCGTTTAGTGAAGAAAATAACGTTGAGAGCACTTGGCTCTTTATGGGAAGCCATTAAAGGAGCTCCAAGCAGACTGAGCTGCATAGCTATGATGAACGGCCAGGAGGGAGGCTGCATTCCTTTTCTCAACTATTTCCTGACAATCCTCTATGACTGCACAGCTCTGAACTGGACAACTCTGAGCTGGAGAAGGAGGGAACTTCCTCTCTATGAGTGACTTTTAAACTGACATGTTTACAGCAGGGAAAATAAAAAACAACCACTCCACATTGGAACACAGTTCAGTTCAGTTCCTCGCAGAGTGCCCAGAAGAGACCTCTAAGCCAGACCGTTCAGAAAGGCTCAGCATACACAGCTGAAGCCAGATTTTCACAGGAGCTCAGAACCCACTTGGGAACTTCATTTAGGGGCCTACAAGGGAGATGAGCTCATTTGAAAATTCAGTCCCGGCTGTAGCAACTGAATCTCTGAGCCCTAGTGTCTGACTGCCATGTTACTGTGAAAAGTGGCCACTGCACACAGGATACTAACCCGTCCCCTTTTAATTAATTTGGGATAGTTAAATATTTACATTGGTACAGGCTGAATCTTGCAGTCCTCACTCAGACAAAATCCCCATTGGCTTCTGTAAGCCCTTTGATTATGAACTACTCACTGCAACAGTTAGACCCTGATCCAGCAAAGTACTTAAGCATGTGCTGAACTTTACACAATGGAATTACTCACATGCTTACATTCAATACATGATCAAGTGCTTTGGTGGAGTCGAGGCCTTACTCAAAATTAAGCACCCCTCCCCCCAGAAACATAATAAAGGAGTTAGGAACCTAAGTGACTTACAAACTTGAATCCTATTCAATGGGACATAGGCTACTAAATCACTTACACATTTCGGACAAATTTTACTCAAAATAAAGTTATCTAATAGCATTTCCTCTATTTATGGGCTGAGAGGCATCGTCACCCATCTAAGGCCATATTGCAGATCTCGTCTGCTGATGTTGAGAGTGTAGAGATGTTGTGAAGCCCAAACCAGGTTTGCTTGTACACTAATCTACTCCTTAAATATCTGCATTTGTCAAATCTTGACCTGATCAGCAGTAGACATATGCCAGAAATCCTTAATGATGAGAAATTTCCTTCATCTTCTTTTGGCTTTTTACTTTCAGTCATGCTGCCGCCTATCAGCTGATGCCATAAATCCTCCAGCAGATAGAACAGACAAATTCTACTCAGAGTGTATTACAGTCCAAAATTTGTGCTAAAAGTGTCATGTTAAAGCACTGTATCATTCTCATAACTCCAACGTTGCTAAGACAATCAGAGCTATAAAACACAAAGAAAACCACATAAAAACTAAACAAGATCAGCACTGCTGTCCCATATTTGCATGTCATCTACTGGACATTTTCAATATTGTTAAGATGGATTTTTTTGTTGTTGCAATTATGGGGAACATATTGTGATATGTATTTGACAGAGTTCTGAATTTAGGTAAGTATACTGCTTGGCTTTTATGCTTTTCACTGTTTCTGGATTTATTTATTTATTCATTTATTAGAGTATAGCATTAGTAGGGTTTTGGTTTTTTTAATTCTTGGCCTTGGATATTTAAATCAGGTCTATAAGTAAGGTGGATTTGAACTAAACCCTGCCTACTTACATTTGTATAAATCTGGAATGATAAAACTATGTATTGATTTGTGCCTTGTTTAAAGCAAACTGTGATAAACCACTTATTCCTTAATTTGACCATTAGTTTATGAGTTATTTCCCTTTTTGATAAGGTATAGCTATTGTCAAACAAGCAGAGAAGCAACTTCACTGTGGCAAAGACTTACTAATACATTTGTGCTAATTATTTAACTCGCAAATGAACATGTCCAGTACTGCAAATACATTACACTGAAGATAAACTTTTACACACTCCATAAACTTCACTGCACATTACTGATCTATCTGAAACTGTGCACCTAACTGTTCCATGGGAATATTAGAAGTGACTGCTCCCACAATGGTAGGGAAGGAAACATTAAGAAAACGTGCCTGGTCATTGTTCAGTCAGAGTCCCTTCCTAGGCTGAGGGGGAAAGATACATAAAATCACATTAGCTAACTTGATTTGAAACACCCCTTAACATCTAGCATTGATGCTGTTTATCATGTTTGCTGATCTTAGTGAAATCTTTAAGGAAGCCTAAGTTTCAACGTCACCAGCTAATGCAACTGTAAAAGACCATAGGCTAGGATAAAAAGGTATGTTTTTTGCATATATAACACATGCTAACATGTTCTAGACATGACTAGCTTGACTAGGTTTGCACTTATTGAAGACAGTCTGTCTTATCCAACAAATATGTTAGAGTGCATTAGCTAATGCATGTTATCATCACACCTTTAAATCCTCATTTACACAAGGTCTTAAAGTGCATCTACAGTAGGGCATGTCTGGACTAGGATAAAAGGCTGGTTTCTTAGATCATGTTAACTAGCACAGTCTAACATTTTCTGAAACTTTAGTGTAGACAAGGCATGTTGAACTATATTAGTTAATCAGTTGAAGTCTGGATGTGAGCTTAAGGCTCATCTCAACCAGGCAACACCTGTAAAAGTTTCCTTATCTACAACAGAGTTTTAAAACATTTGCTAATTTTTTTAAAAACACTGTTTACCCTAGGTGTAGGAGGTAAGTGGTATTTCAAATAATGTTAGCTAACTCAACTAAAAGCACCTTTTCCCTTGTCTAGAAAAGCACTTAGATCCCATGGTCTAGATTCTGAACTCAGTTACTCAGAGGAATGAACTGCTGAGTTGCTGGTCTAATGAAGAGAGGATGCTGGATCAGAGACAATCTGATCCAAAGAAATTGTCCCTGTGCTAAATTGAGCACATACTACATTCAGCAAGGCACTGAAACCTCAAGAGGGCCTTTATACTTCCATTTTAAGGCAGAACTACTTTACTGTAGAATTGCACTCTAAATGTATTTTATGTCACTAATGTATATAAAGTACATTTTGGATTCTGCAAGTATAACAACTATTTGTACTTCTTTTTGAAAAAAATGGAAGCAAAAGGGAAAAAATGATGAAAAAGGCCCATTTAACCATTCTCTCTCTTACACAATGAAATATGCCACTTTTGATGCATTAAAAGAGCCATATAAATTTTGCCATGAACTTTTCAGATGACTTCAATGAGAGCTACATGTGGGCATCCCCAGATCTGGACCATCTGATCAAATCCTTTGTTGGAGTCATTAGGCATATCCCTAGATAATTTAGGAGGGTAGAAAACCACAGTATTAATGAAGTTTTTCTGTACTAGGCCTGAATTGAACCAAAGTTATTTTATGCTGGTCTAAGAGTCCCTTTATGTTAAACTCTAGTTGAATTCCCAAGTTAGAAGTGAGAATGGAATGTGTAACTGTTTCTTATCAGTACAACACGGACAGCAGGAGATAGTAAAAAGAGGCCCCTTTTTACTATCTGTGTTTAGTTTAGAAAGAGGGGAGGGGAGGGGAGGCGAGGCAAGGTAATAAATTCAGAAGTAAACCAAGGTAACAGCCTTGAAAAGTTACGAGATGAATTGTCTGCTGTCAAGGATGATTTAATTGTTAAATATACACTGTATAGGAGTGGGGAGGAGACTAGTGGGGGGTAATGAGGATGCCTTGTTGAAATCATGTATAAGAAGACACACACAGCTTGTATCTGTGTGTGCAGGATTTGAGATGGTAAATATCTCCCTGGCACCTTACTTGAGCTCAAATAAACTTTTTCTGCATTCTCCACCCTGGTGTGATAATTAGTGCGACGCACACCGGGCAACGAACCACTGTTTGCTGCCTCAGGCCTTTTTGGGCCGGCAACAGTCTTGGCGCCCAACGTGGGGCTCGAGGCAAAATTATGCCTTGCCCGGACTCCTCCAATGGCCGGTGGACGACAGTCACAGCCGATGCCCAGCGCGCACCGGTGCTTTTACCGGGGGCCTCGGCAGAGACGCGTCAGGCTGACCTTGGAGGACACAACGGTGCAACGCGCTCAGATAGTGGAGAAGCAGCTGCGGGCGACGGTGAGGAACCGGTCCTGTGGAAAAGGTAGGAACAGTTCAGTGCTGTTAACCTTTTGTTTGCCTGTTAAGACCTGGGGACGCCCAGTGTCTTCCCATAGGTATGGGGCAGGGATGGAGTACAGGCAGGGCATGGTGTATGCCCCCAGAATGCATTCTAGCAAATTGGAAAGTGTTTGGTTTGGATCCAATGACTAAGGGTAAACTAAAAAGGTTCTGTACAGTTGACTGGCCTCAATATCAACTAGAGAGCCAGGAAAGGTGGCCACCAGAAGGATCACTTAATTACAACATGATCCTTCAATTACTTTTGTTTTTTGTTAGCGAATGGGTAGCTTCTGAAGCTGTTTGTATAAAGAGCTCTTGTAAAAATCCCCCACCATATGCCCCAGAGCTGCACTGGGAGGAGGATTGTCCGTGGGAATAATGGTCTTGGTGTGTGTGTGTGTGTGTGTGTGTATACCAGTGTGAGTGTCTGTTACTGGAAGACGCCCAGATTAACCTGTGAAGCAAATGCTAATGATCAGGAGTAGTCTAACGCAAGCCCAGTAACTAGTGGATCTTTAGGAGATCCGACCCACGGTGGGCTGACTCAGCCTGGCATCGTCCGGCGAGGAAGCTGCCTGGGTCTAGGAATGTGTGAACCCATCTTCCCTCCCCCCCCCCTGTAGGGAGAGATTCTTAGTTTATGAGCCGCTAGCGCGGACAGGGCCCCCCTCTTTGTGTGTGTAAGTGGAAAATGGGGAAGGGACAGTCTAAATATTCTACCTCACCCCCTAAGGGTACCCCAGCATAGTACATGTACGTACATTATGGTCCTGAAACCTGCAGGTAATTTAGAGAATTGGAATCTTTACACGCGTGAAAATCCATCTAAACAATGTCCCATTAGAAGGTACCTTCAATCTAGATAAGATCATATATCTCAGAGGAGCTTTTAATTACCAAAAGGAAAAGCCTCTGACACGGTGTGAGCAATTCGTCTAGGAATGGGTTAATTTGAAACTCTGCTAAGCCCAGAGATAAAGAGAGAGCTGCTCTGTGTATTAGGTCAGACTATGTTAAGTATAAAGAAAAACTGCTTTTAGCCCCAGCTGGCTGTGGGAAAATATAGACAGAGGTAAATTAAAGGTAATATAAGTTACAGAACTGAGATTGCATTTGCAAAGCTTAACTGTTCAGTGAGATTTAACAGTCTTTGCAATCCCAGAGCTGGTATGGCTTTGGTGACCTGAACTGGGATCTCTGAAAGAGACACTGCAGGAGATTCCAGGGTGTAAAAGAACAGCTTTCCCAAGAGTGGAAGCATGTTGGAAATACTGGGATAAGCTGTATACAGAATAATCTCCTGTCCACCTATTCCCCTTCTCTGAATGTTATATACAGACGTGGCCAGTCTTGATATGTGTGAGTATTAAAGTGGCTTAAGGCTTGGGGAAGCTTTGGGGTTTGGTTATATGGTGTGTTTTATCCTCCCCCAACGTCCCTGCAGTAGATAAATTGGTAACAGATTTGTCACAGTTTGGTGAGTAATTGAGAATGGGGGAGCCCTATAGAATTTACACCATCTATTTGTTTTACCTTTGTTATGTTGTGTTTCTTTTGTTTGGAACTGTTGGTGTTATATGTTGAGGATTGCATGATTGAAGGTGAGCCTACTCTCA
Source organism: Mauremys mutica (assembly GCF_020497125.1). Taxonomy (NCBI): domain Eukaryota; kingdom Metazoa; phylum Chordata; order Testudines; family Geoemydidae; genus Mauremys; species Mauremys mutica. The sequence continues at coordinate 99,654,995 of NC_059075.1, read as the reverse complement.
GCTGCAGTAAGTCTGAGAACTAGAAAGGGGTTCTTCTACCCCAGTTGCAGCAGGACTGGGCAATAGAGTAGTTGGAGAAAAAGAACAAATATGTACTTGATAACTAGAATTGAGCAATTAAGAGCATAGATCATGACCCAGACAGCAACTCAAACCTGCGCTCAGGGCAAGTTGCAGGCTTTGAGACAGGATTTCTAGTTAGAAAAGGAAGCCCTGGTTAAGCAAGTACCAGTCCTTCAGGGACTTGCCAAAATTTAACTATTTGTGCTCAGCATACACCGTAATAGTAGTGTGTTTGCTACAAGGGGAGATTAAATAATTAAACACCAGTGGGCCATGTGTTTTGCCCAGGTGGCAAGCCTCACAAGGGAAGACTTAGGTAGTCTTGTGAGTTAAAATGTTTTAGGGAAAAAGACCAGAAGGGTGGGGGCTAGTTGAGAAGCCAACCCCCCCCTTAGTTAAAACTGGCAGTGGAGCAAATTGGTGTCTAGGGAAAGAACGGTTCAGCTAGAAAAGAAGGATCGGGCCCAGGCAGGCAACAGACGGAGAGATTGGAAAACGGGTTGGAAACTTTTGAGGGTCTAGTGGAAGAAAGGAGTAAATAGGTATAAACATGGGGATTTCAAATATCCAGGAGGATACTTGTAATAGTGATTTAAGTTGAGAAAAGTGGTTGTTGGAGAAAACAAGTGAGTGATTTAAGGCAGTGTGAAAAGTTAACTCCATAGTTGCTGGAGGGAACAGCAGTTGAACTTTGTAAAAATGCTAAAGAGAAAAATTCTTGGTGTTTTTGAAATGTTTGTAAATAAATTCAGGCAAAGAAATTATTAGATTGCAATCATTTGGTTTATAACCCATTTAGTTGAATTATCTAAAAAATGTTTATATAGTGCTATGTAATTGAAATCTTATTATTAGGTTCTAAAGGCACTATAAGTGATGATGTTTTCTTTCAGTGTTTAAAAGCAGGAGTTAAAAGTACAAAGCAAGTCAGGAAGCATCTGTATTTGATGCAAGTTATCTAACTGATAAAGTAGAAGTCACTGAGACCAAAGCTGCCTATGAAACATATATATGAAAATATGGGGTAATTCCCCTGTTTTGCCTGAAATCAACGAAGGTATTTGTATATTTTCAGTGATGATTGACTACCCAGAAAAGGTAGACCCCTGTTTTTGTCTTTCAGATAATCAGAGAAAACTGATGCTAGCTGAACAGCATTCAACATACCATGCCTTTGATGGCACAGTAAAAATTATGTTTTGTGTTTTATGTTCTGTCTTGTGGTGTCTGTCTGGTGGCCAAAATTGTTTTGTTTATGGGATGGTCTGGATTGGAATACAGATACTTGTTTTGTTCAACTTGGAATACAAAGTGCTTGGATAAATTGGGAAAAATGTGATATACTAAAGTCTAATACATCTCCTTAAGTAAGAGAAAGAGAAACTTTATTGGCCAAATCTTTTAATTGAAAATTGTTAGTAAAACTTGCATATTAATAGTTTTTGGAAGCAAGGACATGGAAAGTTAACCCACTCCCCATATTATATTTGGATCCTTCTGGCTATCTCAGATTTCTAGCCAGAGGGCTGGGGATGGTGGGAAACTATTGGACTAGAGGCTCTATGAAATAAACTCATCAAAGTGGGTGTGCTTGTCCTAACTTGTTGTCCCAAAGCTCTGGAAAAAGTTATTTTAGTGAAAGGATAGATGTGATAAACTTTAAATAATAAGACTAATGTACTGTATAAAGGCAATGTATATGTGTTCATTGTTAGAAAAAGATGTATAAGTGAAGGCTAAGTTTCCTTTGTAGGTTAAAAGAAGCCAAACAGGAAAAAGGAAGAAGAACGAGTTAACTGAGGAAAAATAGCTAACATGCTGAGTTTAAAGATAGGGCATTAGCCCCATTTCAGGACACTGCTCTCAGCTAAGACTTAGCTAACAACCAAGACAAGGGGGGGGGGGGCTTAAATGTTCCCACACAGCTGTAAAGTCTGCAAATCACTGACAGGCACTAATGAAATGTGTTAGGTTTCTTTTTTACAGGTAAAGACGCACTACACAAAGACCCTAGGAGTCCTGCCACCCTTGGAACCAGGAAACTGGATTGATGTAAAGCTCCACCAGCGAAAGACTGTTTTGGCTCTATGCTGGAAAGACCCTTATTAAGTCCTGGTGACCACCAACAGCGTTGTGCAGTGTCAGAATCCAGGATTTCCTGACCAAAATGGACATTAAGGACTGACCCTGGTGTAGAAACCAAGAATTATACACTGGCAGGAGGAAATTTGTGGGACCCCTGTTTGAGACTGTGGTATTGATTAGATTTTGGGGTTTATTCTACAGGCTGCGCCCTGTGGTTTGGATAAATCCTTCAGCATGTATTGCTCACAAGGGGCTGCCATTAGATTAGCACAACAGAAAGCCTGGGTTGTTTCCTCTGCAAGAAGAGGGAATTGACCAGATCTCTGTGGACTCAGGCCAATAATACAGCAGCCATTTGAAATATTTTTAAAAAGCTGGGAACATGATAAGAAATTGGGCCAACTAGAAAAGGCCACTAGCCTTATTTTTAAAGCTCAGCTATCCTAAGTACAAGCTGGAGTTGGTGGGTTACATGTCATTTCCACCCTTGGTTCTATGACCCAGAAGTTGCTGACAGAGATGGTATTGAAAATCACTGAGACTGGGAAGGTATTGCAGTGGGATCTGGTATATTTAGATGGATCTTGAGCACCAGACTTGGCCCACTGCCCTTACAGACTATCAGGAACCATCTGATCTGTGGTCAGGGGGATGACATACTTGGACACTTTCTGGATGGAAGTATGCACATTCACAGTGCTCCTTCCAGGCATGAGGACCGGTTAGGGTGGGTGTGGGCTTCCACATACCGAATCCTACCGGGTCCATAGGGAGGATGAATGTGGAACTGAATACCCCAGCTCCCTAGAGTTTAATTGTTTTTTGTCTTCAAAGTATGAGAAAACTCAGCCAAATGTTTGTTGAGTATTCTCAAAGGGGGGGATTGTTGGAGTCATTAGGCATATCCCTAGATAATTTAGGAGGGTAGAAAACCACAGTATTAATGAAGTTTTTCTGTACTAGGCCTGAATTGAACCAAAGTTATTTTATGCTGGTCTAAGAGTCCCTTTATGTTAAACTCTAGTTGAATTCCCAAGTTAGAAGTGAGAATGGAATGTGTAACTGTTTCTTATCAGTACAACACGGACAGCAGGAGATAGTAAAAAGAGGCCCCTTTTTACTATCTGTGTTTAGTTTAGAAAGAGGGGAGGGGAGGGGAGGCAAGGTAATAAATTCAGAAGTAAACCAAGGTAACAGCCTTGAAAAGTTACGAGATGAATTGTCTGCTGTCAAGGATGATTTAATTGTTAAATATACACTGTATAGGAGTGGGGAGGAGACTAGTGGGGGGTAATGAGGATGCCTTGTTGAAATCATGTATAAGAAGACACACACAGCTTGTATCTGTGTGTGCAGGATTTGAGATGGTAAATATCTCCCTGGCACCTTACTTGAGCTCAAATAAACTTTTTCTGCATTCTCCACCCTGGTGTGATAATTAGTGCGACGCACACCGGGCAACGAACCACTGTTTGCTGCCTCAGGCCTTTTTGGGCCGGCAACACCTTCATAGGTAAGAAGTACTTGTTTCCCTCTGCCATATTTGAGTGTAAATTCACAATCTTATAATCCCTCTCAGTATGCTTCATGATCTACTTTATGATCTTTAACTGAGTCCAAGCTCAATATCTCTCATACAAAAATTGCAGAAAACTCTCAATTAGAACTCATCACATGAGAAAAGAACAAAGTTGGCACTAAGTAGTTAGAAACATGCATCTATCTGTCTGGGCTTTGCAACACTTACAAGTGAAAACCTGTCGCTTCAAAGAGGACCTGGTGCTTGAATGAAAACTTTGAACCACTGTCTATTTATAAATGATGTCACTAATATACCACCTATTCTATTTTTCTTCCTTTGTCCTTTCTTTCCCCGCCCCCAAAGAACATTTGCATGAAAACACACACTTCGCTTTCTAAAAGCTCATCTGCTCTGGTTGCTTATTCCCCATTGAAGTCATAATCCTCTGTTTGTGACATCAAAATAATCTGCATAATAGCTAATTGTTTGTGATGTCACAAATGGAGGATTATGACTTCAGTAGGAATGAGCAATAGCAGCAGATGAGCTTTTATGAAGCAGAGATCCTTTTTTCATGCAAATTTCCTTTGTGATAAAGAACAAAGGGGAGAAATGGACAAAAATGGTGCATAAAACAACTTGTTTCAAAACAGACTGTTTTTTCAAGGTTTTCCATGGGGTTTCAGCAACTCTTAAAAACATGCACTTTACAATTCAAAGCACACTTCATTCTTCATCACATGCTGCTGCTTCTGTGGCTGCTGAGGAGCACATGCTGCAGAGCAGACACAAAGGGAATAAAGCTAAGCTGAGGCTCTTGGCATTTCCCTGAATGAACCTTCTGAAAACTCTCTCACTGCATTTGTAACTGAACCCCCCTCCATACAATCCCCCTCCCCCCAATCTGAATGCAGAACCTGCTGCATAGCTTAGAAAAGGCAATTGAAGCACCTCAGAGTTTATAAACTACTTTCTGAATTTGTGAGTAAATGTAGGAGCCATGTAAGTGCAGGGGTGCAATGGGGTGAACCAGGGGCCCCAGGCCCCTCTTTAATCCCCGACCAGAACTGACATGATGAAGGGGTGGCTGGGCCAAATTTGAGTGGCACTGCAACTCTGTGTGCCTGCTTGGCCCCCAATTCACTATGCACCTGTATGTGTTGAAGAAAAAGGGGAAGGAAGTTTTTAGAAATAGAACAAACAAAGGATTTCAAATGGGTGAAAATGTATAGAAAATTAATCCAACAGCTAATTGTGCCAGGACCCATTTCTCTGTAGCGGTTGTGTTGTAACGCAGATCGTATTGCCAGAGCAGTCAGAAAACTTGGTTAGGATACCATGCTAAGGAGTAGAACTGTTGTCTAAGCCATGTATAGCCCAGGTAGCTTGGCCCTACGTCGTACAATATGAGATGTTGGTTTACAGAAGAAAAAGTGGCTGATAAAAGGGAAAGAACAGAAGGGGGAAACAAAAACAAAGGAAAGATACAGTAAATTACTTCAGCTTCTAGAAAGCTTGCTTCTTTCAACATTTAATCTGTGATTTAATTATTATTATCATATATACTCGTTCATTAGCCCGTTCGTTTATAAGCCGACGCCCCAAGATGGTTAGGTAAAAATAGCAAAAACTGTATGACCCTTTCATAAGCCGACCTTATATTTCAGGGGTTGGCAAACTTTGGCTCCCGGCCCGTCAGGGTAAGCCGCTGGCGGGTTGCGACGTTTTGTTTACTTGGAGCGTCTGCAGGCATGGAGCCCCTCAGCTCCCTGTAGCCACGGTTTGCCGTTCCCATGGGAGGTGTCAGAAGTGACGCCATGGGTAAACAAACCGACAATGTATTAGACATTCAATTCAATGATTCCATAGAGTTTAAAATCATCAAATTTTGGTGTAGACTTGTTTATAAGCCGACCCCCACTCTTTGATGCGTCACTTTTTTACCAAAAATATTCAGCTTATGAACGAGTCTATACAGTATTTGTTATTTGTACTGTGATAGTAGCTAGGAGCTGTTGTCACAGACCTGCACACATTGTGCTAGGCACTGGACAGACACAGAAGAAAACATTGGTGCCTGCCCTGAAGAATTTAAAATTTATGCAGCTTAATGGAGTTTTTCCAAGCCTTCAGACAGGGAAGAAGACGAACACCACTTACTTTGAATGCTATGGGCCAAACTCATTTCTGGTGTATCTCCATCAACATCAGAGTATTACACCAGGAGTTAATTTGTCACTTTCATTTCCTTTCAGAAAATCTGGAGGTTGGTGCGAGGTGCCTCACCTCACTGTACTGGGGGGCGTCTTCTTTCTGCCTGTGTGTATAGATGGGAGGGTGTTAAGGATCTTCCAAATTAATAAATTATTGAAGATCAGGGGAGTGAAGACATGTTTTCTTCACAAAACCAGTGAAAAAGATGAGTTTGAAGGTCAGCGAAAAACAGCAGATTAGACACTTGGCAAGACTGTCTTGCTGCCAACAGGCAGGAAATGGGAACTGAGAGAGGGTTGCAACCGCTCAGCCCTTTATGCCCTCGTATGGTAGCATGAAGTGGCACAGGGCACACACACAGCCCAGGCCAACACACTACTCAAAGAAATCCGGCCTCATAAGAACAGTGAATGAATAAATCCAATCTACAGGGGGACTCTGCTCCCTCTGCTTCAGATTACTGTACAGTTACGAGGAAAGTCAAGGAAGGAGGAAAGTGACACTCAGGAATGATGGGGAAACAAAAAGCCTAGGTAACGCGCCTGGCTAGTCAGAATGGCTCAAGAGCCAGAGTGTTTTCTGTGAAGTTCTGGGATGCCCTTTAGCTTACGTCTATGACAACAAAAGGGGCATGTAAGCCAATGCCAGATGCCTTGAGATCCCTCGGCAATGTCACCACACATATACAGAGCTAGAAAAGACACAAATCACTTTATCTCCAGTGATACCAACTCCCACATTTCAGACTGTTAAGAGCTTAGTTCACCATCATGCTCTTTGTAGGCCCTTGTTTGTCTTATACAACCCTGAGCACAGTCTGCACTCAACAAATAATTCATAATCAGATGACAAGCTCAACACCCCATTTGCCCACCTCTCCCACAACTGCCTCTGTGCATTCTTTCCTGTGCACCACCCGTATGCATGCAATGCTCTCCCACTCTTTGAATCACTCCCCCTCTGAGGGGAAGGATGCTTTAGCAGTTAAGGAGCATGACTCAGGAGATCTGGATTCAGGTCTAGCTCTGCCACATACTGTCTGTGTTGACCTTGGGTAAGTCACTTAAGTCTAGATTTTCAAAATTTAGTGCCAGACATTATGCTCCCAAGCCCATCTGGGCATGTGGCCTGTTTTTCAAAGTGCTGTGTACCCAGCAATTGCTGTTGTAGTCGAGCCTAACTTTAGCCACCTATCTTTGAAAATCTTTGTCTTAATTTTTCTGTGCCTTTGTAAAATTTTTGTGCCTTTTTTCATTTGCAGACCCCTAAAAAATTTCGCATGGAGGTGTGAACACCTTTGGAAATCTCAGACAGTCCGCAGACCCCTGCCACAGGTTGAAAACCACCGGTTTAGATTATAAACTCCTTAGGAAGAGACTGTCTGTAATGCGTGTCTTATGCCGTGACAAGCATATTGCCACAGTTGACAAAAACAATAAAATGACGACAATGTAAATAACTGATCCCATCTCAGAGGTGCTCTTGTGAGAGGACAACATTCCAAACTGGTTAACAATCCAGACGAGTGGCAAGAGCACACAGGAGCTACCAGCTGTGCAGCTTTGGTGCAGCCGACCCTGCGGTCCCTGCTAACATCCTGCGCAGCTGGCTGAGCTCTATAAAATAAACAAATAACTTTTTTTTTTAAATGAAACTGACTTTCTGCCATTAGGGGATGTTGGGGATCAGGACCAGGAAGCCCATGACGGCCTCTGTTCCCCTTCCCTGCCCAGCTCAGCCCCACCTCAGTCTTCAGACAGTGGAACAAACAGAAAAGAGGGGCTGGATAGCAGCGGTTTGTCAGCACTGGCTAATGCAGCGGGCGAATCAGCTCCCCTCGTTGCCATGCTGCAGGAGGGAGGCAGAGAGAGATGGCGGGAAGAATTGGGAAGAAGGAGGAACAGACAACTGGGGCAAGGACTGGGAGGAGGTGGGGAGGGCAGGGAGATAGAAAGATGGAAGGACTGGATCAGGGAGGCAGACAGACTGATGGTAGAAGTGGAGTTGGGCTGGAAGGGGAACAAAGGGATGGGACACAAATGGGGGAAATACATAAAAGAGATGTGAATAATTTCAGTAGAAAGAGAAATGGGGAAAGTGGAGAATCGCCAGGAAAGGAGAGAAAAATGGGTTCCATTTGGGGGCAGACCCATTTGTCCCTCAATGGAAGAGAGGAAAGCCCATCTCTCCTCAGGAGAAAAAGAGGAGTTGCTTTGTGTTGCTTACATCCTACAGGAAAAGCCTTATACCCCTCAGGGGAGAACCTTTATGTCATACTCTTGAAGATCCCTTAAGAGGAATGGACCTGCCATACTCCCCTGAACACAGCAGAGGGTGCCTCCCTCCCAAGACCCTCTAGATAGGGAGAGTCTTTATGAGGAGGGTTTTTGGAGTTGCAAGTTGGGGGCGAGACTCCATAAATGTGGATAGGTATGCAGACTCCAGACAGCTGCTCATCCAAACTCCAAGTCTTTTGAGACCCTAATTCATACTGAAGAACGCTGAAGTTCCCCAGAATGCATGCACAGCCCTTCAACGGCTAGAGGAGTCTAGCAGTTCCCAGATTGCTCCCATTTGTTTGGAGAATTGTCTCTGGAAAGAAAAAAGTAAATGTTGGCAACGATGCAAGAGTCATAATAATGTCAACTAAACGCAGCCAACTCCTCGTAGCCCCTTTGTTAAGAATTTTAGGAGCTATAGCAACAGCAAAAGAAAAAAAATGTCATTTTTAAATCCCCAAAGAACATGGTTTTCTAATATGGAAAAAATCAAGATTTATTGCACCAGCAGCTCCCACAGGGCAGAGCTATAACACTGCACAATGATTTCAGTTAAGAGAAGGAATCATTAACCAGTACAGCTGGCCTTAGTAGTTGGCAGACAACATCTTCTCTTTCAGTGCACTAAGAATTCCACAGGGAACAAGCTGGCTTCTATTGCTGTATGACAGACCCTTCTATCCCCTTTCGGTTAGCTCTACCCCGGCATCTCCCAGCTTATTCTGGTGGATCAACTAATGCCACTCATTTAGCACAGTGGAGGGGTAAGAATGAGACTCAGCAGTGTTTGCTTGAGTTCTGTGTAATTTACTCCCATCAAATCCTTGCATTTTAGTAGCTCTAGCAGGATTCAACCAATCTCAGCAAGCATCAATGAGACAGAAAGCATTTTGTTACAATCAGTCTCTCTCTCTCTCACACACACACACACACACACACACACACACAAAGTTACCACAGAAGTGCTAGACAATCTGGCAAAAGTGCCACTCTCTTCTGGCAACTTTACCAGGCTCTTAGAACAATTATTTTTGCTCCTGATTCAACCACTGGAGACAGAAGATTAAATTACATTTCTCTTCGAACACCAACACTAATTCAGTTTTCACTAAGTCAGCCTTGCTGGAATTTCACCTCATCTATACTAGAACAAAAAGGGAAAGTGTGAATCAACACTGAAAAGCCAATAGAAGAAACATAAGGAATTTCAAGAGTTGCCCTTTGCAAATGTAGTTTTAAAAATACCAATAAGATTCACTAGAGAAGAAATTGCTGATTTTCCTATTTCTCCCAGGAGACGGGTTATTTTAACAAGCTAACACATTGGGACACTGAGTCTGTTGCTAACGAAATAGTGCCATAGTCACTGATAACACCTCCTGGAATTATAACTATGGTTTTAATAAGCTTCCCTGTCTCCTTACCACACACCAGCTGATAGATTTCAAAGGGCATGCATGGTCAAGTATCACTTTGTAACAATCCATAGAGCCCTGACAGTCATATGGTAAACCGCCTATAACTAGAGTTACCAGATAGCAACTGTGAAAAAAGGGACGGGGGGGGGGGAGGAGGAAATAGGTGTCTATATAAGAAAAAGTCTCAAAAAATGGGACTGTCCCTTTAAAAACAGGACAGATGGTCACCCTACCTATAACTGACCAACAGAACTCAGGACCTGCAGCTCCCAAAGCACTGATCTTTGCCACTTGAACAAAAGGAAAATCTCCACAAGCTACCAACAGTCTAAAGGATTATAAATCCTTTTTCGAGCCTCCAGCCACCAGAGGGTGAGCCAGACACAAATACTTGCGCAGTTCTGACATTCCAGGCAATACAAGGCCACGCGACACACATACACCCAAGTCAGTTTGTTATAACCTAACCACTATGAATTGCAACTGCTGCCAGTGGAGGGATTCTTCCAAAGTGCAACTTCCTGTAACAATCATTGTTCTCATCAGAGCAAGAGAGCTGAAACACTGGCGAGAGACACATTCATTTTATCATCACACCTACTGGGTTCCAAACATCAGATAAACAACAATACAAAAAAATTCAAAATACACTTTTGTCCTGCACTGACTAGGAGATGGGCTAGATGATTTGCTAGATCTGTTCCACCCTTACCATTCTTAATACGCGATTTCTATAGTGCCACTGGTGCACACAGCACATTAGAGACGTCTAAGGAGACAAGTTCCTGCTCCAAAGGGCTTATGATTGTATGCTACGACTTTCAGAGATTAAGGGACAAATCCTCTCCCCAGAGCTAAGCCTGAATATCTTAGCCAAATTCCCCAGTACCAGCAAACGGGAGCTTCCTCCTTTCTAGTCTGATGAACAGGAACAGGTCCACTGTACTGGAGTAGTCTCTGGGGAATTAACACCCTCCTGCTTCCTGGGCAGGCAATAGGACAAGGATCTAGATCCACATAGTATTAGATATTCCTACCTTGCTCCCAGCACTGCCCTAGGACAGACCAACCCCTACCCCCAGCATGCAGCCATACTGAATGCCCTCACAGAGCTTAATTTCATGCATGAGGATGTACAACCTCCTCAAGATCCTGCCTCTCCTCACACACAGCATACCTACACTAGCTCCATAGCCAATGAAGACAATCGGGTATGCAATCCTCAAAAGCATCATCAAGAATACTGGATAACCCCCTGTCTAGTCAATTGATGCTATCAGGGAATAACCCTGCAGAACGTCTGGTCCCTTGTATTGTTTTCAGATTGGTTGTAATGCTGAATATCATTACTATTTAACAATTCTAGAACATGTAACCCAAACGTCATTTTTAGGTGTTTACATACATACATACACACACACACACACACACACACACACACACACACACGTTAGAATCTTTTTTTCTGCAGCACTTGGAATGCCAGTCTCCAATACACTAGCCCTACGTTTTAGAGGTAGTGTTCCTAGTTTAATCCAATTCGAAGCCATGAGTAAAATATAATTTAATAGGAATTTGATTTTGGAATGATCTCATTTAAAAAGCATATCCATTGCTGCTTTTGCAACATAGGAAAGGCCATGAGGTAAGCCTGAGGGACGTCGGATTAACACTCAGATCAGATAAAATTTCAGTCCCTTTTCCCTTAAAAGGAAAAAGTGTGGATTGTTGCCAAGTAAAGAACATTCCATAAGCACTGGAGTAAATTTGGTATAACAGCCATATGGAAATACCTTCTTTGAGTCAAGACTGGGGTGAAAAACTATCTAACATGTATGCACTCCCGCTCCAAACTTTAGCAAGCCCGCAACACAGTTGGACTCAGACTTTCCCCATCTCATGGGATATCCCCACTCCAGCAGACTTTCAAATGCTAGGTTCACACATTCCTCCCAGTGAAAGCATCATTAGTGCTTCTCTTTGCATTCTTACAGATTTAGGTTTAAAGCTGAGGAGATCTAATTTGGTTCAGTTCCCTACAAATAATCTTTATTGGCTCTCTTAAAGCATGGTTATGGTCAGAAAGCAGCTCTGTTTAAACCGCATCTTTAGTAGTGCATATATCTACTGCTAATATGTTTTATGAGTCTCATCTAAACTTTAGCTGACAAAACAAGACTTTATTACTCTCAGTGCTACAGAGACCACATAGCTATAGAGCAAAACTGGATTCTATTCTGCTTTACACACATCATCAACAGTCCAGATCTCCTTGATGGGGTTGGTGTATGAAACACAAAGACCAGACCCTGATTTTATTAAATTGGATTGTACTGGAGTGGGTGGTGGCTATCCCAGCCTTGTTCTGATTTGTAAACTGAACAAGACTGACATGGAAGTCACTGATGGGAAATAAATATCAAAATATTTATTTTTTATTGATTTGCGTTATAGTAGAACCCAAGAGGCCCCATTGTGCCAGGGCTACGAAATGTACAAACATTTATAAGAAAAGCTGTCCCTGCCCCAAACAACAATCAGACACTAAGCTATCAGATATACAGTATTAAGCCATAAAATCCCAAACTCTCAAAATAGTACACAAATATTCTCTTCTCCTCTCCCTCTGCTCTATGAACAACATGGCGCACTGCAGAGTGGTGGGTTGATATCACAGAATATATCACATCCTCATAGTCTTCTTTCTTCCTCCATCTCCTTAACGATCTCTCTCTTCAATTCAATTGCATATTACAGTACTATTGGCTGAAATGTGTCAGCGGGAGGAGGGGGAGGAATTTGCACACACAGATGAATGACATGCAGTGTTTATGCATATATGTACAGGTGTGTGTGTACACACCCCATCTAAAGTAAGTATCAATAAACCTCATATAGAAAACATCCTTCAACAAGGGATAAAGATAATAATATTGACGTAATATGGTAAGACTTCTGTAAGGCGTTTGACTTGACTTTTTAATTAAAAACTAGAATGATATAAAATTAACAAGGCGCACATTAAATAGATTAAAATTAGCTAGGTCTCAAAATGTAATTGTAAACATCATCGAGCTGGCAGGGTCTGGCAGGGACCAGTTCTTGGCCTAATACTATTTAGCATTGTTATCAATGACCTGGGAAAAAAACCAGAAAATCATCACTGATAAAGTTTGCAGATTACCACGGCTCCAATTTTTGTGTCAATAGGGAAGAGGACAGGTCAGAGACGTCTGGATCACTTGGTAAACTGGGTGCAAGCAAACAATATGGATTTTAATATGGCTAAATGTAAATGTATACATCTAGAAACAAAGAATATAGGCCATGCTTACACAATGGGGGATTCTATCCTGGGAAGCAGTGACTGAAAAAGACTTAAGGGTCATGGTCATCAGCTGAATGTGAGCTGCCAATATGACACTGAGGCCAAAAGAGCTAATGTGATCCTGGGATGCATAAATGGGAGTCTCAAGAAGGAGTTACAGAAATTATTTTAGCTCTATGTTTGACACTGGTGTGACCCCTTCTGGAATAGCGTGTCCAGTTCTGGAACCCACAATTCAAGAAGGATGTTGATAAATTGGAAAGGGTTCTGAAAAGAGCCACAAGAACAATTAAACAATTAGAAAACATGCCTTAGACTTAGACTCAAAGAGCTCAATCTATTTAGCTGAACAAAGAGAAGGTTAAAGGGTGATCTGATTGCGATGTATACATATCTATATGGGAAACAAATATTTAATAATAGGCTCTTCAAGCTAGCAGAGAAAGGTATAACATGATCCAATGGCTGGAAGATTAAGCTAGCCAAATTCTAGACTTGGACATAAGGTGTAAAAAATTAATCATGAGAGTAATTAACCATTGGAACTCCATCACTGACCATTTTTAAAATCAAGATTGGCTGTTTTTCTATGTGATACGCTCTAGGAATTATTTTGGGGAGGTTCTACGGCCTGTGTTACACTGGGTGTTAGACTAGATGATCACTGTGGTCCCTTTTGGCCTTGGAATCTGTAAACAAGTGAATTTGCTAGACTGCTCTCTGCACCCATAGTATACATAATGCTTTCATAATAAAATTGTCCATGTCGTATTATAAATACAAGACATAAAAAGGTACATAATTATATTATGAGGTTATTAGCATGTCAAAACTGCAGTTTCAGTTTTATTCAAACCTTTTTTCTAGGTCTGATAAATTAACAAAACCAAAAACTGAAAGCAAAACTGAACTGAAGCTACTCCGTTTGGTCTTACATCAGGTCTGACTTACCGAGTCAGTACCCATAAACTGGCACAAGTTCACTCAAAACTCAGTCCACCTCAGTTAACCTTTCTGTGAAGCTGGGCTTGCACTTACTTCTTATTATTACTGGAAGCAGTACAGTGCACATAGAAGCTTCAACCAGGTCAGAGTCCCATTGTGCCACATGCTATACAGACAAAAATTGTGTTTTAGTTTTGTCTTGTTAAGGATATTCAAAACTACACCGATTTTGACCTGTTTCAGCTTTTGTTGTTCCTTCAGTTCCTCTAGTACTAAATACAGGACCTCCTGTGTTACCAAATTCACTAATCAATGAAATGATTATTACACTTTAAATATCTCTTGTGGTGAGCTAATCAATTGTTGATTGAGGGGCACTCATGCTGGTAATGTTCCTTAATATTAATTGGAATTATGAGCATAAATCGTCAAGGGACTAGGATCCACAGTCTCTCTGCCAGGTTCAACGTTTCTGCCTCAGGCGGTGGAGACCTGGAATAAATCAGTCCCACTCTGGGGAGATTTTATTCCTAACTCAGGTTTTTATTCTTCAATAGTCGCAAGGTGGGCCTCAGGGTAGGCCCCAGGAGTATTTTTCAGCCAAACAAAAAGAAACAAGTTCCTAACACAGGACAGGGATACTTCTTCCCTGTACCTTCTCTGGGGAGTTGCCTTGTTATGCTGGCCTCTGGGTGTCAGTCCTTCCCCAAACAGTCCCTTAGCATGGTTGCTTCCCCTATAGGGAAGAGAGCAGCTTTCCACCCAGGAGAAACCTTTTCTCCCTGGGGCCACTAGCCTGCTGCAGCTTGTCTGCAATATCTCCTCCCCCATCTCACCAGAAAAGGGATTTTTAAAGATCACAGGGGGCAGCCCTTAATTGGACTCAGGTGTCCCTAGTTGACCTAAGGTAACCCCTTTTCAGCTCATGGGGAAAAGGGCCTTCACTGTTCTAGGGCTGATATACCTGCCACCTTCTGCTCTCTTACAGCTGTCCGGTCCGACTCTGTCATATCACCTATAGACTACTCATAATTTTATTTTGGAAACATGTCTGTCTTTTGTGTTGAATATCAATGACAATCTTAACTCTCCCTACTCCGTGCTCCTTGGGTAAATCTTTGCTGTTTAGCGCGAATGGAGCACTCAGCATAGGAAGGACATCCATACAGCTCAATCAAGGATTATCTGTATCCAGTTTCGTGCAAGCATCATGCAAAAGATCTTTTTGTTTATCCTGGAAAGAAAACTACAGGATGTGAAAAACATTGCTAGGTGCTCAGCTGAATCACCAGAGTGACTGGATCATTTTAGAAAAATCTGAGGCTTAAATTTTACTGTACATAGTTTCAGGGCATTATCTCTGCTGCTCCAGAGAGCTATGTTTTCTTAATCATTTGAATGGTCTTCCTGTTAAGAAGTTAATATAGTTGGATTCTCAGGGGAGTGACAGAAATTCTCTTAAAAAATAAAAAAATTGATTCCATTTATAGGTTGGTTTTTTTTTAAAGCTTTATTTTCCATGTGGAGATAAATATTTGGGCCTGGAAAGTGGCAACAGATATGAGCACTGGAGATATACTCATTTATAAACTGAAACAAAGCCTTTCAGCCTTTAAAAAACAGCTGCAAGGAGGAACAAATCCAATAAATAACATAGCTGGGCCAGAACAGTGCCATTGATAGAGTGTTCTTTGAGACACTAGCTATGGTAGCACCCTTTTGAAATGAGAACATTGCACTTTGCAAACTTATTCTTATAGTTAATAAGATTTAACACTCATGATATCAAACACTTTGAAAATCTAAAGTACTGTACAAACTTTAACTAATAAATCAGTCCTTTCCATGTGTTAGACTAGAATCTAACTAGACTAGAGAGGGGCTTGTGCCATGTTTTGTGAATCCTTGAGCACAGTGCTATTTGACAGCCAGATTGAGAGTTTACTCTCAGCCCCGTGCAAAGATGGCATGTAGCTGTGCAAACCCCAGAGCAGCTCTGGAAAGGAACAGACATGCCCCTGGATGTCACAATTCCTCCAGAGCTCCTGTTAAGTGTAGTGGGGAGGAAATGTCCTGTGTTGCATCATTACCAGACACAGCATACTCCCCTGCCCTTGCAAGATTCACTACCTGTAACATGGGGGAGATGTGTGAAAAGGAGAATGGAGCCATGGCTCTGCATACTCCCCACTACACAAACACTTGCCCTGGTACACAGTCCCTGCTCCTCCCCCACCCCCTGTGCCCAGACTCAATCAGGATAAGCCCTGCATATGCTCCTTTACTCTCTTGGGTGGCCATGTAAGGAGAGTCACAGTCAAGCCCGAAATATCAGTTGTGAATAATGACAAAGAATATTATTATACATAGACATACTGGGTAATTTAAAAAAAAAAAGCACCTAAGTCATTTAGAAGCCTTAGTACTGTTTTCAGAAATGTCTTTAGGCACTTAAGAGCTTAACTCCCATTGACTTTCAACAAGTCTTAAGTGTCTAAGTCACTTCAGCACTTTTGAAAAGATTACCCCCCATAAACATAGTATGTATAGAGGAAACACTTCATGGTCTAAGCATGTAATAATTTCAGTATATGAGCAAATAGACTCAGACTTTAAGGTCAGAAGAGACCATTATGATCTTCTAGTCTGACCTCCTGCACAACGCAGGCCACAGAATCTCACCCACCCACTCACTCCTGTAACAAACCCCTGACCTATGTCTGAGCTACTGAAGTCCTCAACTTGTGGTTTAAAGACTTCAAGGTGCAGAGAGTCCTCCAGCAAGTGACCTGTGCCCCACACTGCAGAGGAAGGCGAAACCCCCCCAGGGCCTCTGCCAATCTGCCCTGGAGAAAAATTCCCTCCTGACCCCAAATATGGCTATCAGCTAAACCCTGAGCATGTGGGCAAGACTCACTAGCCAGACACCCAAGAAAGAATTCTCTGTAGTAACTCAGATCACAGCCTATCTAGTGTCCCATCACAAGCTATTGGGCATATTTACCGCTAATAGTCAAAGATCAATTAATTGCCAAAATTAGGCTATCCCATCATACCATCCCCTCCATAAACTTATCAAGCTTAGTTTTGAAGCCAGATATGTCTTTTGCCTCCACTACTCCCCTTGGAAGGCTATTCCAGAACTTCACTCCTCTGATGGTTAGAAACCTTCATCTAATTTAAAGTCTAAACTTCCTGATGGCCAGTTTATATCCATTTGTTCTTGTGTCCACATTGGTACTGAGCTTAAATAATTCCTCTCCCTCCCTAAT
Source organism: Mauremys mutica (assembly GCF_020497125.1). NCBI lineage: Eukaryota > Metazoa > Chordata > Testudines > Geoemydidae > Mauremys > Mauremys mutica. The sequence continues at coordinate 99,637,869 of NC_059075.1, read as the reverse complement.
ATTTATCCCTCTGATATATTTATAAAGAACAATCATATCCCCACTCAGCCTTCTTTTGGTTAGGCTAAACAAGCCAAGCTCTTTGAATCTCCTTTCGTAAGACAGGCTTTCCATTCCTCGGGTCATCCTAGTAGCTCTTCTCTGTACCTGTTCCAGTTTGAATTCATCCTTCTTAAACATGGGAGACCAGAATTGCACACAATATTCCAGATGAGGTCTCACCAGTGCCTTGTATAACTGTACTAACATCTCCTTATCTCTACTGGAAATACCTCGCCTGATGCATCCCAAGACAGCATTAGCTTTTTTCACTGCCATATCACATTGACGGCTCACAGTCATCCTGTGATCAACCAATACTCTGAGGTCCTTCTCCTCTGTTACTTCCAACTGAAGCATCTCCAGTTTATAACAAAAATTGTTATTAATCCCTAAATGCATGACCTTGCACTTTTCACTATTAACATTTCATCCTATTACAGGGAAACCCCGCTATAATGCGCCACGCAATAACGCAAATTCGGATTTAAGGCGATCATAAGGTGGCTCTGGCCGCCCCAAGAAAAGAAAAAAAATGGCCAGAGCGCCGCCGAAGTGCAAAAAAAAAAAGAAAAAAGGAAAAAAAAAAAAAAAAAAGAGGCTGGAGTGCCACCAAAGGGGGAAAAAATGGAATGTGCCTTCCCCACTGCCTCTTTCCCCCTATCCCCGCTTCTTCTTTTGGCGAGAAGAGCCGTTCTCCTCCCCAGCTACTCCTCGCTCTTCCTCTACCCCTTGCACGTCTCCCCTACTCTCCCCAAGTGTTTCCCTCTCTCGCTGCATGGCTGAGAGCCCCCGCTGCTGGAGCTGCACCCTTTCAGTTACTGTTATGGGCACTTCGCAAATGCAAGTCATTTTCTGCCCAAGAGAAATTGACCAGCTTGAAACTGACCGGCTTGAAATGGTAAACCTCGCTATACCGCGACCCCGCATTTATTGCGATCGAATTTTTTGGACCCCAATCATCGTGTTATAGTGGGGTTTCACTGTACTATTACTCCAGTTTACAAGGCCATGCAGATCTTCCTGTAGGATATCCCGGTCCCTCTCTGTATTGGCAATACCGCCCAGCTTTGTGTCATCCGCAAACTTTATTGGCATATTCCCATTTTTTGTGCCAAGGTCAGTAACAAAAAGATTAAATAAGATTGGTCCCAAAACCGATCCCTGAGGAATTCTACTAGTAATCTCCTTCCAGCCTGACAGTTCACCTTTCAGTATGACCCGCTGTAGTCTCTCCTTTAACCAGTTCCTTATCCACCTTTCAATTTTCATACTGATCACCATCTTTTCCAATTTAGCTAATAATTCCCCATATGGAACCATATCAAATGCCTTACTGAAATCGAGGTAAATTAGATCCACTGCATTTCCTTTGTCTAAAAAACACCTGTTACCTTCTCAAAGAAGGAGATCAGGTTGGTTTGGCACAATCTACTTTTTGTAAAACCATTTTGTATTTTGTCCCAATTACCATTGACCTCAATGTCCTAAATTACTTTCTCCTTCAAAATTTTTTTCCAAGACCTTGCATACTGCAGATGTCAAACTAACAGGCCTGTAGTTACCCGGATCACTTCTTTTTTCCTTTCTTAAAAATAGAAAGTATGTTAGCAATTCTCCAGTCATACGGTACAACCCCTGAGTTTACAGATTCATTAACAATTCTGGCTAATGAGCTTGCAATTTCATGTGCCAGTTCCTTTAATATGCTTGGATGAAGGTTATCTGGGCCCTCCGATTTAGTCCCATTAAGCTGTTCGAGTTTGGCTTCTACCTCAGATGTGGTAATATCTACCTAAATATCCTCATTCCCATTTGCCATCCGATCATTATCCCTGAGCTCCTCATTAGCCTCATTAAAGACTGAGGCAAAGTACCATGTCACCCTTACTTCTGCGCTGCTGCTGGTGTTCAGAGCTGGGCTCCCGGCCAGCAGCTGCCACTTTCTGGCCAAAAAGCTCTGAAGGCAGCGCTGCCGCCAGCAGCAGCACAGAAGTAAGGGTGGCAATACTACCCCCCCCACACACACAATAACCTTGAACTCCCACACAATTCCCCTTTGGGTCAGGAACCCTACGGTTACAACACCGTGAAATTTCAGATTTAAATAGCTGAAATCATGAAATTTAGGATTTTAAAAATCCTTTAAGCATGAAATTGACCAAAATGGACTGTGAATTTGATTGGGCCCTATCTATAAACACACCCTACTGAGGTCACCTTCATTCCAAGTGAAGCGTTGAGTTCAGGCCTCCTGGATCAGATTTCAGAACTCAATAGAGGCAGCAACAATAAAGGACTTTTGATTTACAAAATCACTTAAAGTCATACAAACTTGTCACCCCAAAAGCTCATTCAGCTCAGGCCTAACTGTGCAAACATTTCATTACACTTCTCCACCCTGTGAATTTCAAGTTTAATGTGCTCAGCTTCCTCTATCACATCAGCAAATTATGGCTCATAGTTGTAAAGGTTCTAGATGCATGATACCTAAATAAACTCTTTCCCAGTAATGGGACTGTACATTATTTTCCATGAACTTCATCATGGAACATATTGCTAATACCACTGGTCTGAATCCTGAAGTTCCCTTTTTCCTAAAATCACTGGAGTTTTGTCTGAAGTAGTAAGGATGAAAAGGCCCAACACAGCTTCCACTTGAAAACAAGGAGAGTTTGGCCATCTGGATTTCAGGACAGGACCACAGGTTATTAAACCACACCAGCAGCAAAAGGAAACAGAGGACACCTGTCAGGTATTGTAAATTTATGGTGCTTTGTATTTTAATCCCAGTGTGGGGGGCATTTTTTCCTAGACATAATATTTATAGATCTGGAGTTACTATTAATAGTTCATTTAACTGATTTGAAATTAGGGAGTCTATTGAGTGCTTTTGTTAATGCTAATAGTATATTTTTCATTGAAAATAAAATATTAATATGACAACATTAAACATTTTCCCCCAATAAAAAGTATTTGATAAACATCTCCTTTTCTGTCCATATTTTGCATATCCCCTAAAGGTCAAGGAAGACAGATTCTCTTAGGCTTATATCTTATGGTGAGCAGAATGTCCCTAAAAGGGTCACAAGATGGACCTTCAGATGATGATGACGACATCATGATGTACTTTCCATAACTCCACAATTTTCAAAGTGGAGAAGGAAGATGCAAACTAGAGGAAGGATGGTCCAGTGATTAGGCTGTTAGCCTGGAATTTAGGAGATCAGAGTTCAGTTCTCTCCACCGACTTCCTGTGTAACCTGGGGCAAATCACTTAGTCTCTGTGCCTCAGTTCCCCATCAGTACAATGAGAATAGCAGCACTATCCTATCTCACAGGGTGTTGTAAGAATAACTACACTGAAGACTGTGAGGTGCTCAGATGCTACTGTATTGGAGGCCAGGCTAAAACAGATAGAAATTAAGGAAATACAAACAAAAACATGAGCCCTGTGTAATTAATTCTTTCCAATAGATTCAGAATATTCAACACTTGGGAAATAAGTTTGAAAAGTCTCATTTGAAGAGCAGTTCTTAATGACAACAGTGAATTCTACAAGCATAAGAAGAAGCCAGGAAGTGGGGATGAAAATTTAAAAGTTGATTCTGAACGAAGTCTTTGCTCAGATTGGCCCAGTAACCTAAGTCTCTGCCTCAGGATGATGAGAACTATTCTAACATTTGTCCTTGCTCAGGGCTGGGTGCTGAAGATCCCATACTAACATGGTGGGGGAGAGTAAGGGAAGTGAGATAAGGTCTTCTCTAAGAAGCTTTCAGAATGAACCATATACATGGCTGTAGAAACTCCAGCACATCTACTTCCTGTGGGCACAGCAGACGGATAGTCCTGGTTGATCTGCCTGCCTAGCTTCCAAAGTACATGCCCCAAACCGTTTTCTACAGACCACTTCTAAAATAAGCTCTTACATTCTGTGCAGTTCTCTTTAGAAGCTCATCAACATTTTTAGACTTGGTTCCATCACACTTTCCTTCTAATCTAAATCCCTTTAATATTTCCCTAGAATGTGGGTCAATCACTGCATCTGAACTACTTACAATGTTCTATTTTCTTTGTGAATTCAAACAAAAAAAAAATCACACTTCTCCTCTCTAGAAACATGAATGGAGCCTTTCAAGTCAGGTGTACTCCAGAAGAATCTACTGTACCATTTTCTCTTATTAAACAAAAAGTATATTTAGACAGCAAGGCTTCCCAGCCAAAATAGCTCGGTGTGCTGGGAATGGCATAAGAAGAAAAACTGTGTTCCATTATTCACTAACAAGCAAAAAGGAATGTGAATCCCCCATCACCATCAGACATTGCTTAGGGCACTAACAAGGCTCCACCATCACTATCTACCCTAGGCTGCTCTATGCGTGTCCTCGGTGTTGGTAAGTCCCACAAGTTTTCCTTCTCTGGCTAGTGTTTGGCAGAGAGATTATTTCAATCAGCCCCTTTTATGCGTTTCTCCAGCTGCCCAATGGCATGACTGCCAAGGCAGATGCTCTGGCTTCATTATTAACTGGTATCCCAGATATTTCTATCCTTTTTTTCTGGATACTACCAATAAAAGGTTGTTACACACTGATTAATCTCAGCATTTGTTATAAATTAGTTTAATTTAATATCTAGCATTTTTCTAAGGGATTTGCTTTCAAATTCATTTAGACAGTCTATACTTTTGGTGGATTTCCACCTTTCCCATTCATATGTTAAGATAGAAAAAGCAATTGAGTTTAAGATTTATAGTTTGGACAAATAACCATGTAAACTAACTATCTTAGCAATACAAATTTATTTAATATGTGAATTTAGAAAATCTTTAAAAGGGAAACTGTACCAAATAGATTTAATCACTGCTCCGTGTTTTAAAATGAGCATATTAAGGATTAGTTCATAAACTTGTTCATTTTTGTAATTTAGCTGAATTACATAATAAACTTTCAAAGCTAGGTTACTTCAAAAACATCCCACAAGCTTTGATACTTGGCTTTCAATACTCCCTCCTACAGATTTCCTCATGTTTTTACCATTATGAGCTCTATCAAAGGAGTCAGAGCTAAAGGTGGCAATGGACCAAAGTCTCCAGCTGAAATTGAAAGAGGCAGGTGAGCTTTTTGCATGCTGCAAAGCTGAAATGAGAACAATTAATAGCATTTTCTGCAAAATTCCACTGAGCAGTGTCATAATTTGTACTCACTGAAACAGCATAACCTAAAACATAATTGGGCAAACTCTTTTCTCAGTCATACTGGACTAAATCCAGAGTAATTCAGCTGACCTCAGTAGAATTAGTTTGGATTTATACTGGTAAAACAAAGCAGAATTTGGGCAAAATCCTATTAGATGCTACTGCAGGCTGGTGACCTCATCCTGAGGGATCCAGGCAAATTTCTGCTCTCTGTTCCACTCTGCAGATCGGTTATATTGTTGTGGCTTCCATGCTGTGGACTGGTTGAATCCTGGTTTCTTATTTGCCCCTCAGATAATCCACAGTGAGAATCCGGGCATAGAATTTTGCCCTAGATTTCTTAGAATGACTGATTTATAAATATCCCAGAGAGAAAAGAGAGAGTTTGTGCCTAAACTGTGTATCTCCTTGGGGCACACATTGCATACACATTAAAACAGCTATTTTAAAGCATTCACACAATCAGCTGCTCACTAAGATAAAAGTACATATTCACTACACCCCAGGAAATGCCTCATCATCCGCTAGTAGTTACGGAGCAAGTTCCACAAGAAACGCAGTATAATGCAGACTTCTGAACCACAATATTTAGTACAGAATTTATGTAAAAAGCCAAAGGGGCAGTGGGCCCTGTGAAGACTGACTGGCATGTGTGTAATTTAGCTGTTGTGTGTGGTATCTCACTTTTGTTACTGTTACAGAACAATGAAAGAAAACTCAGCCTGGCACCAGTATTCTTCTTCATAGAGAACTACATGGAGAAAATGGGATGCCTAGATCCATATTCTTACCAAACATTTACACTCAGCTACATTCACCCCCACAACCAAAGTGAAATTTACCCTTATGAGTTGTGTGTGCAATGTGTTCCCCAGCCAAACACAGACAGAACATGCTGTATCCTATTTATCGCTCTCTTTTATATATATATATATATTATTTTCAGCTACCTTATCCAAATGTCATTACATTAGTGGCCATCAGTCATGTTAGCTGCATGGATTTTGCATTATCCCAACATTCTAATGCTTCTCTTACTCCCTTAACACCTGGGAATTCTGATTCAAATGAGTTTGGTTAGACCGTGAAATGACTGTGCAACACTGCAGCTCTGTGTGGTTTCCTCTCTTTAATTTTGCTCTGATGTTGACCTTCACCCTTAATTCAAGGCATAAAATCATCAACAAGAAGAAATTCCCCCCCCTCCAATTTACAGCTAAGTGCATTACAGGGGAGTTTATGCCTTCCTCTGAAGCATCTGTCACTGGCCACAGTTGGAACATTGGTCTTGTTGTGATACATAGCAATTCCTGTGTTCAGCATTCCCGAAATCTTTTAAAACAATTTAAAGAATTTTTCCTTTTTTTCCCCCAGAAACTTGATATGTTTACTCATAGCTTGGCTAGATTCTCAGCTGGCTTCAGTGAACCTACACTGATTTACACCAGCTGAGAGCCTAGACCTTATATACAAGTTTAATCCCGGGAGATGGGAGAAAATATTTTTCCAACTAGATAAACATTATCAATCATGTAATTTGAGACCACTGCTTGAAATTTAAAGTTAATTAATTTTGTATTAAGAGCTGCAAGTCCTATATTTCTAACATGCAGACCGTTGATTTGGAGCCTTTTAAAGGAATAGCTAAGTATTTTGTATGCAATGCTAAGCCACTCCTCTTGCAAATAACATAATGGCAACAGCTAATGAATTAGCACCATTCATTCCCTCTTCCCATATTGCTTAGCATTTCAAACTATCATGAAATAATGCTGTCATCGAACATCAGCATTAATATTTGTGGATCAGAAAAGTCACACATGCGTGATTAAAAGAGAACCAACCTGTAATGTAGAATGACTTCTTCCAATGGAGAAAGTTAAACCCATCATTAGCGTATGCGGCTTTATGAATTCCTGAGTTTTAACTTGAAATACAAGACCCATGCAATCCCTCAACGTTATCTAATATATTGGTTTGCTTTTCTTAACATCAATACAGCAATCAAAAGAAATCTAAACAAATGTTTTGTGTGAAGGATTATGCGCAGGCCTGCTGAGATCAAGCTCCCATTGTGCAAGGCACTGTACATACACATAGTAAGTCTCTGCCCCCCAAAATTTATAATCTAAATAGAAAAGCAAGAGGAGAAAAACAAACACTGATTGGTGGAATAACCTGCCCCAGTTCACATGGTAGGTCAGCAACAGGGCAGGAATAGAACCCAGGGCTCATGAGTTCCAGCCCAGCGCCCTATCCACTAGACCACATTGCCTCTGCCTAACATCAATGACAACAGACACAGATAGCAGAGATGACAATGACGTGAGACAGATTATAAACACTTTGTGGCAAGGACTGTGTTATATATGTGACTATTACAATGGAACCCCCAATTCTTGACTGGGGCCTCTGGGTGATAATGTAATACAAATATTAAATGATAATAATGTCACAAAATGTATATGAAAAGTAAAATGTAAAGGCATCTAATGCAAAAATCAGTGTAATTATGCAATAGAAAATGATCTTATGAAATTATATACTGCAAGCCAATGGAGTTCAAAGAAATTCCGTTGCCTGCTGCCCAAGAGAAAGTCCAGCTATAGTCATTAGGAGTAAGGAAAAAGGGATCTGACTGGGACTGGTGTTGATTTCAATTCTTCAGGACAGTGGATATTGTCCATTACTGGCATGGAATTTGCTCTTGAAATCTCACTATTATTCTATGTAAACCAGCAAAGCAAGTGGAATGATAACAAACATTGCTGTATCAAACTCCAGATGCCCTATAAGGATTTCTAGTAAAAACTGGCACTCGGCTTCAGTTTATATTTGTGGGTGAGGGAGTAAAGAGCTTCCCATTTTTCTGCATCTATGGTAGACTGTTAATGTGTCTGGTAGGATTTTATGGGGGATAGTTCAATGTCCTATGAGACAAGAGTCAATATACAAAAATACAAAAAGCCACTCCATATGCTTTTGCACTAAGTAACAGACAAAAATCAGTATTATCCACTGGATAGCAGAAGGGATCCCATAAAGACCACAGATATTTACAGGAATGTGTGTGTTCAAGATTCATAACTTTTAAGGCCAGAAGAGACCATGGTACACTTTTAGTTTAACCTCCCAAATAACACAGGCCATATATCATTTCAACGAGCAATGTCTGTATCAAGCCCCTGGGAGGGGTTCATGCTAGGTGGACTCACAAAAGTGAGGTACCCTAATATGAAAGTCTACCTCATCAGCACAAGTAACTAGGCTAAACTATTAGCATCACCTTTGTTGGAAAGATTCTTCATGGTCAGGGCCAGCTCCGGGGTTTTTGCTGCCCAAAGAAGCAAAAAAAAAAAAAAAAAAAAAAAAAGCTGCAATCTCAATCAGCTCTACCAGCGCCGCTTCAGTCTTTGGCAGCAATTTGGCGGCTGGTCCTTTGCTCTGAGAGGGAGTGAGGGACCCGCCACCGAATTGCCGTCGAAGAGACGGACGTGCTGCCCCTCTCAGTTGGCCGCCAAGCACCTGCTTGCTGGGCTGGTGCCAGCCCTGTTCATGGTGTCTGAAACAAGCTTCACCATTGATCTAGGATCTACTCTGACTCGGCTGTTCCAAAGTACCCATCAGTATAGTATCTCTAGGTACTGTATACAACATTAATTAATAAAGGCACCACTTTGAGTTCTGGAAGGACTCCATTCCCCACCCTCCTATGTCTTTGCTGTTGCCCTGAATGAGGTCATTTTAGGTGGTTGTCTATTTCCAAGTCAAACGCAGCTGGCCTACTTTTCACCCTCCATCATTGCTGAGAAAAAGCTTGTGCACAGCTATTAAGTCTTGCTTGCATTGTGCTGCAAATACAGCAGGATTATTCCCCACTTAAAAGCACAGATTTGTATCTCAGCCTCAGAGAGTATGGTAATTAACCCCCATATTAGCTGCCAGGGCATGCATGTGTCCCAGCAGCAATATTCCATGGATATTCATTGAAATGACTAGAACACCTGAACATTTATGGTCAATCTATCATTTATGGTCAATCTCGCCATGCAGAAGAAGGTGGCACAAAGAAAACTGTATTCAAGCAATGATGAAGTTAAGAAAGACAATATCAGCCCTTCGATTTGTGAAAGGACTGCTTTTCCAACTCCCACTGTATCCTACAAATCCAGGAGCAGCCAACATGAGTCTATGGGCCAGATGCAGTCCACAGAGTTCCGTAGTTCAGCCCAAGACCCTTTCATATTTAATGGAGAGGTGCAGCTCACGGAGACAACAGCTACCAGCATGCAATGCTCCATTTTGACCCATGTTGGGACCTGAAAGCTCTATAAATCAAACTTCTGTATTAAAGACAAGGACAGCTACAATCTGCTCTATTTAATGCAAATTAAATGCCACCCTTGAGTTCTTGCCAGGTTATGAGTATATTCTTCAACTGGGCAAAATTTAGCTGCCACACTCACATCCCTTCACAAACTCTGTCTAAAGTTTCCTCCATGGCCCCCTTTTGTACACAACTGTGGGTCAGATCCTCAGCTGATGTAAATTGGTATAGATCTATTGAGCTTGACTGAGCCACCTCAATTTACATCTGTCGAAGATCTGGCCCAAAATATGCACGTACTGTAGGCCAATTTTTCAAAATCAGCTGCCTAAATTGCACCTACAAATCCCACATTTGATCATGCACAATTCAGGCACCTACTTTTGAAATAGTGGCCTCTAACGTCACTGCTTTCACTCTGAAGTTTGAGACAGATCCATAGAAATTAATGTGACTTTTTGTTTTTATTATCTATTAAATAAGAAAAGAAAAGAAATCAGGTAGTTGTGTGTTTGAAAACTGACCTCTGGAAAAATGGTAGGAAGAGAGAGAGATAAGTATGAGCTTAGAACATAATTTATCATTGCTCTGCAAAATTTACAGGAACATAGCAGCATCTCTCCAAATAAGGCATGAGAAAGTAAAGAACAGGTTAAAGGTTGTGGCTAACAGCTGTAAAATCACATATAAAACCTTTCTGCATAAGCTTTTCTATTTATGTGAAGTATTGCATCTAATACTTTTCCTTTGTCAATGTTACAGTGTAAGCCATCTGAGAGATTTAAAAGCAAAGGGTTTTCAGCAGTGGATAAAACCACAAAAAGTTTAACTGACAGCAGGTTTTCTTTACTTCTAAGCATATATTTCTCAGCTGTTGCTTCTCTAAGTAGTGGCTAGAAAAGCTTCTAAACTTCAGCACAGAGCTCCCACATTTCCAAATATATACTGCTGAAACAGATTTTTGTTTGTTTGGTAGGTAAATATGATGTGTGACAGGGTCAGGCCAGATGGCTACAGGAGAGTGTTAGAAGACAGATATATTAGTCCCAGCTTAAGTAGATCCCTTTTCCATGGGTAAGGTAACAGGGGCAGTTCCAGAACAAGCAGGAACTTACTGGAACCAATTAAGGCAGGCAGGCTAATTAGGAAACCTGGAGCCAATTAAGAAGAAACTGCTAGAATCAATTAGAACAGGCTGGCTAATCAGGGCACCTGAGTTTAAAAAAGAACCTCACTGCAGTATGTAGCGTGCATGTGAGGAGCTGGGCGCAAGAGGCACTAGGAGCTGAGAGTAGGAAGGTGTATTGCTGGAGGATTGAAGAGTACAAGCATCAGACACCAGGAGAAAGGTCTGGGGGTGAGGATAAAGAAGGTGTTGGGAGGAGGCCATGGGGGAAGTAGCCCAGGGAGTTGTAGCTGTACCAGGAGGCACCCTAGACAGCTGCAGTCCACAGGGCCCTGGGCTGGAACCCGAAGTAGAGGGCAGGACTGGGTCCCCCCCCCAAACCTCCCAACTCCTGATGAGACACAGGAGGAATTGACCTGGACTGTGGGTTCTACCAGAAGAGAAGGTCTCTGGGCTGTTCCCTGACCCACATGGTCAATCTCTGAGGTGAACAAATCCGCCAATAAGTGCAGGACCCACCAAGATAGAGGAGGAACTTTGTCACAGATGTTATTCCCTTTAGTTAATTCAAAAGAACATGTAAATAATAATACTTTACATTTACTGCATATGGTACCTTTAATCTAAACATTGCATAGTGCTTTTACCAACTAATATTAATTAAGCCACATGACACCCCTGTGAGGTAGTCAAATAGAATTATCACCATTTTACAGATGACTAATCTAAGGCACAGAACATTTAAATAACTTGCCCAATGTCATATAGCAAGACAGTGGCAGAGCTGAGAATGGAAGTCCTATCTCCTGACTCCCACTACACACCTGTTCTAAGCACTGGTCAATACTTCCCGGCAGTCAAATACATAGCTTTTCAGTATCTAAAATATATACAAAATGGTAACACGTGTCTTGCAGTAGCACATTCAATTTTCCTTCTGTGCCATCAAACATCTGTAAACTATCTGCAGTGTGATAGATTTTATATTTGAACAATTTTAGGGAATAGGGGAGTGATTGCTTATAAACTATATTCTTATATACATTGGAAATAACACAATCCCAAACTGCATACTAAAGCTGAAATACAATCCTAAAGCTATGCTTCCATTCATAATCTGTTCCATTTGAACACAACGTCTGGAATGAATTTTATCCTTGTGTTTGACCAGGGAACCACAGTTTATTAAAGCACTATACTTTTCAGTTTCAAAACTGTATCCCTAATATTTTTGCCTGTCAAATCCAATGAGATTAGCAGATCTCTCATCTGGGATTGTCCATGAACAGAAAAATAGAGCAGAACCTGATGACCTATAGACACAAAGAAATAAAACCCTGGTATGTATCCCATTATCAAAGAAAAAATCCAGTACACATACTTCCAAGTCGGTGCAGTTTAAACTGTGAAAGGAAGCAGCATGGTCTATTGGTTAGAGCATGGAAGTGGGAGTCAGGATTCAACTGTATTCCTGGCTTTGCCACAAACTCATTGTGAGACTGTAGGCAAGTCACTTAACCTTCTGTTTCCCTATATGTAATATCAGTAAAACACTACCTGCCTACTCTATATAAAGGGTTAATGCATTTTGCATTCCATGACTGAGAGGTAATATAAATGCAAGATATTATTAAAACATTATGGCTTAGATTTTCAGAGCCATCTAGGATATCTGGCTACCCAGCTGGCATTAAAATTAATGGGAACTGGGCATCCAATCCCTTATGTGGCTTTGAAAATATCAGCCCATAGATTTAATATTCATTTTTCAGTCTCGCCATTTTTCTACCACGAATCTTAAAATGCTCCATTGTTGATGCTGACAAGGCCAAGCAAACAGTGCCCACTTATATCAGAGCTGACAGTTAGCATTTCCAACACACCACAATCTGCAGAGCAAGATGACAGGAGGGTGTGAGGTGATGACATGAAAGCTAAGAGAGGCATAAAAAAAGTTAGCTTTTTGACTAGCACACGAGGAATATCAATTTCTGTTAAAACACAAATATTAGGACTGCAGCTTATCACCATGGTTCTTCGGTTATAGGATTAAATCTAGAATAATGAACTCAGGCTTACTATTCAGTTGCTGCTTCCCTTTTTAAATATGCATTTCTCACTTCTCTAATTCTTAACATCTTCCAAAGAACTCAGTATGCTTTTTGCTCACGCAAATGACTGGAATACCCCCCTAGAGTAAGGCTTCTGGGCATTCTATTTCAATAGCACTTTGGTAAATGGAAATGTAGGGCCAGATTCTTAGCCGGCATAAACTCCACTGAAGTTACCCCAAATGAGGATCATCCTTATAGTATGTTATTTTTCTTTGATAAAATAATCAATACAAAAACCCCACGCAAGTAAAAGCTTGCCACCTGATAAATACAGATATATATTCTGCTATGAGGAAAACCACCAAAAACACTTCCATTGCTTAACAGGAGCCCTTTATTCATTCATTATGCTTCATCCAGTAACCTGCCTGGTGAGTTAGTCTAGATTCCATCATGTCTTCAACCGAGCGAGCAAAATGCAGAATTTCCTGTAGGAAATTCCAAGATTTTAACCATTGGTTTTGTCCCAGATTGTGACACATAGCTGATATTTTGAAAAAAATTGTCACTAAAAATGGAAATTCAGAAAAATTTGGATTTGGAAAAATCAAAATATGTAGCTTCGACATTTGAATTCAACACTGAGGACTTGTATTCTCTGTGGCTGACATAAGAAATATTTTTACATTTATAATTAAATATAATCATAACAGAAATAACGACCTAGAAAGACCTTCATCTCATTCCATTTCATAACGGCTACAGCCCAAAGTGTGTTCTTATTCATGATTCACACACCTTCCTTGATTGCCGCTTGTTCTAGAGATTATGCCAAAAGACACCTGAGAGAGGATCTGTGAAGCATTCACTTAGGAAGGTTTAATCACTCAATAAAAACACTGTTTTCTTTTCTTTCTAGGGGCTTGGCTACACTTACAAATTTGCAGCGCTGCAGCAGGGTGTGAAAACACACTCTCTCCAGCGCTGCAAATTGCGGCGCTGCAAAGCGCCAGTGTGGTCAAAGCCCAGCGCTGTCCGTTATTCCCCACAGGGAGGTGGAGTACGGACAGCGCTGGGAGAGCTTTCTCCCAGCGCTGGCGCTTTGACTACACTTAGCACTTCAAAGCGCTGCCGCGGCAGCGCTACTGCAGCAGCGCTTTGAAGTGCTAAGTGTAGCCACAGCCTAGGTTCCTCTTTCATCCCTATTATTCTTGTTTCTCCCCAACTCTACACAGCTCTTTCCTACAAGGCCCTTTTGTCCCTGTGCCCGTTCTATAATTGAAGAGAACTGAATGAGATTTCCTTCCCACTAGTCAACACTGCCCCTGCATTGACCAGAGAGAGTCTGAAGACAGTCTAACCCAGGGGTAGGCAACCTATGGCACAGGTGCCAAGGGCGGCACGTGAGCTGATTTTCAGTGGCACTCTCACTGCCTGGATCCTGGCCACCGGTCCGGGGGGCTCTGCATTTTTATTTTATTTAAAAAACCTTATTTACTTTACGTACAACAATAGTTTAGTTATATATTATAGACTTATAGAAAGAGACCTTCTAAAAACATTAAAATGTATTACCGGCATGCAAAACCTTTAATTAGAGTGAATAAATGAAGACTCGGCACACCACTTCTGAAAGGTTGCTGACCCCTGGTCTAAGCATTGGTAGGGCCCTACCAAATTAATGGCCATGAAAAACGTGTCAGACCGTGAACTCTCATCTCCCCCTGTAAAAGCACACACAAGACAAGATTTCACCTGATACTATACAGATTTCCTGGGGGAGACTAGCATTTCTCAAATTGGGGGTCCTGACCCAAAAGGGAGTTGCAGGGGGTTGCAAGGTTATTTTAGGGGGGTTAGAGTATTGCCACCCTTACGTCTGCACTGCCCTCACACCTCCCGATCAGCTGTTTTGTGGTGTGCAGGAGGCTCTAGGTGAGGGCAGGGAGGAGCAAGGGCACTGCAGGCTCAGGGGAGGGGGCAGAAAGGGGTGGAGTGGGGGCAGAACCTGTGGCAGAGCACACTGAAGCATCCCCCAGCACACTGGAAAGTTGGCACCTGTAGCTCCAGCCCCGGAGTCGGTGCCTATACAAGGAGCCACATATTAACTTCTGAAGAGCCACAGGTTGGCCACCCCATTCTAGAGTTATGGAAAGCAGAACTGGACACAGTATTCCAGCAGTGGTCGCATTGGTGCCACATGTAACCTCTCCACACCTACTCAAGATTCCGGTTTATGCATCCAGTATCACTTTTGCTCTTTTGGCCACAGTGTCACACTGGCAGCTCATGTTCAGCTGATTATCCACATGAGCCTCAAGTCTTTTTCAGGCACTGCTTCCCAGGATAGATTCTCCCATTCTGTAACCATGGCCTTCATACTTTGTCCACATTTACATGTGGCCATATTAAAATGTATATTGTTGCTTGCAGTTTACCAAGCAATTTAGTAATCCCCCCCACACACACACACTTTGCACAACCCCTTGTTGATTGGTATTAATTAAATTACCCTCCTTCAATTATTTATTAATCAAGTCCTGTATCAGCAGCTTATTAGCACTTCTGCAACCCCACAATCACAGGTGTTACTCAGAGTGCATTAAGACTCAGTCAGTCAGGTTTTCAAAGGCATTAGATGCTTAAAGATGCAGATATTTTTAGGTACCTAACTCCCATTTAATTCAATAGAGTTAGGTACTTATGTGCTTTTGAAAATACTATTAAGTGACTATCTGCATCTTTATGCACCTAAATACCTTTGAAAATCTAACTCCTTGTGCCTATTCAGAGGGTAATGCTGACTTTAAACTAATCCCTCTAATGTATGTGTTCTGCAGTTCACGCAGCCTTAAGGGATATTTTTTTCTGTAAATGTGCTGTCATTTTGTTTACCCTCTTCTCAGGCTTCTCTAGAACAGGCTCAAAGGGTCATGAAACTATGTTCCAAACAGTCAAAAAATTAAAAACAAAACCCCTATTGAGCAGCTTGGACAGCAGTAGTTCCAAACTATTTTAGGCCGTGTGACCCTGCCTCATTCAATTGAAACCTGCTCTTTGTTGAAGTGGATGAGACTTCTTTTCTGAAACAATTTTCTGGCATCACTGAAGTAAAAAAGAAAACCACTTGAGCATGCCAAACACTCAGTCCTGCTGGACTCATTTGTCCTATGTTGGTTTATAAAAATCAGCCAGCCACATTCTGTCCTTAACTTTACCTGTGCAAATATTAGGTACTAACCCCAACAAATCCTGACTGAATGACATTAAGATAAAAGCATATTCATTCCTAGCAGTTGCATGCACCTGCCCACTATGGGTCTGATCCAAAGCTCTTTGACGTCAACAATGGCCTTTTGTGTTAACTTCAATGGGCTTTGAATCAGGCTCTCTAGTGTCTGTATTGCTTCACTAGCTGGGGCACAGTTATGCAGACCTTACTTGGACAAACTTCCATTGGAGCAAAGACTGCAGATTCAGAAATTAAGTTGTATCAAAAACAGACAAGTGCCTGGCACTCAGACTCTGGCCAGCTTTAGCCAGCTGCCAGAATTGAAGTTAGCCTACTGCTTAATTTCAAGCAGAAATCAAAACTAACTACATAAGGCTGCTGTTCATTATTAACAACAATTTAGTTTCTCTGAGAAGTACCTGTCTATCTCATTTTTATCCAATTACAGTACTAAGCTATGCCTAACATCAGACCTATACAATTTAGATCTTAAGGCCTTCTGGGAAAACAGAGTTTGGCTTAACAGAAAACATTAGCACTGACAATTACACAAAGGCATATCACAGGACTCCAGGCCAAATTCTGCCCTTTATTTTCTTTACTATGGACTTCAATGCGGTTGGCTTCAATGGGGTGGCATAGGGTGGAGATGAAGGCAGACGTCAACCCTTTGCTTTTCTATAATGCTAAAACTGCATATCACACATTCTTTCCACAACCGCTAATCATTCTCATCATCTCTGAAATCAATCTGTTTTTGCTAGATCCTTTTGGAGTTAGGGTGACTAGAACTGAACACAGTATTCCAGACGAGAATGAAATGACATTATAATAATTCTAGTATTATTCTCCATCCCATTCCTTATGCAGCCTAATATTTTGTTTGTTTTCTTGTCTTATACTGCTCATTAGCCACAAGTGTTCTTTGGATTGTGCACAACGACACCCAGCCCTCTCTTCCTGAATTAATACATTAGCAGATTTCATAACTACAAATCTAGTAAGTTTTTAACTAGCTGATCTTCATAATGACTTAGGGCCCAATACCAGGGGGTGCTAAACCAGCAACACCCATTGACTTTGCCACCTGGAAAAATCAGGTATTTAGATGGGAACACTATGTCTAGTTTCTGTGGGGTGTGTTGCCTGGCACCATTCTTGAGCACACCTCCTCATTGCCCTCAGCCCCCCTCAGTTCTTTCAATCATGTACTCAGACCCAAGTACTTCAGATACCCCTTTTGTGGGGGGTCTGATTCATTAACTCTTTACAGAGTTCAAACACCTTTTCTTTAGTCCCTCAACTCCAAGCCTGGCTGCCTGAGAGTTCAGGCAGGCTTCTTCTCCCAGGTTCAGGTGCCCCCAGCCCTCCTCCTGGAGCTGGGCTGCAATTCACACACAGTCTCACTCTCCTTGGATCAGGAGTCCTCAGACCTCCTTCTGGAGCTGGGCTGTAATTCAGGCCAGCTGCAGGCCTCAGCCAGTTTCTTGCCAGCTGGCCCCTTTTCTCATTCAGTCCTTTCACCCCTGTGCAGGCAGTCCTCCTCTTAATAGTTTCTCCCCTCTATGAAAAACAGGGGTGGCTCCAGGCCTCAGCACGCCAAGCGTGTGCTTGGGGCGGCATGCCGCGGGGGGCGCTGTGCCGGTCGCCGAGAGGGCGGCAGGCAGCCAGCCTTCCGCAGCATGCCTGCGGAGGGTCCGCTGGTCCTGCAGCTCCACCGAAGCCGCGGGATCAGCGGACCCTCCGCAGGGATGCCAGCGGGAGGTCCACCAGAGCCGCGGGACCGGCGACCAGCAGAGCGCCCCCCGCGGCACGCTGCCGTGCTTGGGGCGGCGAAATGTCTAGAGCCGCCCCTGATGAAAAAGGAGGCAATACAGGTGCTGCCTTCCTTCCCATAGTACATTCCGGGTGGCTAGGAGAGAGTGACACCTTATCCCATCCTGCACCACAAGTCCCTTGGTCCCAAGCCCTTAAAGGAACCATAAGGGGTCTTCCCCCAAACACTACTTATTCCCTGGGGCTGCTTCCCCTCTACCAAAATCTGCTTCCTAGGAGCTTGTATCCATCCGCACTCCCAAACCCTTAAAGGGCCATGCCAAGACAGAGGGCTTGGCTGACTCCCTACTGCCCTTAGAGGGGACAGATCACTCCACTACAGGATGCAAACTCGCTATTCTGAGAAATGTTTTCAGCATCACAATCCATACAAGGCTAAGGACCGCTAACTAAGGAGGGGAGCCTTCAGGGTTCCAAGAACTGTCTTTTTAAATATATCTATTGAAGTGGCAATTCTATCTCCCCCATGCACTGCTTGCAGGAAAGGCCTTTGCATGGAAACAGGACAGGAATGCAAACTAAGTTCAATTACAAAACGAAGAGACTTTTCCTATTAATTCTTGGCACCATCATGTTCCTCAGAGGCCTGTACTGTATCTTTTAGCCACAGTTGTGGGGTTTGTTTTTTTCATTGATTCATGATTGAGACATTTTGATCAAAAA
Organism: Mauremys mutica; assembly: GCF_020497125.1. Lineage (NCBI taxonomy): Eukaryota > Metazoa > Chordata > Testudines > Geoemydidae > Mauremys > Mauremys mutica. The sequence goes on along the minus strand of NC_059075.1, from coordinate 99,619,398 downwards.
GTAAGATAATGACTCTTTCGTTTCAAAAGGAATTTAAAAAAAAAACCCACCTCAGGACACAGAGGGCCAGATTTGGAAATCAACTGCTTGTGTGTTAAGGACTACTCCACCTGAAGTAAGAATGGCAGAATCCAGCTCAGCATTATTATTATTGAGGTAGTGCCCGAGAAGCCCCATCATATACCTTTACCCCAATATAACGCTGTCCTTGGGAGCCAAAAAAATCTTACCGCATTATAGGTGAAGCGGCGTTATATTGAACTTGCTTTGATCCGCCGGAGCATGCAGCTCCCCCCCACCCCACCCCCCGGAGCGCTGCTTTACCGCGTTATATCCGAATTCATGTTATATTGAGTTGCATTATCGGGGTAGAGGTGTACTAGGTACTGCACAAATAGTGAACAAAAAGACAGTCCCTGCTTGGATAGTTTACCCTCAGTCTTTGCAGCAATATGGATTTACAATGGTACTTTTAAACCAAAGCGTTGTTCAAGCGACCACCCGTGTTTCCTAAGGGGGGTGGGATGGGACCGGTGTCTCAGTATCATTGTTTGTTGCAAGCAGAGTGAAATCCTTTACAGCAAACCTCCTGGGTGAACTCTTAATTCTTCATCTCACTGTAGTTTTGAAAAGAAATGATTGGTAATGCCTCCAACCATTGCCACCAGCTGCCTTTGATTTCACAGCTCAGGCTCCATGGTGAGGATTGCTTTGCTTTAACTTGGCATTGCCCTTGCCCATAAAAAAGCAGAGCTAATGTCAGTTTTAATTGTTATATGTTTTTCAATGCCTCTGCATTCAGAGCACCCCAACGCTGGGGGCCAGATTCTGCTGGCCTCACTCAAGCAGAGTAGTCTCTTATTCAGGGTATGGCTACACTTGCGAGTTGCAGCGCTGGTGGAGGCTTTCCAGCGCTGCAATTAGTAAGTGTCCACACCTGCAGGGCACATCCAGCGCTGCAACTCCCTGGCTGCAGCGCTGGCCGTACACCTGGCTCAGCATGGGGAATAAAGATTGCAGCGCTGGTGCTGCAGCGCTGGTCATCAAGTGTGGCCACACACCAGCGCTGTTATTGGCCTCCAGGGTATTAGCAGATATCCCAGAATGCTTTTATAAATTACTCTCTTTGTTTTGTTGTGAACTCTGCTCCGTTGATCCCGGAGCTGCTTATCTACAAACACAGCTCCTGTTTGCTGTGATCAATCTGTGAACAATCAAATGAGATAATGAGGCAGGCAGGAAGTGAGTGTTTGCTTGACAGAAACGGGGCAGAGGGGAGAGAGGGAGTCGGTTGGCTGCAGGCTGTTTGCAGTTAAGAGTTAAGGGTAAGGGATCGGGAACATGTTCTGATTTTTCAAGTCAGGAAGCTAACATACAGTGTTGGCTCCAAAAATCCACTCTCTCTCTCTCGCCCGCTCCCTGTCACACTACGCCCCACTCCACCCCCCTCTTTTGAAAAGCATGTTGCTGCCACTTGAACGCTGGGATAGCTGCCCATAATGCATCACTCCCAACAGCGCTGCAAATGCTGCAAATGTGGCCACACACCAGCGCTGGTAGCTGTGAGTGTGGCCACACACCAGCGCTGGCCCTGCACAGCTGGATGACCAGCGCTGCAACTACCAGCGCTGCAGATTTGTAAGTGTAGCCATACCCTCAGTGACTAGTCCCACTGAAGTCAGCTGAGCTGTACTTTATACCCTGCAAGTAGTCACACAGACATCAAATGGGACTACTCACAAAATAAGATACTACTCAGTGTGAGGGAGGGTAGCAGAATCTGGCCTCTGTCTTGCAGGACACTATATATATTTGATATCCACTTCTGATCAGTTGTCCTTGAGTGCTGTGGGGCTGTTCCCAGCTTCCACATCAGAGACATGAAAGGCATGCGCAATCAGAGAGAGAAATGCTTTACTACGCTGGTCTCCTCTTCCACCTTTGATTCTATCTCCTAATTCTCTCAGACAGTAGAGATATGAACAATTTTTTTCAGAGCTTTCTCTCACAGAATGTCCAGCACCACCGATGTGTAAAAGCCTTGAAAGAAAGAGCACATCTGCCATTAAGATCTCCCACAAGACACAGTGGAAGTCTAGCCCTGATACAGAGTGGCATTCCTTTAAAATGAAAACATTTCCGTCTCCCGCCTTCCCTTCTGTCTTTTGCTGTGACTAGACCTGATATATCACAGAAAAGCTGATCCACCCCCACCCCGAGCCAATTGCTCACACAGCAGATGAACAACATAATCGTTTTGCCATTAATGTGAGACAAGCTCCTCCCTTCTGCTTTACATCCTTGTTTTTTGGTTTTTTTAAATTCAGATTCCTACTCTGTCTCTACAGACAGAGGCTGTAAAAAGAAAGCTTCTGTTCCTCATTCTGCACCTGTATCCAGGATTTTCATCTACACTTGAAAAGTGCTATGTGGAATTACAGTTCTAATTGCATTAAAAATAATAAATAATAATTAGAACTATTAATCATTTTTAAAAGCCTGTTTACACCTATGTGTATTCAGTTAGCTTTTCCATCACCAGTATGACATCACTGCAGATGTCAGTATGCCGGTGAGTAATGGAAGCGCCATGAATGCTTATTTCAGAGGTGGCCATTTGCAAACACAACTCATGGAGTTATACAACACTGACTGTGTCCACACTTCCCTTCATAGAGAGATGCAGCCAGCAGGGATAAGTCCCAGGGTATAGTCTTGATTCAAGCAGGTTGCCCTTTGGTCTCTTGGAAAAGTTGTTTAATGGCCCTCTCTTGGGCAAAATTGGGCTCTCCTGATGAAATGATTCTCCCTGGATGGGGGAATAGAATATTCCCAGTGATGTTTTTATTACTTGGACTCCGTTTATATAGTCAAGTTGGACAGAGTGTAATAATTTGTGGCTCCGTATGTGTGTACACACATACACATGCACATATACAAAGATACACAACATGGCAATCAGCTAAGCCACACACATACATGCAGCACCCTCTAGCTGGGCCAGCCAATTTGATCCAATGTTACCAAGTCTGTACAGTGCTGAATGCAATTATCAGCCATTGTTGATGTTCCCCATCCGTTACCCAGTGGGTGCCTTGCAATGTGAAAGAGTGCAACTGGCCAGCATTGGGAGAGTCCTCAGAGTTCCTGGAGCAATGGATGAAATTTCTCAACAAATGAGATGAGATGTTGTTTCCTGGTCTGTAATATGTGACCTGAGTCAGCCGCAGGCAGTAGCTACTGCAAATTACAGCGGAATGGAATGGATCCTAACTAACTGTTTGGTTCACATGCAAACAGAAGTGAATCAGTCAGTTACCAACTCTCCCCTCTCATCCTTATGGCTTTATGGCCTCGCTCCCATTTCTCCACTAACAGCTTGCAAGTAGTGGACCACTCAATCTCTTACTCCCCTTTTAAAGCAGCAAGGTTCTCTCTCCTTTTCCTCAAGCAAGTAACTGGCCTCTCCCGCTTCCTCCTCCATTTCCTCTCTAACAAGCAGTGGGCCCTTCTCCCTTTCTCCACCCAGCCTTCAGAGTAGTTGGCTGTTCCCTCAACTGCAAGCATCAGGTCACTTTTTTCCTCCCTTCTCTTTACAAACAACCTGCCTTTCCCTTCCTCACCACCACATTTTTTCAACGGAAGCCCTCTTGATCCTTGTGACACTACACCCCATATTCATCATAGTGGTATGGTTATGATATGACGACAATTATAATGCATCTGGTACAAGATCTGTCTTGTAGGTGTCATTGGAAAAGTTATGATTTGCTGAATATGATTATCCTATTTGTATGCATGTATCATTTCTGTATCTGAAGTTTTGAATTACAGATACGTAGTCAATATTCATATGTGCTTACTCTGGATAACACCCACAGATAGCCTTTCAGGTACAAAAATGAAGAAGCTAGACAGTGTTGATGGCCCATGAGCAAAGACAATGGACTATGGAAGAGCTTAGCCCTCATGTAAACATCTCAGCCAGCCTGTAAGTAATGGCTGCTATTACTCAGCAAGGGCATGTGACCAGATGGCATGATACTAAACTACATTTGGGTACCTGTATTTTTCCACAAACAAGGCTGGAAAACTAAGTTTGGAACAAAGGGTTCTTGCCATATGGTAAAGCTATATAAGGTGGGCCTCACTAGCCATCTAGGGGCCTCACTCCCCACACAAGCATACTCGTGGAAATACCTGAGGAACAAAGACTGCATCGTTTTTCAACAGCAGCCTTATCATTCAGCATTAGCAAGGGCCACTCGTCTTTCTCATAGCAAGCATTCAGTCTCCATGGAGTTTGCTCCCTCACTTGCAACTCTTGGAGGACACATATGATGTCACATCACTGATGCTAATGACCTCACGTGCTATTGCAGCTATCAGTGATGTCACACACACCCCACACACACACCAATGGCATTACACACATCACTGACATCAGCAAAACCATAGATGCACTCTTAGACATACGATTCACATGAGCACCATGGCTATCTGATGTCATGTGTGCACCACCGACAGAAGTGAAATCAGACCCACATCAGCATATAACTAATGCCATGGATGTCACCCATGCTTGGCAGACATCAGTGACATCACACTGGTGATGCCACTTACATTACACATACCGCTGAGGTCAGTGACATTACATACGCAGCACTGCCATCAGGACAGTCACACTTACCTATGACCCAAGTAACATTATGCATGAATTGCTATTTTCAAATAGAGAACAAAAATCATGAACACTTCAAAACTATGGGTTGGATCCTCATCTGGATCAAGTCAGCATAACTCCACGGACTTCAATTTACACCAGCTCAGGATCTGCCCTTATGTTTTTAAAATATATTTCATCTTGTAACACCCATAATTGCCCAGGTTCAGGGCCTTTGCTGGAGTTGATGGCCCTGGGCCATACCTTAGCCCATCAGTTCTTCCCAGATAGCCATAAATCCCCAGCACATGCCCTGTGCCTCCATAGTTATTGCTTACACAAAACACTGATTCATTGTTTACATTTGTTTTCTACTGTCCATCCACGTTAGCCAGTAATAAAAGCAGCAGGATTCCTAGTTCTTGGTGCATGGCTTAGTGGAAGACAGGACGATATCTCAATAGCAGAGGAATGCAGACCATGATATGAATGCCAAATCTGGCAGTATATTACACTGTCTTAAGCATCTAGAGATTAGAACCTGCTGCTGGTGGTCCTGTGTGCAGCTACCCTGTGTCTGTCATCCCCCTGCTCCCTTTTCCTGATCTCTTCCTTCACTATAAGTCAGAAGCTGGTAAGATCTGAAGCAAGCATTTCCAAATGTGACAGGGTCAGAATCCTAAGTCTTTACTCAGACAAAGCTTTCATCAATGGAAGGTTTGTTGGAGTGAAAACTGAAGCTCATAGATTCTCCCCTGTACAGAAGGGAACAAATTGTGGGAAAGCGTCACAGCTGCCCCCACCTCCATCCACTGGATTGCCAGGGTTATAACACAGGCTGGAAACAGTAACAGAAAGTCTGGGATCTGAGAGGATCCCAGCTCCTGCTTCACAGAGCATGCCCACTTGCAGCTAGGGACTCCCTCCTCTGTGCTCCCACACCAAGTCCAGCCCCTGCTCTCCACTCAAAGCACCAGCAGCAGGCCGAGTGGAGCTGCACACCCAAGGACAATCCTCATCCATTGCTGCCCAGGGGATCAGCATTGAGGGATCTTTACACAGAAGGATTTACAGTTCCAAGCTGATGTGCAGCCCCACTTCGCATGTGGCCAGGAAGAAGCACAACATCTCCTCCCCACAACTCGAGCAGTCCTTTCCCCCACCTCCTACGTGGAGCTCAGCCTTTCAGACAGCCCTCCACGGAGTCCTAGGAAGGGATAGAGGGAATGGGGCTGTGAAAGCAGCTAACCCAGGACTATCAGAGCAGAGGATGGCTTCTGCACAAGAGGGGAGATTTACATGAACCCTCAATACACACTTCTTGGGGTACTGTTCAGCCCCACTGCATTTTCAGATGCAGATGTTCATCTTGTGCATTACCATTTTCAAGACTAAAATCAGGCAACGGGAGCCTTTAAGACCGCCTGTGCTGGGAGTCACTCTCTGCGTCATTTACTGTCTATCTTTGTCTCTAAATACAAAGCCAGCTCTTCTCTCAGAAAATTTGCCAATCATTGCGAAGCTGTTTGTACATGTCCAGTATGTCATTAGCCTATGCATGCACTGTTGCAACTTGCTGTTGCTGTGAAAAGGGCAGGAATCCTCCCAAAATGAGATCTTGCACTTCAGTGTTTAACACCCCTCTCACTGCCAATATATCGATTTTCAAAACCAGGGGCGGCTCTAGCTTTTTTGCTGCCCCAAGCACAGCAGTCAGCCAGCCTTCGGCGGTGCGCCTGTGGGAGGTCCCCGGTCCATCCCGCGGATTCAGTGTACCCACCGCCGAATTGCCGCCGAATCCGTAGGGCCAGTGGACCTCCCGCAGGCGTGCCGCCAAAGGCAGCCTGACTGCCGCCCTCGCAGGGACGGGCAGGGTGCCCCCTGCGGCTTGCCACTCCAAGCTTAGAGCGCTGGTGCCTGGAGCCGCCGCTGTTCAAAACCCAGCCTGCTGCCTGTTCAGGGAGCCATGTGTAATGAGTTTGGTGGGCTCAGAGCAGTGCCCAAGTGGTCTGTGTTGTGCAGGTGAATGGTTCTGTCCAAGAGCATGAGCTAGAAAGGCTCCAGCCACACTATCTATTTCCCATGTCCTAAAACACTTTTCAATAACCTTTTTAAAACACTTTTACCTCATCTACAAAAGCTGAGGCTGGCAACACAACAGTGTCACCTGAAATCAGTTCCAACCAAAGTGAAAACTGTTCAGGACCTGTGAATTGGTGTTCTCTGGAAGGGCCCTGAGCATCCATATAATAAAAATCACTAGCACTAACTGGTGCAAGCACCCTCGGCAAAGAGGCCAAGAAGTGACCAGGCAGGGGGACTGAGTTTCCTCTAGGCAGACACTCCAGCTCAGCTCTGAGGCATACCAACAGTAGAACATATTTGGCATCTCCAAATATTTTGAATAAGCAGGACTGTGCTGTACATTACAACGATGGTCTTCATAGCTCCCGGCAACCCTTCCTCTGTTTTCAGCGCTTAATAACACAATCAGCTTGCTCTGAAATGCTGCTCTCCAATTAATAAGTTTAGTGTCAAGCTAATAACAGAGGGTGTGCACAGGCCTCAGGTTCGGAATACAAATTGCGCTCCCACAAATGCCTCCACATTGTTGCAGCTATTGTTGTAACCACTGCTTGCTCCCTGCAGGGGGCCCAGAGGGCAGTGCTCCTCTGAACAGAACTTGGAGCTCCCTGAACTGGCTCAATTGTCCTCAGGCCTCTTTTCTCTCGATCTTTTTGTGCGTTGTGTATAGGGTGACCAGATGTCCCAATTTTATAGGGACAGTCCCAATTTTTGGGTCTTTTTCTTGTATAGGCTCCTATTACCCCTCACCCCCGTCCCAATTTTTACACTTGCTGTCTGGTCACCCTAGTTGTGTGTTTCACCGGTGCCTTTAAATTGTCGCGTGTGCCTGTCTGAGCAGTATTGGGTGAAGCTGTAGTCACATCCTGACAGTCTGAGCGGGACCAGGAGAATGGGGATGTTTGGTAGCTTGGAGAGGGTTATAGGTGTTTGCCCCTTTTGGGGAGTGGGATGGGTTTGGAAGGGCCAAATTGTGCCCTTACCACTGATGGGGAGCGTGGGAGTTTTGGCAGCTGGGAGAAGGGAGGGGGTTTCATTTTTCTGTCATTGAGGTGTGCCGGGGGGGGTGGGGATTTGATGGGATGAGAGAGTGCTACTGGGGTATGGGAATGCCATGGAACTGGGACCCACAATCACTAGAACCAGTTCTGTAATTAAGTGGTAGAGAGGGTTAACACTCCAGCAGGAGCCCAGAGAGCTGAGTTCAGGAGTATGGCTGGAATTCAAGTGACGACAAGTTTGGCACACTCAGCCATTCACTAATGGCACTGTGTCAGTGTCCCACCACGCTCTGGATCAGTTGGACGTTTCCACCCAAAAACTATCCAGGGCTGCGAGCCAAGATTGAGGTGCATCATCAAAGCTCACTGAGAGAGACGCAAGAGCACCTGCCAGCCCCAGGCCAGCTTGTAGCCAGGCCTTCGCTTTCATAGGCATTAGGTTCACTTTCAGTCTGAAACATTAAAAAATGCATCTGGCTTTTTAGCAGTGAGATTAAGTTGAAACCCCAGACCGGAAGCCTTAATTATAATAGATTTGTGTGAAAGTTGCCAGACTTCCCTCTACTCTGTGATGGTGTCTGTGCCAGAAGTCTGCTTTTTGTCACAACAGCAACTGTGTTAAGTTCAGCAAAGTAACTAGGTCAAAGATGCAGAGGCAGAACAGAGATCACTGATTACAGCTAATGACATCCTGCATGGCAATGCAGAAGGATAGCACAATCATTGTAGGGTTCTTCCTGTAATTAAAAGGTAACACATCCATCTCTCGCACTCCCAGTGTGCACTGCTTGGAACAGATACAGCTGCATTGCCAACTTTTATACATTTAACCAAATGCCTGCTCTAAGGCAAGGCTATGGAATGAGCAAAATCAGAGAGGAGCACATGGGAGGGAGTAAACGCAAAAGAATAATTTGAATTACTCAGTCACGCTGCAGAGTTCTAAATTAACTCTAACCACTGGGGGAAAGACGTGGTTGTCATTGCGGGCAGCTCTCCTAAATATGCAGCCTGAGTATAACCAATCAACCAAAGTGCTAAAATGCATAAGGAATTGGGAATACTACCAAATATATTATAACACCATTCATAATGCAATGGTACACCCTCACTTGGAATATTGTTTTCTGTTCTAATCACCCCATTTTCCAAAGGATATTGCAGAAATAGAGGAAAATGCAAAGATGATGAGTGATTAGATTGTCGACGTGAAGACATATTGAAAAGCCTGGGACTCTTGTTAAGAGAGGAGACAAAACAACAGAAAACATGCTAATGGGATACAAAACCACGACTGGGAAAGAGGAGGCACTCCTATTTATCTTCCCTCATAATTCAAGAACAAGGCATCACATTTAAAGCTACTAAGAGCAAATGCATTTTTGACTTGATACGTAATTAACCTGAGAACTTATTGCAACAAAGTACCACTGATGTCAACAGCATAGTAAAATTCACTATATGGATAATCAGAACATCCACAGTTCCATGAAATATGATTAAAACCAAGGATATAAACCTTCATGCTTTAGGATATAAAGTGACCATTAATTGAGTTTAGGAAGAAACTTCCACTCCAGACACGTTACTCACTAGCCATCCACTATAAGGTTTTTGCACCTTTCTCTGAAGTAGATGATACCAGACATCACCAGAGACCGGATACTGGGCTACATGAAAGAGTATGGCAATGGCATCTCAGAGACATGGAACGTACATAACTCTGCACATAGGATGAAACTACTGTTCTGTCCATATTCTCTCTCTGTGCATATGTCTATATAGTGATATAGCCATAGGTACATCTAAATATAGAGGGGAAATGAGTGCAAGACAGACACCATGACTACACCATCATGGACAATCTAAACCTCTTATTTTTCAGGAGACACAAACGAATACAGGACACAGACGAGACAGGAAAAAGCAAAGACCCCAGCAGATTGTGAATGGTGGACCGAAGTTAAGTATGGTGATTATCCAGTAGAACTGACTTTTGTTGGCCTGCCCAGTCATTGCACCTATCTTATTGCTTTGTAGAGTAACCCTGAGTTTGTGAATAGGGTTATATAAACCACCTCTCTGAAATTCTAATCAGTCCCTAACCAATGAAAATGAAGTATCATCTACTTCAGAGAAAGGTGCAAAAACCTTATAGTGGATGGCTAGTGAGTAACGTGTCTGGAGTGGAAGTTTCTTCCTAAACTCAATTAATGGTCACTTTATATCCTAAAGCATGAAGGTTTATAGGTTTACGTATCAAGTCAAAAATGCATTTGCTCTTAGTAGCTTTAAATGTGCTGCCCATGTGCTGCTTATTATACTTACACCAGACCAGAGTGGGTGCCTGCAGATCAGTTATCAGGTATCTTTTTATTATTAGTATAGTTGTAAAAATGTTATGATTTACTAATTTTTTTTATTTCCCGTTGGTAAGGTATATATAGTATTTATACACAGTATATAAACATATGTAGACTACATTTGGCATATGTCCACAGAGAATGTTAGGACATATGGAAATTATTTCACAGGAATATTGAAATTATGCCTTATATCACTTTCATAGGTAACATGTGAAAACTGCAAAATGTTACATTATGGGAAATACCATTCAGCCAGACACACTGGGGGAGAATTCACTAGACTTTACTTCAAAATCAACCACATGGAGCTCCAGAAAAGGGCTCTAGCCAAGATTTTCAGACTAATGATTTTGGGTGCCCAACCTGAGATACTGCAGAAATATCTGGGGCTAATAGCTCTTTCTCCCCATAACAAATAGCCCTTAGATTTTGGCAGTCCTTTTCCTTCCTTGAAAATCTGGCATTGCATTCTAGACATTATCCTCTAGATAATCCATTCAGAGAATAACCCCATAATAGAGGAAGAGGATATTTCAGATTAGTCTCCAGGCAAAGCAGATCCTCAGCTTCTGTTCAACTACTGTATAAATACATTTTTATACTTAAAGTTCCCTTTGCCTCACTAAGACCTCTGCACAACATTAGGGTGCATTTTTTCTTGCTTCCTGCTCCAATCCCATTGAAAATAGGTGGGGATTTCAGGCAGATTGAATATAATTATCTAAACTCCTCCTTGGGATGATTTAGGTTAAAACCATCCAAATGAGGTTTTGCTGTAAAGACTGGTTTGTGTCACCTGAAGAGAGAGGCCCCGTACCCCACTAGACCTCAAAACTTCTACAGAATTCATTTTGTCAGCCAAGTGGCACATACCCCTCTCCTCTGTGCAGTGCAGAGTGGGAGCAAATTCAAGAATAATCTGCAGAAAATGGGACTGAAGGGCATGTGGTAACTTTCTCCACCACCAGCGAGTCACCTCCAGCCCCCCCATCTACAGTCACAACATCCATATGGGGGTGAGGTGTGTGCCTGACCATGGGGAGGGAGTTAGGTAATAGCAACTTTGTCAGCTGTGCTCCCATCAGCCAGGACGGCATGAAACTGCACAGAAGTCCTGTATATAACCTGGGATCCCTGGGGTGCTCACTGAAATTTCCACAGATCTCCAGGCAACACCAGGAATTGTGATCTAGCTCCATTCCCCTACACCACAGCTATTTCCCTGATCCCAAGGGGATGATGCTGTGAGCCAGTGACTCTGCTTTGCAGGGTGTGCTCCCTTTCCATGCCCACAGGAAAGGCTGCATGTTGGTTAGTCCCCTGCAGTCTGGCCACAATCACATGCTCAGATTCTAAAAGATATTTGAAGCAAACCTCATTATCTTGTAATAAAGGGCAAGTGCAGCAGCTCCCTGTGCAGCATCTGTATAGACACCAGGAGGTTAAATATCCACCTATAAAGGAGTCAGCTTTATACAACCACCTGCAGAGACCTTACTGGCCTGAAGCTAAACTGCAGTGCCACTTGTGATGGGTTTGGTGTCAGAAACTCCCTTGGGACTGTCACCTGGTGTGCTGAAATTACCTCTGAGCCCATTTTCCCTGCCAGCTTGGGACTCCAGAACTCTGCCTCATTGAGCCAGACATGGTAGCCTGCTGCAACACAGACCCTGGGTCTGGATCACGCCCCCAAAGCTGCAGGCTTTAAGTGAAAACAGCTTAACAGGTTACCTGCCTCCAGCACCCAGACACCCAGCTCCCAATGGGATCCAAACCCCAAATAAATCAGTTTTATTCTGTATAAAGCATATAGAGAGTAAATTCATAAATTGTCCACCCTCTATAACACTGATAGAGAGCTATGCACAGCTGTTTAATACTTGGGGGGAGCAATCACTTACTCTGGATTTATTAATAAACAAAAGTGATTTTATTGAGTATAAAAAGTAGGATTTAAGTGGTTTCAAGTAATAACTGACAGAACAAAGTAAGTCACAAAGCAAAATAAAACAAAAACACGCAAGGCTAAGCCTAATACATTAAGAAACCGATTACAGGTAATATCTCACCCTCAGCGATGTTCCAATAAACTTCTTTCACAGACTAGACTCCTTCCTAGTCTGGGCCCAATCCTTTCCCCTGGTACAGTCCTTGTCTGCTGGAACTAACATCTCAGGTGGTAAGCAGGGGTATTCTCATGGCTGCGACGCCTTTGTCCTGCTCCATCCCCTTTTATAGCTTTGGCACAAGCTGGGAATCTTGTCTCTCTGGGTCCCCACCCCTTCTTCTAAATGGAGGAGTTCCAGATTTAAGACAGATTCCAGTATCATGTGATGTGGTCACATGTCCTGTGAGACCTCAGCCTCCATTCTTCCTGGGCTGGCCCACATGTACACAGGAAGGTTTGCAAGTAAACCGAGCCATTTACAGTTCATTGATTCTGAAGCACCCTTAATGGCTTCCACTTAATATGTTTTCATCCGTAATACAAGTTTATATCTTATTCTCTTAAGTCCAGACATAGAAATAATACACACAAACAAATAGGATGAACAACTCAGTAGATTATAAGCTTTGTAATGATACCTTTCAAGAGACCTTTTGCATAAAGCATATTCCAGTTGCATCATATTCACATTCACAAGAATATTTTCATAAAGTACATGGAGTGCAACGTCACACTACTCTGCTACCAAATGGTATGGTGTGTCGGTCCTAAGACTATGCCCTGGAAGGCCGTGCTTCATCCCCAGTCTGCCATAGAAGTATGTGGCCTGCTCTCCAAACCACAAATTGGGAACTCACAAACAATGATCCTGACCACTGTGCTGGATTTTCACTACTTGTTCAGATGCTTCACTTAACACTGTCACCAAAGACACTTGCCAAAAGCAAGTGCTGAAAAGACTCTCCGACACTTTGTAAACAACCTGCTTCATCAAGTCCCGCTGCCTTATGATGCACATACAACGCTGTGGCCAAAAGGACTAATGCAGTCCTAGGATGCATAAACAAAGGAATTTTGAGTAGGAAGAGAGAGGTTATATTACCTCTGTATTTGGCATGGGTGTGATCACTTCTGGAATACAGTGTCCAGCTCTGGTGTCCACAATTCAAGAAGGATGTTGATAAATTGGAGAAGGTTCAGAGAAGAACCACAAGAATAATTAAAAAATTAGAAAACCTGCCTTTTAGTGATAGACTCAAGGAACTCAATCTGTTTAGCTTAACAAAGAGAAGGTTAAAGGGTTACTTGATCAAAGTCTCCAAATATCAATATGAGCACCAGAAATTTGATATTTGAGGACTCTTCAGTCTGGCAGACAAAAACACAAGAGCCAAAGGCTGGAAGTTGAAGCTAGACAGATTCAGACTAGAAATAAGGTGCACATTTAAACAGTATGCTTAATTAGTCACTGGCAAAAATTTACCAAGGGTTGTGGTGCATTCTCCATCACTGCCATCTTTAAAATCAAGATTGGATGTTTTTCTAAAAATATGCTCTAGTTCAAACAGGAATTAATTCAGGACAGTCCTATGGCCTGTCTTGTAGAGGAGGTCAGACTACTAGATGATTACAAGGGTCCCTTCTGACCTTATAATCTGTAATGTAATGATACTTTCTCAAATGTCTCATACACCTGGATGATGGCCCTGCTACTTTAACCCATATTTTGCACCTCTGCATTAAATCTTTGTTGTGTGTCATATTTTTGGAGATACATTAAAAACAAGAAAAAGGAACAGGGCAGAACCAATTGTATCAAACACACATGTGAATAACTTGCAAAGCTAAAAGCCGTTTTTAAAAAGGACCAGATCTTCAGCTGGTGAAAATCAGCATAACTCTATTAGAGTCAATGGCACTACACTGGATTTACACCAGCCAAGGATCCTGCTCAAAATGCTTTTCCCTTTATTCATCTGTGAGATGTAAAAAGACAGCCTCTGGTCTTTTTCTGGGAGATCCACAGCAAAACCTGGAAGACTTGAGCAGTGATGTTACTCAAAGCCGTACCCTGAGCTGCACCTTTCAGCACAAATTCTCTGTATGGTCAATAGTGTGTAAATAAAACCTGAAACTAGCGCGCACGCACACAAAAGACGACATATTTAGACTTTGGAGCTCACCTAAAATCACGAGTAAAGAAAAAATAACCCAGAACACGACCCCACTGCAGTGACTGTGGGGAAAGTGCTGAATGCTATGACTCCATCCTACATTTCCAAGTCAGGTGGGGGTGGAAGATAGGGCAGGGAAAAGAGTGGTGAAGTTGCATAAGGAGGAGCTCTTTGCCCACTGTGCATCATAGATCGGAGCTCTGTTTCAGGGCTGATACAGGGGGGCTGCTGAGGGTGTGCAGGGAGGTACACAATTCTAGAAATTCTATGATCAGGTTCTCCAATTATATGGAGCTTGTGGCCCCTTACCCTGCCTGCTGCCAATGGCATGAATTCTATTTACCAAATCCCCTTCCTACTTCCCTGCGCAACGCCTTTTAACGCAGGGGAAATATCAGCCACTGTGCGCAATGATGCTTGTGCCTTACATCTAAGCAACATCCACTCATCCTGTTCCTCACACACCCGCAGCATCACGAGCAGGACTTAACCTTTATACAAAACGCCTTTATTATCCTCTCAGGTGCCATCCCCCAGGCAAACGTGACAAGAGAGGCTGCTACACCTGACTGAAATGGAAACATCTTTTCCCCCGACAATACTTCGGGTTAGCTTTCAGGAGAGAGAGAGAGTTTTGGCCTAACTCTGCTCCCATTAACGTCAATGGGAGTTTTACTGTTAGCTTCAATGGGAATAGAGGTAGGCCAAGGCTCAGTGCTTTAAAAAATCCCACTCCCACTATGCAGTGTGCCCGGGGCCTGGTTCCATGAACAGTAACTTTCCCTGTAGCACTAAAAGGGCCTGTTGTACAATTTCACTTCGCTGTCTCTGAAAAGCATAAGATGTCTGGATCATTTGTACAGTGAACAGCATCATCCTTCCTGGGCAGCTCTGGAAAAAAAGATTTTCCTTCACTGGACTTCTACAAAGATTCACAGCAACTCACAAAGGACAAGCTCCAGAGGGCAGTGTTTAATTTGTGCCAGGGCTGAGCCCTGGCATCTGTAGGCTTGGGAATTCACAGCCCAGGCACCTCTGGGCTTGCTGCACCAGTTATACATGTAAAAAAATTGCTTGAGCCCCAGCACCTCTTCCATTACAAAATAAGCTCTTGGGCAAACTCTATATGTACAGCCCTCACCACAAGGTGTCGGTGCAGTAGGTGTTAGCACACTGGCTAGCCATGCACTTGTTTGCTCTCCAGAAGACTTGATCTCTATAACAAGCTCTGCTACAGGAACCCCTTGAGTCCTTTGTTTTGATTTTCTGAGCGTATGGGGTGGGGGATAAGGGCAGGAGTCCCCTTCATCCAAGTCAGTGGCTAAAATCCACCCCTACAGTAGAAACCAAAAGTTGTTACCATCTGATGGCCTCTGTTCTGTGGCCTGGTTGAAATAAATTTGGTAATCTCAGTCTAGAAGCCAGTGGACAAGCATTTGCCTCAAACTCAAAAAACAAACCACCGTCAGCACTACTTGGCACCCAGGCTGTCAGTCGCAGCACCAGTTGCATGAGACATGGGTAATGAATTGCCCTTTCATTCCCCGAGTGCTCTCTTTAAGGGTATATCTACACTTGAATCGCAGGGTGTGAATGCAGCTTGTGTAGACATATCCAAGCCAGCTTTAACCTAGCTAGCTCAGGAACCTGAACAGCGAAGCTTCAGCAGCACACACATAGACACAGGCTAGCTGCATGAGTAATTACCACAGGTTCTGGGTGGGCTTGTACAGCCCAAAATGAAACGTGAGCTGCTGCAGCTTCACTGTCCCTAAGAAGATTAAAAACTTGCCCAGGTATGTCTACCCGAGCTGCAGTCACACATGTGACTGCAAGGTAGGCACACAAACAGTCAGGGCTGAGTCACATTGGCAGGGCTGTGGCTGGAATCCTGAGCCGCTGCTCGCTTTACAGGTTCCTGGAATAAAAGCCTTGGATCTCCTGGGTTGTCAGGCAGCATGTTCAGTTGGCATGTTCACTGGGCACAATGCATGAATGGCTGGGTGAAGTTCCATGGCCTGTGTCATATAGGAGGTCAGGCTAGATTATCACAATGGTCCCTTCTGACCTCAGAATCAACAGCTCAATCTTTTGAAGGACCAGATATTCATATAAACATGTTTTAAATGGGGGGGGGAAGGGGTAAATAATTTAAATTTCAGGCTAAAGGAGATTCAGTCCCTTTAAACAGCAACCCTACTTCACACAAGTGACAAGCATCAAACAAGGCAGGTGGTGACAAACAGCTATCCCAGAACCCAACCTGCCACTGAGAGACTCTCACCAGCCAAAATGATACCAATGTCAGTTCCATCCGGGGAGGGCTCTGAAGTGCAAGTGTTGTGCTAGTTTCTCTACCCTTTGACTGGATAAACATATAATTGCTCCACTAATGTAGAACATAAATCTGATTGTCTCCCTTCACAGAGATATGGCTAATGACTTTTAGGGGAGTGCTTAATATTGCTATTTTGTGTTCCAAATTTGGGAATCATGAAGTTGCATACCCCTTAGAAACAAATTAGCAGGATCTTTGTAACCATGCTAGTTATTCCTCTTGATGCTCAACTATGGCTTGCCATCTCACTATTATTAACATTACAGTAGTGCTTAGGGGCCCTAACCAAGACGGAGGCCCCTTTGTGTTAAGCATTGTACAAACACAGTACGAGACAGTCCAAGCCCCAAAGAACTTACAATATAATAGACAAAATGGTGCCCAGGTTGGTGGAGTGACTTGCTCAAGGTCAGTGGCAGACCCAGGAATGGAACACAGGTTTCCTGAATCTCTCTCCAGTGCCACATGAAACCACATTGCCTTTCAATTCTCCTGCCAGTTCCTTGGCTTTGGGGATTAATCAAAGAGCATATTTATCATCCCTTCCTCCTTGAATGATTTCTGATTCTTAAATTAAGAGAAGCCTTTGAAAAAGAAAGCAAAAACCAAACCAGGCCTTTTTGGAGAAGTGCAGTCACAGAGGTGGGGGAAAAGAGGACTCCTATGTTTTTAAAAGGAC
Source organism: Mauremys mutica (assembly GCF_020497125.1). Classification (NCBI taxonomy): domain Eukaryota; kingdom Metazoa; phylum Chordata; order Testudines; family Geoemydidae; genus Mauremys; species Mauremys mutica. The sequence goes on along the minus strand of NC_059075.1, from coordinate 99,602,144 downwards.
CATAGGTGATTTAGTCTCCTATCTTCCATTAAAATCATGGGAAGTCATGTGGTTAGATCCCTAAGCATCATTTGGTAGAAGTTGAAAGATTAGTAAGTGTGTTCAGTGCTATTTGCATTGAACCAATCCTGCACTGCACAGGACACCATTAAAATCTTGACGCTTACCAGCTGCAAGAGTTAAAAGTTATGGCAGTACTTGGAAAGGTAAATACCACAGCAAAGTAAACTTTGCCATTTTAAAAGCACCTCCAGATCAACATAATATTTATTACCCTAATTTTGAATGACAACCCAAATTTTCATCAGGCCTCTACACATGTTGGCACATCTGCTTACATGCACAAAAACCCACTCTGATGAAAACCCGGCTGAAAACTGAGATCTAGGACCTTTCTGCGGTTACTGCTCTTTAATGGCTCATTACAGATCTTACTTCTTCCAGCACAAGCAGGAGATTTTCTTTTTGCATACTTAATTGGCTTATGTTTGCTTGTGTAAACCACTCTTCAGTGTGCAGCTTACAAGTGGTATAGGTGTCATGTTCAAAGCACAGGTTTCTGATTAAACATGATAAGGAACATACTGGTCCTCCTCCCTCTTAAAGAAATATGCCTTTATGTCCAACTGCCCCCAACCAATCAGCAAACGTATGATTATATAGTGGTTTCAATAAATTAATTAATTAGGTTATTGATGGCTAGATATTAAATTATTGAAAGGAGTATTTTATTAATAAAATACAAAATGGATTAAATCTGGTGGGCAAGAAACAATGTTACATGAGCCGTAGCCCACGAAAGCTTATGCTGAAATAAATTTGTTAGTCTCTAAGGTCCACAAGTACTCCTTGCGGACTTAAGGCTGCTACTCTGAAATGTTACATAATGTGAATCGGTACTTAACTGACAGACAGGCAATTATCAACTACTGTGTATGTGTTATGGCAAGATTACATGCAGCATGAGATTCTGTCTCTCTCTCTGAAGTTTGTTGTTGACATCTCAGAGTGATGTCAGTGTTTGCTTGCTAAAGCTTTTCTGAAATTCATCCTTGAAGTGCAACTGATAACGCCTTTTGATAGAGGGACATTTAAAAACATGACCTTTTGGAGGGGAGGAGGCTGAGGGGAGAGATCTGATTTCCATTCATTCCATGTTTACCCCCCTACAATCACTAACTAAAAGCGGAAACAAGCATCATTATCATTATCTCTGATTTGTGCTAGCAGACACTCTTAAGCCAATCAGAAGTGTATTTCATTGTTTCATAGAACACAAAAGACCCTCTGTTTGGAAAGTTCAAGAAAGAAAACTCAGACCTTGTGGCCTGGTCCCAAAGATTGAAAAAGAGGCTAAGATGGTTTCAAAAAGGGCCAGATCCAATGCCCTTTGAAGCCAATGTGAATGCTCTCATTGACTTCAATGAACTTTGGATCAAGCCACAAATGCACAAAATGAAGTAGTTATAAAAAAAAAAGTAGCGAGAAGTAGAGGGGAGTTTTAAGCAATGTAGTGGCCAATCTAATCTTCAAGTCATGGTCATCAGTGCAGTGTATTTTTGTTAAGTCTGAGAAACAAGAATTTTCATAAATTTTCCTAGGTCAGGTTACTCCATTAGACATAGGATTTTAAATTAATCTGCAGGCATTTTCCACTAAAGATACTATTCACACCAGCATAACGTTGATCCCATTTACAGTATCTACCGAGGTGTGGCAAACAAAAGAAAAAGGTTCCTACTGCTGGGTTTAAAGCACTACTATTCATTTTAAAATGTTCACCATTTAAAAAAAAAAAGACTAAGATCAGAAACAAAATACAATTTCTGTTAGAAAATCTTGTTTCAAACCAGATTGCCAGCATAAAGGATGCACTATATATTCGTGTGCAGAAATCTAAGATACAAGAGCTACCCAGAAGAACTCTACAGCAATCCAGTCTTCAAATGATGCAAAGATCACAAAAGTGGGTAGGTTCCAAATATTATGCTTAATTTGCTCTGTAATCTGTTTATTTTCTCATTACATGAGAGAGACATGGTAACATCCCAAAAGAAAGAAAAACAAACAGTTTGCTGAAGCCTATGACTTCAATGCTCGAATAATGATCTTGGATATAATCATGAATGTTGCTATGGTTTTAAAAAAATTTTTATCTACAAGTCTTCCCATAAAATTGCATTTTCCTGAGTGAAGTCCCTTCATTAGAACTTTAAAAAAAAAGTACATTTGCAGTCCCTTACGCTCAATTCAATAAAGGATCAAAAAGGTTCTTTATTCAGAAAAAGTACAATGTTTTCCCCCCTCTTTGCCTAATAGAATCCAACTGTTGGAACGTGACATCATTCCCTAGAGCCAGGGATTTCAAACTAACACAGTCATTCAGCTTGAAGTAAACATCATGGAAAAGCATTCAAAGAAGATAAAAAAAAAATAAAAGGGAGCTTTTATTACCTGAAACTTGCAGCACTTCCCTTTCCACTCCATTCTTGGTTTTGTATTTCCCAGACAAAACTTTGTCCTATTAGCTGGGGCACTGAAAAACCAGTAGTTTCGGGTCTAATACCTGCTGTGCTTCCCACAACTCCTTCATATGACCTTTCACAGCACTGATTCCAGCTAAAATGATTGCAAGGAACACAGACTGGCCGAATCAGTTGTCATGGAGATCTCTCTCTTACTCACACACACACACAGACACACACACACAGAGTCACAATTCTGGGAGGCACCCATGAAACAGCATGCCTTTTCATCAACGGAGTTTTTCAGGCATTCCACCCCTCCTCCCAACCTCTCCTTGAGTCAATCTGAGGAGCTGAGCTTTGTTTGGGAATTGATTGTTGCAGTTATAAAGATATTGCCTTTTCAAAAACAACACAGTGCTTTGTGGACTTTTTCCCTGGGAAGAGTAGTTTGGTTGCAAAAGTCTCAAAACAAAAACAAATCTGCTGTATTCTAACCTGGGACATTATTTGTCTTTGTTCAGTTTACAATAAATTTGATATTTGCAGTGCTGAGGCTTTGTGAAAATACAATCATGCAGATTACATGGAAAGCTCTTGGCACAGATTGCCAGCTTACCTTGCTGTTTGCCCAGTACCTTGTCAGCAGCTTAATTAGTGCAGATATTCATGGTGGCCAAGACAGGATTTCCTGTATTCTTTCATGTTTCTGTAATGAAGAAGAAAAATCTGTGGATCAGGAATGTACAAAGGTTATGAAATAGAAGAGATGATCTTTACCTCTCAAAAGACCCTCATTTCCAGAGCCATCACTGTAACTAACAGTGTTTACCTACCTTTCACACAGATGCCCACCCCTCACTTTTATCGTGTCCTGCATGAATTGGAGTTCCCCATTTTGGGTGTTTGTCACACATTGCATTTCCCATTTAGGGCCTTGCCAGGATGAGAGGGTTACAGACAGTCAGCATAATGCCAATTACAACTTAATCAATACTTTTGTACGTGCACATCAGTGTCAACATCTGTGGATGTGTAGACACATTCTCTCCCCCCCCCCCTTCCCACTGACCAATAATAAAAAAAAATAAAAAATAAAATCTGAAAGCCAGCTTCAGAATCAAACACCTGTTACTTTACATGAAGACTTTTCCTTTCTTAAAACCAATGACCCCAAAGTATTCACAGCGCCCACTTATATAGAAATCACATACGAAAGATTTAACTGCATACCTCAATATTAATTCATATTTTCAGTTAACCTGAGAGAGAGAGAGAGAGAGAGATTTTAACCTTTTTCTCAAAGACCTATTTCACAGCCTTGAAATCCAGCCTTCTGGTAATATCACAGTTCTGAAATAGGACCTTTTGTTGCTACCTTTCATGGCATTTTTCTTATAGCCATTATATAATTAAACGGGTTTTACCCCAAACCCACTACCACCCAGTAAAACCACAGCAATCATATCAGAGAGAGAGAGAGAACTCAGTAGAACTGCTAAATAAAACGTCTTTGCTGCCACCACGGCTGTAAAATAAAACTGATTTCAAGCATAAATAAAAACACGCCAATTTTTTTCCATGACAAAACACAGCTAGAGAGGTGTCCCTTTAAATGTCTGGCAGTTTCACATAGTACTCACAGTGACAATCTTGGTTGTGATCAAGACAAAAGTACTCTTGGGAGGTTTTTTAAAGCTTCTAGTCAGTAAAAACAAAGGTAGCTGATCCTGCTGTCATTGAAACTCACTGGATTGGGATTTTCAAACTTTGCATTGTGGCTTGGAGACTTCCTCTTTTGAGGATTTAATTGGAGACAGTTGCTGAAAGTTTTAAAAGCTCCATAAAAAGCATTTTAGAGGCTGTGTGATTCCAGTTTGCGCAGTACATGCAATATAGGCAACACTCCCCCTAGAGGACATAAACTGTGAAGCTGAACATATAGTAAGGGAGCATGAAGTAAGTACAACACAATCTATTTTCCCCCATTAACATATCCATCTGCTGTTATGATCTTCCATACTTAGTGCATGAGGAGACATTTTAGGATCCTGAAACAACTTTCAGGGCCCATGAACCAGACTATTCCAATCAACAACTTAAAACAGTATAGACATTTGTGACCATTCTTATCTTATCCAGCAAATGCCACACAAGAAAATTGTTATAGACAGTTGCCAGATCATGGCAACCAAGGCAGCTAGCTTTATACATGGGTGGATACAAAAAAATGCCAATACGTATGTACGTGTGTGCTTAGTTTTGTTTTACAAACTCTATAAAATACCTGTTAAAATTATTTTTCTGTAATATATGTGTCATACAAAGAATACACAATGGTATGGTATGGTTTAAATGTTTTATGGATGAGATAGACAGACAGAAATTTGTGGTATAAAGGTTTCATGGACCTAAGTTTGGGAAGTCCATATTTTCATGAACGGCAAAGCCACTAGTTATCCTAGATTGGGGTAGTCAGTTATTTTGTGTCACGGTCCAGCTTTCTTGGTCAAGGTATAGTCAAGGTCCAGAATCCAGAGAAAATAATTTAAAAACAATAATGATAATATAATAAAATAATAATAATGATAATGATATAATAATTAATAATAACTACTTTATAGTGCAGAATGCTGGGGAATGAGAAAGTATGACATGTCCAAACTGTCTTTATTCCATACAACCTGCCTCAGAAAAATCCTCTGTATCTTTTGGCCCAGAACAATCTCAAACCAAGATCCATTGACACAGTGCAGGATCTGAGCACCATCATTGCCAGAAGGCACTGGAGATGGATTGGCCATGTGCTTCGGATCTAAACTGATTCCATCTCCAGAGTAGCAATAAGATGGACACCTGAAGGCAGGCGAAAATGAGGCCGCCCAAAAACAACATGGCAAAGAGCTGTGGAAGCCGAACTGAAAAACCTGGGGCACAGCTTGGGAACCATTGAAAGACTTGCCAGAAACAGACAGGAGTGGAGGAGCTTTGTCACTGCCCTAAACGCCAGAGGCGTAATAGGAACATCATGATGCTGCTGCTGCTGCTGAAGAAGAAGTAAATAAAAAGATTTCGGGATCCATTCAAAAGCGTCTGGTCCAGATTTGGTCTGCGTATTGACTACCCTGTCATAGGTTATTCTAAATAAGTGCCAATGACACATTTAAATAATGTTGCACCATTCTGCATTCTTTATATTTCATAAATATTGCAGAAAAATGTATTTTAGAAATATTTTAGGGAAGTTTTTTAAAACTGTATTGGGATGATTTTTGTACCTCCCACCCACGAAGCCAGCTACTTTAGTTAGCCATGAGTCCTATGGTATAGCATTCAGAGGGAGTCATGAAAACCTTCTAAAAATGACCTAAATAGCTTTTTTTGTGTCATAAAAATGTAAAAACTTAAAAAAGATCCAATATCTCAGACCATTCCAGAGTAAAGAGAGAGTGCCAGTCTTCACTGGGAAGCAGGAAGCCTACCCATCTCAATGACACAGAGCCCTACAGGGCGACAAGAATATTGGACTATGGAGTTATGACATTTTTATGTCTAGAAAAGCTACCACTGGTCCAACACTGAATTATACCCATTATTAGGCATAGGCAGGTGTAATCTTGGATGGGAATGGGAGAGGGATTCTCTCTTAAAAAAAAAAAAAGATGAATGTTTGAAGCTGCTCAAGGGCTTAGGAAACTATAATAAATCTTGGGGAGACAGATTAGTGGGCAGGTGTGGAGGTCAAATCTCATTTATCTAAGTGAGTATTTATTTCTATGACTCCCATCAACACAGTATATGAGCACACGATAAATAAATGCATCATGCACAGCTCTATTTTATCACATGGCTTTGCAATGTATCACATGGAGATAACTTCTGTATATAGGGCACGTGTGTGCACGTGTTAGCATTTATACTGCTCTGAAAATTTTCTAAACATTATACTGACACACAGAGTCAACAGTTACAGACAGAACAAATGCAGTAGTTAAAATACAGCATGCATAGCCAAACATTTACGTATACTAGAGAACAAACATTGTGGGACAAATTCTGGCCCCCAGCATGAAACCACCATAAATGACCCCCAAACGGGCACACCTTAATGAAAGTACTCAGGCTACCATAAGCCCCCATGCAGAGTCCTCCAACATAACTCTGGCCAATAGCAGAAATAATCTGCTCAGGTTCAGAGGGGAGTGGAGTTGGGGCTGACAGAGCAAGCATGCACTAAAACATGGATCATGTCCCCTGACTTCTAAGCCTGATTCCAGAACATTTCTTCGTGGCTTAGCCACTGACGACATGTCTGCTGGCCTCTCTGTGACTCTGCAGGAAAGCCAGAATCAGGACAATTTCCATCCTAAAGTTCACCACTTGGTCATGGCTTTTTGGGTGTGAGTAGATATGCACCGCCCAAGCCAGAATCTGAGCCTGTAGTGACAGGAAACTAGAATGAACAACAGAAATACAGTAAAGTAGTTATACAAGGTGCTAGTGTAACCCACACACATCCTGGATGTGGTGCTCTGTCCCATCTAGTGGCATCGATTAGAGATTAATGAGTTTGCTACAGGCTTAGCTAAGAGGCAGGTGGCTTTTAGCTCATGCAGTAGACGCTTATGCACTAAGCTTCAGAGGTCCCAGGTTTGATCCTGCCTGCCGACTACTGGGGTCTGTCAGTGTTACAAGAGGGACAGAGCACCACAACCAGGAGATCTGTGTGTTACATTAGTAAATGCCATTAGGCTAGGCTGTAATCAAGAAGGACCATAGTTTCTTGGTATATTGTGTGCATGAGCACTCAGAACACTAGAACTAGACAAGCAATACACTTACAGAGAGAGAGGGAGATTATATATGCTTTCTGATTATTTCTGACACACATCCCATTCTAACTGGTTGAACAGGCCTCATGATATGGTCTGTGGTTCCAAGTACATAGTGTAAGATGCAGACACCGGAGGAGTGCATGTAGAAGCAAGTACTGCATGCATCATAAAGGATTAGAGCACACCGAGTGACTCCTCAGCAGTACGCATCTGGAGTCCATGCCAAGGAGAGCAAAAATTGAAATGTGATCTGCTTTTCCAGTGAGCATGATGGGCTGCGTTTCTTTGCTGACTGTTTTTTAAATAAAAAAAATTAAAAAATAAAAACATCTAAAAATAAAAAAATCAGGAGCAGAAGATGCCACAGAAGTCAAATTTGCTCTTAAATGATTCATGAAATCTTATTGTTTCAGCTAGGTGGGAACATGTGACACTAAGTTTGCACTCTAAAGTATAGAAACAAAACAGGGCTGCAGGCAAACCTAATCACAGTGGCATGAGCAGTCTTTATCTATGAAAACACCCAGCTCACCTATCACATCAACTCTAAGACAGCCTGATGATGTTTTTTCTTTCAATGTATTTAAAAAGGAAATGAAATTCCACATAAAAAAGTTTAAATACACCTAAACTGACATAGCTGGTTAATTTACAGCAACTCTGGTGTGAACTGGCACAGCAATATGGACTTCAATAGAACGACACCAATTCACACCAGCTGAGGAGCTTGCCTACTATCCATAAATTATCATGCTGATTTCTCCTGAGAAGCTGTGTTTTACAGAGAAATGTCTCTTTTTACACTCTGATTCAGTTGAAAGTCAAGTTTCAGAGGGGTAGCCGTGTTAGTCTGTATCGCAAAAACAGTGAGGAGTCCTTGTGCCATCTGAGAGACCAACAAATTTATTTGGGCATAAGCTTTCATGGGCTAGAACCCACTTCATCAAATGCGTGGAGTGAAAGATACAGTAGGCAGGTATAAATATACAGCACATGAAAAGATGAGAGTTGCCTTACCAAGTATGGGGTCGGTGCTAATGAGGCCAATTCAATCAGGGTGGATGTGGCCCATTTCCAACAGTTGACAAGAAGGGCTGAATAGCAACAGAGGGGAAATTACTTTTTGTAGTGACCCAGACACTCCCAGTCTTTATTCAGGCCTAATTTGATGGTGTCCAGTTTGCAAATTAATTCCAGTTCTGCAGTTTCTCATTTAAGTTGGTTTTTGAAGATTTTTTGTTGAAGAATGGCCACTTTTAAGTCTGTTATTGAGTGTCCAGGGAGATTAAAGTGCTCTCCTACTGGCTTTTGAACATTACAATTCTTGATGTTTGATTTGTGTCCATTTATTCTTTTGCGTAGAGACTGTCTGGTTTGGTCAATGTACATGGCAGAGGGGCATTGCTGGCACATGATGGCATATATCACATTGGTAGATGTGCAGATGAACGAGTCCCTGATGGTGTGGCTGATGTGGTTAGGTCCTATGATGGTGTCCCCTGAATAGATATGCGGACAGAGTTGGCAACAGGCTTTGTTGCAGGGAGTGGTTCCTGGGTTAGTGTTTTGGTTGTGTGGTGTGTAGTTGCTGGTAAGTATTTGTTTCAGGTTGGGGGGCTTTTTCTTTGTTAGAAGGCCCAGTCCTGTTACTCCTTTGCACAGGAATCCCACTGACTTCAATGGGAGCCCCATGTGGAGAAGGCTTGCAGTTTCAGGGTCCAATGCAGCAAACCCCTAGTCACATGAGTGTCACTGACATCGGTGACACTTCTCATGTGAATGCAGGGTTTGCAGGATCAGGAACTTATTTTTAGCACTACAGTGCAGGAGTGTTGCAGGAAGTGATGTATCAAAAGGTACATATAGCATATACTTAGTGCCAATGGGACATGGGACAATGACTTGCATTTCTTATGTACATGAAGCACATAGTCTTGTATCTGTGCAGTACCTAGCTCATTGGAGTCCTGGTCTGTGACTAGGGCTCCCAGGCACAACAGTAATATAAATAAACTCCTCCTCCTCCTCCGGCATGATTGTTGCATTGCAATACAATTTCTTTAAGTATTACAAAAACATAACCTGATCCTTCAAACACTTAAGCATAGGACTGACTCTACTCATGTAGAGTGCCATTAGATTCAATGGCACTACACAGGTGTGGGATGGGGGTCATAGAACTCTCTGAACTTAAGTTCCTCCCCATTACAGTGTCAATTTATTATCCTTAATATTTTCACAATAACTCATTCTTTTTAACAGTATAGTTAAAGATAATCATAACATCTTTTTTATAGCCCACCAAGGACTATGTTTGGATTACCGCAGAGATTTCACTATCTCAGCAAGCACATAGGAAATGACTAATCTTTGCTGTGGACTTTTTGATATTCTGCCCGGCATATTATGGTTTCACATTTCATTCCAGTTTGATCTCATTTTGCAGCTGAAAGCATAGGTGTTTGCCAGGTCGGCCTTATTACTGGGCGCAGGGCAAAATTTTCAAAAGTTCCGAAGTGATGTAGGAACCTGTAGAACCTATTAATTTTCAATGATACTTGGGCTCCAAAGTGTCTAAATCATTTTTTGAAAATGAGAGTTAGACTCTTAAATCACTTCGGGACTTTTGAAAATTTTATCCATAGTGCTTACTACCACATTCCCCAAACTTCAAGAGAAACAGCCCTTGCAGTAAACTCTATGCATACTGCAGGACTGGACAGTTAGTCATTTAGGCCTGATTCAGCATAACACTTAAGCACATGATTAAGTCCTATAACTTCAATGGTACTTAAGCACATATTCCAAGTTAAACATGTGCGTAAATGTTTTGTTGTAGTATGTTTAAAAAAGAGAAGGAAATGGCTCTTATTTGGCTTTAAAATAGTATTTGGTGAGATAACAGGGCATATTCTTGATTTTAAATATGTTAATGAAGTTGAAAATAAACTGCTGAGCAAGGAATGGAATAATCCCATTATTTAGGTTAATAAAACCTGGGCAATAAGGAAGATTAACTTAAATGCCCTGTTCTTTGGGACTAACCCAACAGTCTGATTCATTAAATACTGACATACACGGTATCTTAGGTTGTCACAAATGGCACCAGAGGTTGTAAAGATCAAGAGGGCTGCAATTCTTTTAATGAAATAGCCCTGAAGTGCAACATTGTGTCACCTTGATTCACAAGGGACTACCTGCAATGGGACCTACTACTTGGGGGGCTAGAGTATAATTTAAATATCTGCCTTGAGAAGGGGACTGTGAAAGGCTACATCACCTCACAACCCCAGAGAATGAACTGTGACTCAAAGAGGCACGATTTCTGCCCTGCTCCTCATTTGATGTGGGGAGGGGGAAGGACGTTAACTCAGACCCTTTCATGGAGCATCTTACTCCTCCTTTCTGTGTACCTGGCATGCAACTTTGGCTGGCTCCTAAGTTGGGTGGAGCCAGGGCTCTTCCCTCACCTCACCTTCCTCCACACACTTGATCACAGGGGTAGCAGGAAGTATTGGGAAAATCACCACTGTTCTGCCCTGCCTCCCACAGCTGGAGTCACAATTTGAGCAGGGCTAAGCAAGGGTGTAAGAAAAGGGAGGACCTTACTGCCCTGCCCAGCTGAGCAAGTGCTGTGACAGTCTAGTCCGATAGGCGTGAGAGTAGCAGAATCTGCCGCTAAGGATGTACTTGGATGGGATAGGTTTTCTAAGTCAAGTGCTACATTGAACACACATTCTCAAATTGAGGTCTATGGAGCCCTCTCTGGGGAACACAGAATGAATGAAGCATTGCAAGAACCAAGCCATGGAGGACGAGGGTTTTGGAAGGGAAGGAGCACCTAAGAAAGGATGTTCACTTGGCTATTGGGCCAAAGGATGAAGAACGTTGTAGGACCACAGCTGTAACTGTGTTGACTCTGTAGAGCTAACATGAGTAAGAGTTTATTTTAGTCAGCACAGCAATGAACACAGGGAATGGGTTGACTGAGTAAGGTGGGACCATTTTTCCAAGTAGAACAGGTGTTTTTTTTCATACAACTTCCTCTTCTACACACAAAATATAAATGTCAGAGGCTCTGAGGTTGGCTGTCCAGTAAATATCACCATGTTTACACAGGATGATCTCATGCAAAAGCACTACGCTCTCTTTGAACTGAAAAAGCAAAAAACAACTGCAGTGCATTTTGTGGTTTGTTTTGATAGTCAGTTATAAAAGTGCACTGGGAAGTTTACACAACCTCTGATGACTGGGCAGATGCTATCTTCAAAAGTCTTTTAGGAAATAGACATTGGAGGTAAAAGGTCAGCCTGATGTTACCATTTTTTAAATTTTTTATTTATTTATTTATTTTTGCCAAGTGATCACTTGTGTGTGGGATAAAGGAAATAAAGCACTGGAGTTATTTTAGACATGCCTTGAGTCACAGAGCTGACCTGTGTGACCATGTGAACTGCAAGCAACGTGCAAAAGGGCTCTCATGGGACTCTGCCTCACATCGTCAGAAAGGAACGGTATCTTACACGGCAACTCAGATTGACTGTTCAAGCCACCTACACTATTCAGCATTTGGAACAATAAAACATCATGTATTTTCTTAGGCATACTAAGAGTTTGTCTTGCATATTGTCAACCATGGAACACAATTGTAACAGCAGGGAGGTTTCCCAACTGCAGGCAACTTCTCTTCTTGGTTTTGAATAGTGGAAATAAAAAAAAAAAAATGTTTTGTGCATACACGGCACCTTTCATTCATGGATCTCAGAGCATTAGCCCCTATTTACCGATAGGGAAGAGGAGGAACAAAAGAATCAATCAACTTTGCCTGAAGCCATATTGTAGCGGCCAATAGCAGAGTCAGAAATAGAACCTGGTTCCACATTCTAACTGAACCGAGTTACCTCCCATGTGATTGTATGTCAAAAGTGGATGGCACTCAGGGTCAGTTTGACATCCTGTATACATTAAGGCTCCTCTCCCCCTATAGAACAATCGGCTAGGCCTGGGAAATGGAATAAATTAAGCTTCCCTTTTAGCTGGTTCCTATGCCCTGGGGGGAAAAAAGGAAGACTACGAAGTAATGAGAATGGAAGAATGAGTTCATATAAAAATAAGAAATAACCCAAGCTCCTGTAAAACTGGAAACAAGTTCAAAACAATTTTTTCAGGAAGTTCAAAAACATTTGATTCATTTTATATTTTGGTTTGTGTGTCCCTCCAGCACTTTCTGGTTCCAGCCAAGACTGGAAGAGCAGGCACCAAAATAGCACAAGAAAGACTATGCTTTTATTGCTACTGTCTTCACACATCATCGTAAACACTTTTGCTCAAATATGTGAAAAGTTTAGTAAAAAGAAAAGACCAACGAGAAACAATCACATTAAAACTAATTGTTGTCAGCTAACAACACTTTTTTGAAGGACTAACAGAGTTTGAAATAAGCTAAAATATTTCAGTTTTGTAGTTAGTCTAAAGCCTCAAACTTCCCATTTTACAACATTGTTTTAGGGGCCAGATCCCACAATAGAGCAATATTGATTTACATCAGCTGACCGTCTGGCTCTAGATGTCCAACACATTGCCATATTCAGGGGTCAAATTAGGCTGGCTTGCAACAGCTCAGTGGATCAGTACTTTATTCTAGAGGCTGCCATCTTGTGCTCCAAGAGCTAAGCTTTCATTTTAAAAAAAAATGAAGCTTCCAGTCCTTGTGATTGTGAAAAAAACCACCCTTCAAAACAGGAACCAGACACAAAGCAATGCCTGCCCAAGTCTGCAGAGACTGAAATAATGGTGCTGAGGAATGGATTAATTGCCTCCATTCATTAATTCTGAAGGCTAATATAAATGTGAACACCTATTTCACAACTGATCAAAGAACACAAGAAAGGAGGACATTCATTTTCTGATCAGCACAATCTATTGCAAGTGATTTCCTGTGTTAGATTCAAGTGGGTGGAGCTTTATTTGTGGATGGAGTTTGGGAATGTGTCCTCTTTCCCTGGGCCCCCACTTTCAATCCTTGGCCATGATGTTAATGCACAAGTTTGGGTATATATTTTATATGCAATTCAAAAATCCAACATAATCTACACACAGTTCTGCATCTAATGCTGGGATCTTGTTGCAAGTTATTTTTCTTCTCTGCAGTGTGGCTAATAGCAGAATCAAATAAAATAATACTTTACATCTTTCATAACAACTACTACCATCCTTACAAAACTCAGTCTGGTTTAGTGTTGTACCTATCAGTAAGTTTAGTGCATTATGTATAAAATGCAAAATTTATCTCAACATCTGAGTCTAGGAAGATGGGCAAGTCACTTATTCTCTTTGTCAGATCCCAATCTGTATAATGGGGATAATAGTACTTCCTGACCTCACAGGAGTGCAGTGAAAATAAATACATAAAAATAATGAGGTGCTCATATAATATAGCAGTTAGAGCTATATTAGTAACTAATTAATTAACTTATCACCACAACATATATGTGAGGTAGGGAAATAACACTCATAATTTACAAGTGTGAAACTGAGGCACCCAGAGATTAAAGACCAGATTTTAAAGATATTTAGGTGCCTAACTCTTCAGTGCCTGAATACCTTTCAAAATCTGGCCCTAAGTGATTTGCTCAAGGTGACACAGGAAGTCTGTGTCAGAGCTGGGAACTTAACCCAAAGTTCCTGAGTTCTAATTTAATGCCTTAAAAACAAGATCATCCTTCCTCCCCTAATTCTGTGCATTACTCAGAAAAGGCTAGGTAGGCCAGACTAGTATCCTTGTCAATTGCTATTTAAAAAGAAAGAAGCGGTCACTCCCTATTTTATTCTCATTACAGTAGATGGATCAGCGGTAAATCATCAGTTTGCCTCATGTCATTTTGAAAAAAGGAACCAAAAAAAGTTACTGAGAATCAGCTTTTTTAAAAACGAAAACCCTGAAACTGAAAAGGATGGAGCTTAGGAAAGTACCATTATTTTTCTTCCAAGTCTGGGAGAACTGTACAGAGTATCTATGTTATTATAGCTACTCTTCCTTGAAAATGTTGGAAAACATCCATGCACTCACGTGATGTGCTCTATTGCTCTGCATGTTACTTTACTGTGACACTTAACTCTCTAGAACTGCTGCTTGCTAGTAGCACTGTGAAAATGGCAGAATTCTACATCTTAGGTCAAACATGAGCCACTTGGTTCAGGAAGAGCACATACAGCTATCTCAAGTCCAGCAAATGGCTCACACTGGCTTTTGGGTTTTTCAGGATCCTGCCACCACAATGGAAGTGCTAATAAGGTCTCATTAATAATATCTACTGGGAAATAGACCCAGACTTAACAGAACAATAACCTGCTCTGAAATATTGTGGGCATTGAAGTTCTCCCTGCAACTGCACTAACTGCCCAATAGGAGAAAATCCCATGAAGCTCTGAGCACTCAACTCCCAGAACCATCCAAGAGATGAGGGCACTCAGCAACACGCAAATTGTGCCCACATTTAAACTTCCAAATGAGTGCCACTGTGATGGCAGTTTTGTCTCCATATTTAATTGTGAGCATAAATTGGTACCCACAGTACAGGGAGCTGCTTATGGAAAATCTGAACCATACGATTCAGATCATTAAGAGCACGCATCTTGGTCTGCTTAGGGAAAAATTCCCCTTTCACCATCTGCATGTCAGATCTTGACTCCAATTTTATTTCCCAACATATGTGAAATTCCCATCAGTTTCAGTGGGAGCTCTGTGCTTGTCAAAAATGCAAAACAGTCACAGTTAACCATGCAGATCCAAGAAGGGAATTTTTGGCCATAATGTGGTGAAGTCCCTTTTACAAAAGAATCAGTGTGAGGTCAGTGAAGAGGGCATCAAAGTAGGAGTTAGGAGAACTGAGTTCTGTTCCTAGTTCTGATGCTGACCTGCTGTGTGACCTTGAGCAATTAGCTTGCCTCAGTTTCTTCATCTGTACCATGAGGATAATGCTTACCCAGCACTGCAAAGCTTTTTGAAATCCAGATCTGATCATAGGCGGCGAGTTATATGGTCCCATGGTGCCTGTGCTCCACCAATATTCAGGAACTTGGGCCTGGCTCCACCAATGTTTGAGTTTATATTTTCAGAGCCGTTTATAGGTACGGGACAGCTCTGCTTAGACCCGTTTTGGGCACCACCAAAAATTATGCAAACCTGGCGCCCATGGGTAACTGCAGACTGATAACTACCAAGTAATCAACTGCAGAGTCACAGGATGCATTGCATGTACTATGCACCTCTGACTACCTCACTTGCATTCTGCCCCCAATCAATCCCCATCAGGGCTATTTTCAACTTTTTAAACTTCTTGCTCTAGTCACACAGATGTCTCCCTCCTCCCCACACACAACTTCCCCCGCCCCCAACTTACCAATGTTAAGATGTTTCTAAATAGTCGGGGCAGGGTGTCTATCACCCGTTTTGCCTTTGATTCATTAGCATGGACCTTGGGAAAATCACGTAGGGCCAGATTCTGATACCTTTTATCATAATGAACACCACCCTGCTCCACAAGTGGCCTCACTGATTTCATTGTGATCACCTGTGGACTAAAGATAACATTTTTCAACAGTGCCTAAGTGATTGGGAGCCAAAGTCCCATATTCAAAATTGACATAGGCACTTAGGAACCCAAGTCTCATAGAAAGTCAATGAATGGGAGTTAAGCACCTAAATTCCTTTGATGATCTGGACCTAAATCCTTTTTGAAAATAGGACTCAGTGTACTAAGTTACTTAGGCGCTTTTGAAAATGTTACCTTAAGATACTATCTAGCATGAGTAAGGGTTTTAGAATTTGGCTCCTAAATTCTCTCATACTCAGTCCTCCCCCGCAAAAAAATCCCAGGATAATAAATAAAGCCTAATGGGGGGGGGGAGGTGTTAAAATGAATGAATTAAAGTTTGTAAAGTACTTTCAGATCATTGGAGGCAAAGTATTATACTGCCAGCTGAGTAGGCTGACAGTGCCTCTTTAGGGCTGTCAGAACTCCCACTGCAAACCCTATTTATGAGGCTGCAGTAATGGGACCACCCCGGAATGTTTTCCTTGCGTGATTTTTAGCATTCTATAGAATGAAAAAGATTTCACATGCGCAAACAGAGATAACGAAAGTCAACAATTTTAATGTTATCTACTGGATGAAAGAGAAAGTCCATTAATGCAAGCGGCTGATAGCACCTGCAATCTGTAGCACAAAGCACCTCTACCAACAACAAAAAAAGGGCATTTGAGGTATAGAATGGAACAGGCCATTATGACTTATAGGTTTTAAGTCTAGTCAGTGAAAAATTGGCAGGAGTGTATTTGACTATCTCTGTACATTCCAGAGATTTATAGCTGCTTATTAAATCATCAGTTCCCATTAAAAAACAAAGAAACTGTACGTTTCACTAGCATTTACCTCTGCTAGAATATACCTATTCACCATTAGCACAAAACGGAGGTCTTTATACAGGGCTGGGTGATCTGTTCAAAATATTTAGTTTTCTTTTTATTATGAATCAAATTTTCCATGAAGGGGACATTTTGTTCAGCTGAAACCTGCTAAACCGAGGGATCAGTCTGTGGTAGGACGAGCTGCTCTTCTAGCATCACTGTTCCACCTGTTCTTTACTGTGACAAAGTTCCTCCTCTACCTTGGTGGGTCCTGCGCTTATTGGCGGATTTGCTCGCCTCACAGATTCACCCTGTGGGTTGGGAGACAGCCCAGAGACCTTCCCCTCTGGTAGAAGCCACAGTCCAGGTCAATTCCTCCTGTGTTTGATCAGGAGTTGGGAGGTTGGGGGTGGGGCAGAGAAACCCAGGCCCGCCCTCTACTCCGGGTTCCAGCCCAGGGCCCTGTGGACTGCAGCTGTCTAGAGTGCCTCCTGGTACAGTTGCGCAACAGCTACAACTCCCTGGGCTACTTCCCCATGGCCTCCTCCCAACACCTTCTTTATCCTCACCAACAGATCTTCCTCTTGATGTCTGATAACACTTGTACTCCTCAGTCCTCCAGCAGCACTCACTCTCAGCTTCTTGCACACCTCTTGCTCCCAGTTCCTCACATACTTCCTCTCCTCTGGCTCCCTTTGGCCTAACTGGAGTGAGCCCTTTTATAGCATCAGAAGGACCTTAATTAGAGTCAGGTGCTTAACAGCCTCACCTGACTCTTAGCAGGTTAATTGGAGTCAGGTGTTCTCATTAGCCTGGAGCAGCCCCTGCTCTGGTCACTTAGGGAACAGAAAACTGTTAATCCAGTGGCCAGTATATCTGCCTTCTGCTATTCTGCTGTTCCCAACTGGCCTGGGTCTATCACATTACTTAAAGCCAGATGGGGCTTTGAGTGACAGGTGTTTTCTACACAGAAAAGGACTAGAAACTGACTTCAGGGAGATACCTATTAAAGACAAAGGATTAAGGCAGGATTCTTGGATATCAGAGAGACAGAGCCCAACCTCCTGTTTGTTGGATCCATGGTGGAATGGAACCATCCTGGACCACAAAGTGTAGCCGTGAGCAGCAGACAATGCATCAGCCAGCTAAGCATTGTTAGCCAAATGCTGCTGGTGCAGTAGCAGGGGAAGAGAATAACCATGAACCCTGGACCCTCTCCCTTTAGGACATATTAAAATGTGACCCAAGAGAAGGGGAAATGCAGTGGCTATGAATCATATGACTCCATGGATTGCACACACAGCCGGCTGTTCAGTGGCTGGTAGGAGTGTGCATATGAAGTGGCTTTTATGGGGGAAATCCATTATTTTTAGGTTTTGTGTAATTTGACTCCATCCCTGCTAAAGATGACATAGCTATTCTGCCATCTTAAACTTGCTAGAGTTTCTTTATTCTCTTACCCAGGTGGCGGAAGGTTTGTTCTGTTGATAAACAGAGACTCATCTTTGTCCTTCCCCTGCCGCTCCCCATGTCACAATCTTGCTTTTTCTTTCCCTCATCCTTGGGCACAGCCCATAGGTCAGCCCTTGAGCCAGACATCTCTTAAAATCGCTTAGTATAATGCACAATGATTTTATCAAATAGGAACTATTAGCAGGGGCACATCTGGTCTGAATGCCCTCAACTCCCAGGAGGCAAGGAAATTTCACACATTTTAAAGTAACCTCTTTAAAAAAAAAACAAAACCCCACACTCAAGTCATCCCTAATACCAGACTGGCCACTTCTACTTATCAGACACCCCACAATGCAGATTTCCAGGAGTGCTCACAGCTACCTCGGACTTGATGCTAGAATATAGAGCTGGCCAATGGGAGTGGGGGAAAATATGGTAAGAGCCAGACAGACTTGCATACGTTCATACACCAGTTCAAGGGTAAGCACACTGCATTTGTTGCTGCTAGCTATGCTGCTGAAATGGTGTGCGGCCCATGAAATGAAACACGACAGAAGGCAATGTCTGAATGAGCAAGTTAGCAGAAAGGCCGGGCGAGACTAGAATAATGGAGTGAAGATCCATAATTCTGCTCTTGGGTCTGCTTTATCCCCCTAAGCTCCAGATGCCCAGTGCCCATATAGTGCATTAGAAGTTAAGCATTAGAATGGTTTCTATCTGCCTGTAGCAGGGTGGACCCTGCTCCTGCTGTGAGGGGTTTAAAAGTGGCCTGGCAGGGCTTGAGAAGACAGCCTTCAGGCTACGCTGATTGGGGAAGTGGCTGCAGCTGGGACCACGCCCCAAACTGAGCCACAGGCCTTATAAAAAAGGCCAGGGAAGCCAGAAGCCCAGACAGTCTCTCTCTCTTGCTATAGAGAGAGATGGGCCTGGCTGCTTAGGAGCTTGAGACTGGATACCTGAGTGAAGCAGGGCTGGGGAAGGCTGAGGAGCTGGGGAGCTCCAGCCTAGAAAGCCCCAGGCTGCGGCCTAGCGAAGGGCCAACAGGTACTGGGGGTTGCAGAGGGCAGCCCAGGGGTAGGCCAAGGCAGCAGGTCCAAACCCTCCTTGCCAGTGATGAGTAGGCTGATACTGCAGTCTGCCCCAGAGTATGGGGCTAGACAATGACTGACAGTAGCCATATACTGAGGCAAAGTAGGGATAGAGGGTGGGGGTTCCCTGAGAGAGGAAGGGAAACCCAGAGAGAACGGGGTTACTGCTAGGGGGCAGCACCCCATGTAAAAGGGCACCGGGTCCAAGGCGGGACACGGGGGCCTGAAGACAGGTGGATCACCGGCCTGCAGAGGGCGCTCTGGACTGGAACTGAGCTAATTCCCAGAGTCACCAGCAGGAGGCGTCGCAGGGGTGAGTCCAACCCTGTTACACTGCCCCTCAAGTGCAGCTGCATCAAACTTTGCCATCAAAAACTTGATGAGTGATGGGGATCCATCAAACACATTTGTCTCATGCTTTCGCACTCAAGCCTTGTTAAATCAATTTGCTACAAACACAACAGGATATTGTAAGTGCCATTGAATGAGCACAGCTGACTGCTCCAAGCCGGAATCAGCAGCAAATCATCTGTGATCTAGAAACACAAAAGCAGTGCTGTGCAACTTAGGGAACTATTCACCATGTCACTCCATGAGATGCTTGTACAATTATTTTTGCTCAAAGCAAAAAAATTAACTGACAGGATGGTCGTAGATTCATGTGTGAAGCCATCTTTTACAGTGATAAAAGAGCCGTCTACTGGTGGAAATGTGGTAACTTAAAGTTAAGGGTGATATCTCCTCCCAACAAATCAAACACCTAAAAAGCAAGGGAGTCATTAATTAAGGCACAGTCAGACCCAGTATATCACCCTTCCTAATGAGCTAATGTTGGGATAGTGATCTATCAGTTTAGGCACTGGGGAGTTAAGAGACCTGATTTCAGTTCCCACCTCTGCCACACCTTGGGCAAGACCTCACCTTGGGCAAGGCACTCAGACATATAAGTGGCACTTAGGTGCCTAACTTCCATTAAAAGTCAATGGGAGTTAAGTGCCTAAGGCATTGAGCTTTTGAAAATCTACCCCTCAAGTCTGACTGTGCCTCGGTTCCCCAGCTGTAAAATGGGAACTACAACATTACTTCTCTTCTGCGACCCTTCGTCTATTTAGATGGTAAATTCTTTAGGACAGGAGCTGTCTCGTGTGTGTGTGTGTGTGCATGCACACAGCCCCTAGTCCAGAGGGGACAGATCTCAGTAGAGGTCTCTAGGCTGTACTGTAATACATATAATAATCACAACCCTCACATGCCAACACACTAATAGCCTCTCTAGCATGCTCCCTTTCAATTCAACAGTACTTTCCAGGTGCACATCAAAGAACTGAAAGCCACACTAATGCACAACCCAAAATCCAGGGTGTTGAAACAGAGATGAATCTGAGCCAAATCATTCCTGCTCACATGTATCACAAACACACGAGATGTGTGAGTGTAGCGGCCACTGCAGAGCTAGTGCTCTAGCTTTTCCTTCTCCTAGAAGGAAGAAATAATAGTCATTCGTTTTCCTCTTTACTAGAAATCCTGTCGTTTTCCAGTGCTAACATAGTGCTGATTCAGCAAATCATCCCTGAGAGGTCATCTAGTCCAGTCCCTGCACTCATGGCAGGACTAAGTATTATCTAGACCAGGGGTGGGCAAATTTTTTGGCCCAAGGGCCACATCAGGTTGGAGAAATTGCATGCAGGGCCATGAATGTAGGGCTGGGGTAGGGGGTTGAGGTTGCGGGAGGGAGGGAGTGCAGGGTGTGGGAGGGGGTGCAGTGTGCAGGAAGGGGCTCGGGGCAGGGGGTTGGGGTGCAGAAGAGGTGTGGGGTGTGGCAGGGGCTCAGGGCAGGGGGTTGGGATGCAGGAGGGGTGCATGGTGTGGCAGGGGCTCAGAGCAGGTGGTCGGGATGGTGCAGGAAGGGTTCGGGGTGTGGGCTCTAGCCCAGCGCTGCTTACCTGGAGCGGCTCCAGGGTGGCAGTGGTGCACAGAGGGACTCAGTCAGGCTGCCTGCCTGCCCTGGCCCTGTGCTGCTCCCGGAAGTGGCCAGCACCACATCCCTGCAGCCCCTGGGGAGGGCAGAGGGCTCTGCATGCTGCCCTCACCTGTGGGTACCTCCCATGAAGCTCCCATTGGCTGCAGTTTCCCATTCCTGGCCGATGGGAGCTGCGAGGAGTGGTGCCTGCAGGCAAGGGCAGCGCACAGAGCCCTCTGACCCCCGGTCCCAGGGGTTGCAGGGACGTGGTGCCGGCCGCTTCCGGGATCAGCGCGGGGCCCACGGCACCATTGGGTTGGCAATCCCACGGGCTGGATCCAAAGCCCTAACGGGACGTATTCAGCCCACGGGCTGTAGTTTGCCCACTCCTGCTCTAGACCATCCCTGACAGGTATTTGTTTAACCTGCTCTTAGAAATTTCCAGTGATGGAGATTCCACAACCTCCCAGGACAATTTATTCCAGTGCTTAATCACCCTGAGAATTAGGATGTTTTTCCTAATGTCCAACCTAAACCTCCCTTGCTGCAATTTAAGCCCATTGCTTCTTGTCCGATCCTCAGAGGTTAAGAAAAAAATTCCTTTTCCTCCTCCTTGTAACAACCTTTTATGTACTTGAAAACTTATGTCCCCTCTCCGTCTTCTCTTCTCCAGACTAAACAAACCCAATTTTTTCAATCTTCCCTCATAGATCATGTTTTCTAGACCTTTAATAATTTTTGTTGCTCTTCTCTGGACTTTCTCCAATTTGTCCACCTCTTTCCTGAAATGTGGCACCCAGAATTGGACACAATACTCCAGTTGAGGCCTAATCAGAGCGGAGTAGAGCAGAAGAATTACTTCTCGTGTCTTGCTTACAACACTCCTGCTAATACATCCCAGAATGATGTTTGCTTTTTTTTTTACAACAGCGTTACACTGTTGACTCATATTTAGCTTGTGGTCCACTATGACCCCCAGATCCCTTTCCGCAGTACTCCCTCCTGGGCAGTCATTTCTCATTTTGTATGTGTGCAACTGATTGTTCCTTCCTAGGTGGAGTACTTTGCATTTGTCCTTATTGAATTTCATCCTATTTACTTCAGACCATTTCTCCAGTTTGTCCAGATCATTTTGAATTTTAATCCTATCCTAGAAATCACTTGCAACCCCTCCCAACTAGGTATCATGCGCAAACTTTATAAGTGTACTGTCTATGCCATTATCTAAATCATTGATGAAGATATTGAACAGAACTGGACCCAGAACTGATCTCTGTGGAACTCCACTCGTTATGCCCTTCCAGCATGACTGTGAACCACTGATAACTACTCTCTGGGAACGGTTTTCCAACGAGCTTTGCACCCACCTTATAGTAGGTCCATCTAGGTTGCATTTCCCTAGTTTGTTTATGAGAAGATCATGCGAGACAGTATCCAAAGTTTTACTAAAGTCAAGATATACCACGTCTGCTGCTTCCCCCCTATCCACAAGGCTTGTATCTGCTTAACTTTAAGCACAGGCTTAAGTCCCATTGACTTTAATGATCTTTCATGAATGTGTTTAAGTGCTTTGATGAACTGAAGCCATAATCAGGAACAGAAAGCCAAATCCCACTCAATGGCTGCCTCCAGACATGTCTTGTTTTTATTCCTAGAACTCCTATGACTTTCATTTCCCATAACAAAGGCTAAGTATTCCAGAGGTACAATAATGTACTAATTTATGGTGGGAGCATGCTCCCTTAACCAGAACCTCAGACAGACTCATCTGCTTTTCTTAGCAGATTGGTTTTTAAGGAGCTCTGCTGTGACCTATGTCTGGAAATGTTGGGCAAGCAGCAGCCAGCCACAATAGGAAATGGTTTACACTGAATGAACAGATTTCTGAATCCCCATTAATTGTATGCTTTGAGGGGAAAACCCAGCAACAGAAAACACAGGAGAATTTGATATTCTTTATGATTGCTGAGAAGTGGGGATCTTTGTTTTCTCTTTAAGACTATCCTCTGTTGTTCGCACAGGGAATTTAAACCTAACCAGGCTTGTAAATGTTGTTCCCCAAAGCCATGATTTAAGCTTAGGTCAGACAGGGATCATTCACATGTGAAGCATGACTTTTCTGTGGCAAAATGAAGCCATTCTTTTTCCAGACAGTTTTATATTTAGCTTGTTTTAACTGTCCTGTTCTGGTACCTGATAAGTGTCTGTTCCTGAATGTCAGTGAGCAATGGCAAAGGGGGGTGGGGAGAGAAGATGAAGCAGTCTTTAGTTTAAAAAGTGCAATGGAGTGGTGTGAGCACAGAATGTACCTAATTCACAGGGTGTCGTGAAGACGCATTAGTAAATGGGCCAGATACACAACTAGAGTAAATCAGGAGAGCGCCACTGAAGTCAATAGAGCTATGCTGATTCAAGCCCAAAGGAAATCTGGACCGATGTTCGTAAAGCGCTTTGAAAATTAAAAGTGTGATTTAAAGGCCAAGTATCATCATTTTAACTCCCGTCCCCCACTGCATCTCCCAGAGTACACTGCAGCTACCAGGAACAGGATATCTAGTTAAATGGGGCCAGACTTTCAAAACCTGGCCTCTGTTTTTGGATCCACAATTCGTGCCTGCAATTATTTGGGGATCACTGTATATCTCTATGATGCCTGAGTACCGGTTTGTACCTGCAAATCAGGTACATTACTGTCTAAGAGACCTACATTCTATCTGAAAATTTCACCCATACAACATTAAGTGATGTAAACATGACCCCATACTAGTAATATATGTAATTTAAAAGCAAAGTAACCAGGTAGTCAAATAATAGGCTGCATGAAGTCCATACATCACCACCACACCAGCTACAACACTCAGCACTAGTGATTCTAGCTCTTCCCATTCTGTTCTTCTCTCCTGAACTGAAGAATCCATTCCGCTTCACTTCTCCCTGGTGTCTAATCTCCACCAGGTACCTGGCTAGGGAGGTGTGCCTTCTCACCCTCAGAAGTCAGCATAAGGAGAAGGAAGTTGGCAGCAGCAGAAGCTATTCAGCAGGGCACATTTTTTTCCCCTGAAGGACCAGCAGTGACATTATTTCTTGCCTTTAGCATATTAGTTTCATCCAGTATTTGTTTTATAAAACATCAGGAACAAAAAGAAGGCTGGTCACATCACTTGCACCTTTCAGCACCACCAGTGGCTCTCGGTTCTTCTCAGGATCCAATTCAAAATCCTATTCATTAGGGAAAATGCACGGTGGAACTCCAGTCAAGACAATGAGGTTACACAGTTAATAATGTGGCACCACAATTTTAAAACTCACCAAATACTGCTCCAGGATACTGAATTCTGATCTCAGTGACACTAGTGTAAATCTAGAGTCACTTCACTGAAGTCAGAGGAGTGACATTGGATTTATGCGAGTGTAATCAAGAGCAGAATTTGGCCCCTTGTCTCGCTCAATCCCACCTACAAGATCTGTCTGTTTGTCTGGCATGGGCCTTTCTTGCAGTCCTTCCATATAATCTGGTTATTGCAAGCAGGAGAGAAGACCCTTGCATCAGTGTTTCCATCTGGAGCAACCTTTCTAAATTTCTACCAGACATTCATTTTCACAGGAAAGGATATTTTATTTCCTGTCATTTCTCTCTTTTTCCTTTCTGTTTATTTGACTCCATAAAACATCTTGGGATACCATTTTAATGAAAGACATTCTACAGAATAAAATTGTATGGTGCTGGACTGGTACTGATAGGAATCTATTGGTTGCCAAATCCTCATGCAGAGACTGAAACCCCAAGTCTAAAACACTCCGCTTTGGGGGAGGTTTAGGTCCAGACGCAAATCGCAGCTGGACCCATCTCTGCAATTAAATACTGGATCCAGACTCCCTTGGCCTATGCAAAGTCCTGATCTGGATCATCCTTTGTACTACAGATGGGCTTGAAATGTAAACAGTGTGGGCCAAATTCTTTAGTCAGTTACACCATTGGCTTCAGAGCAGTTGCAGGCATGTAGTGAAGTGGAGAATGTGGCCATGCAATTGCATTACCGAGCTGGGGAAAAGCTTTGATCTCAGAGACAAGGGTTTGTTTCCTTTACTTGGTAGTTAGAGCCTCAAGTTCACTTGAATAGTCTTCTTATTGAAGGGGAAAGGAATTTCTTTTCAATTCTTTTATCATTTCCTACCAATTTATTCTTCCTCAGCAGGGCCGGTGCTACCATTAAGGCGAACTAGATGGTTGCCTAGGGCGCCAAGATTTGGGGGCGCCAAAAAGCGGTGCCCCCCTATTTTTTTTTACAGCGGTTCCTCCCCGAGCACATGGTCGCTGCTCCACTTCTCCCGCCTCCCAGGCTTGCGGCGCCAATCAGCTGTTTGGCGCCGCAAGCCTGGGAGGAGAATTAGAGTGGGGGCGGCGTGCTCAGGGAGGATGCGGAGCAGAGGTGAGCTGAGGTGGGAGGTACTGCATGGCTCCCCGGGGCGGGGGGTAGCTGCCGTGGGCGGGGGGCACCTCAGGGCGGGGAGGGGGGGGCGGGGAGCTGCCACAGGGCTGGGTGTGGGGGGTGCAAGGTGGAAGTTTCGCCTACAGTGCGAAACTTCCTTGCACTGGCCCTGTTCCTCAGACAAATCCAGTTAGGTATGTGCAGTCTTCCTGCTCGGAAACTCATGTTATTCAAATCTACCCCAAAACAAAACAAAAAATCCATTCTTGATGGTTTTCTTCCTGCTGCCAAGTCCACAAGACCCCCAACCTCAGGCCTTGGAGGACGTCCTGAGACATTTGTTTATTTACATGGAGTCAGAGTTGGAATGCTTCACTAGCAGACTCACCCCTGGTAGAAGGCTTTGGCCACGTGGGGAGGCAGTAATAATGCAGAGTATATTTCCAGTGACATCAGCTGGAAAAAAAATAACTAGAAATGCTGTAAATAATAACTGTTAGTTATTGCTAGGAGCCAGATCGTTCTTTGCAAGCACTGGTCCATGTTGGGAATGGTGCAGAGCTGCCTCACACCATGGTTCCAGGGAGAAGTGTGCCTCCCAGAGCTCTGTACACTACTCTCAGGGTTGCAATTTGCACTCCTCGCTATAGCCAGCCAGCTTTTCTGGACAGTGTAGAGAGGAACCCAGGCCATGACCATGTTCCCTGCTCTCTCTGAAGTAAGACACTAGCAATCAGCAGTCCCTGTATTCAAGAGAGGGAGCCCAAACGTGCCTGACTCCCATGCAGTGTCACCAGGTTTCAGAACATTCCAACGTAATAAGTCAGGGCCCCCCAAAATTGTGAGGTTGGCTGAAAAACCATGAGATTTTGAAAATATTAGGTTCTTTTCATTTGCCATCTGTTTTTTAAGCATGTTTTCAAACCTCTCTGTGCAGACATGGAGGCCTGAAACTTATGGGCAAGTAAATAAAAACTGAGATTCTTGCACAATCACAGGACTCCAAGACCTGGGGCTTTAAGAAAACCATCAAATATCACAAGATTTGCAATAACATTGCTAGAGCTGATGAGACTGAGGAAGGGAAGTCTTCTTGCACCACCCCCACTCCCGATTTGTGCACTCGTGTAAAGATCATGCCTTGACATAAGAATCTCAGCTTTCATTTTAAAAAGTTAAGCTCTTATTTACTTAGCTGTTGCAGAGAATGGCTAGAAAATATAAATCCTAAAGGCTCCAAATAGAAAGACAACATTTATGTTATAAAACCTTATGATTTTTAAGCTCTTGTGAGTGGGGGGTGATTGACATGCTGTTTGAACACTTGGGATTGGCCCGATAAGTGTAGCATGCACAATTTACTTCATTTGCCAGTGAAATGCAACCACACGTGGAACACAACATGGCAGCTCTTTAAGAGCACACAGCAATTACGGCACTGAAGGAAGAAGACACTATAAACAGTGGAAAGGAATTCACCAGATTGGAGTTTAGATACTGGAATACCAGGGCTAACACACACATAGTCTTGTGAAAAGTGTCTGTGACCTTGGATGACAAGTGGTCATCCACTTGGATGACAAGTGGTTCAGATCTCAGTTTTATCCTCTTATATGAAAGTGGACAGGTAATCCCAGCAGCACAGTGCCCCTGACACCATGCCAGGGCACTGATTTAATACAGACACAGTATTGACCAGGCCCAACCCGGCTTAGTTTGAGAAATCGGATGAAACCACACCCCATAGTGTTATGGCTGCAGCTCAAATATAAATCCAGTCAAACAGAGGCTCCAACCTAATTGCTCAGCCAATACAACATGTAAGGTCTCACATCATAGTAACTCTTCGAGGCTTATGCACAGCATCCCCTTAGAGCAAAAGGTTGACATGGTCCTCACTAGGACAGGCAGCCACATTCCTTGATGGATGGGATATTCCAAGATATCTTGTTTCCATTCAGTAGCTCCCGTCTCCTTCCACAATTGCTCCTGTGATTTTTGTTTTCATAGGATATAAATTGTTATGCAATGCAAACGAAACCACATCATCTTCATTTAAAAAAAAAATCCCATTTCATCGCAGAAGTGCATGCTAACAAAAAGGTGCCTATTCTGTAACTTCCTCTCATGCAGTCCCATCAAACTGGTTGAACTGCTGTGTGCTTTTAGGCTGAAATTCCTTTATTCAAATAGTTGCAGCTGGGTTAATCTGATTAGGACACATCCAAAAATCAATGCAGTGTCTGCATCCTAACCCTAGTATTGCCAACCCCAAATGTTAAAAAATCAGACTAACCAAAACTCATGAGATTGTCTAAGAATAATAGATTGGGTGTTCTTTTTATTTGTCTTCTGCTTTTTGAGCCTTTAGGGTGCACTGGATCACATTTTGAAGCTTTTTCTCCACAACCGCGAGGGCTAGACACTTACTTTTTCTTTAAGAATGAAGGCTGAAATCATCACATATCCACGTGACTCCAGGAGCTGGGGCTTTGAGGACAACAATAATTATCATGAGACTCATGACAAAAATCATGAGAGTTGGCAACACTGTAATTCCCTGTAGATATTTGTGCACATCACAAAACAATCAGAGAATCTGGCACGACTGATAGCCTCTTCTCTGAAGAGGCTCAGCACTGAAGATGGCAGATGTGGAGAACTTTGAGGTGTAGGAGCACAAATCCATGAATATCTCTTATTGAATGCATAGCTTCTTTTGAACTTTCACATAACTGCACTAGCCTGACATGCATTTTGCACACATGTGCACTGACTGTACTGAACGTGGGAGGTTTGCGTGGCGCCAGCCTGACTCGAGCCTTGCCAATTGAAGTCAACAAAGGGAGTCTTTTCATGGACTCCAGGGAGCTTTGGATCAGACCCATCATCCTTTAGGTTCAAGAAAATCAAAATCACATCCAATTTGTTCACTGAAGAGTTTACAGCTGAGAGACTGGGGAAAAGTAATCTGACAAGCAAGCTCTTTCTTTCCAGAAGCTCATGAGGCACAGACACCAGGGGGATCTGAAAGATCCCATGTACTCTGTTCTGTGTTTTCATTTATTTTATTCTAAGTGGCCCATGACTAGGGCTCCTAGGCACTACCGCAATACAGGTAATAATAAATAATGATAGCAATCTTTAGAAATGATCACATACCAACCTGAGTCTATTTTGCTGTGTTAGCAACTACCATTACATAGAACTTCTCACTAAAGCAATTTACAAGCACAGAGTCTCACAAACCCCTGTGAGGGGAGACTGGGGCAGAGGAATGTTATTTTTAGAGGTGCTTGAATGCTGTGGCGCTCAACACCTCTGAAAAATCAGGCCCTGAGCGATTTGTCCGAGACCACAGTAGAAGTCAGTGATGGAGCCGGCATTTGAACTCAGGGGTGGCGGGCTCCAAGGCTTTCACTAGGTCATGCCTCTCTCTCTCTTTCGCTCACAGCTCTGCCTTGCACATGGATTCCACACCTGGACTTTTTCCAGAAACTATGTTCAATCTTCAAAAGCAAACCATTAACTGATTTATTTTTATGCTTCTTTAGTGCACAGACCAAGTTCTAACTAGTCCTAAAAAAAACAACTTTGGGACAAATAGTCGTCCCCGCCATGCCTTATACTTACAGAAATTCTTTATACAAACCAAAATCCCTCCCATCCCCAGTGGTATGCATGAGACTTTTGACAAAGGATCAATACAACCAGCATGGGAATGATAGGCCAGCAGTACTGTCAAATCCCTAAAATACCAACACAGGGTCATGTTTTCTGCTTACACAGTTCTCTTAACATTAGCTGGAAAGTGCACTTATACCAAGCCACAAGGGTCACAGAGCTGCCCCATAAGGGCTATAGGGAATCATTCCACAAAGGGTCACAGAGCAGCAAACAACCACAAACGTGCCAATGGAAGTCTTCCTTTTACCCAAACACAGCAGAGATACACAGGGAAACACCATCTATGGAAATCTTTGGATTAAAGGTGCTGTGGGTCCAACTGTGAACAGGTTACACTGGTGAGCACTTATATACAGGAGTAGCCTCCATGACTCCAGCGGGCAACCTCTCATCAATGGCACTCTGTACATGCAAAGTGTTAGAATCGGGCACACCTGTGGCCCAGTTTGCACAGTCATTTGCACCTGTGGCCCGGTTTGCACATACAGCACATCCTTATTTCCCTGTGCCAGTTACCAACATCACAGGGAGAAGCAGAGAGGCAGGCATAGCCTGTTGCGGAGCTGATACTGCTTCTCCAACACGCAGGGGCAGGGAGTGGATGGAATGATGACTTCACCCCACAACATGTTGTCTAGGATAGCTGAACTGGGGGAAGTGCACTGCACCAGGTTGCAGGATGCTTTTCCCTTGAGCAAGGTGAGAGTCAATCTGCCTCCAGGTCTGCTCCTCAGGCAGCACAACAATGCGCTGCCCGTTGCTCTGGGTTTGTTGCATAGTCACAATTTAGTCCATAAATTTGGCCTTCAAAAAAGAATCCCACTTGCCTATTCACTGAAGGGCAAGTTCTGATACCCTTATTCACACTTCCGTGGGACTCGGAATCCGTCTCTCAATGCTTAACAAACCCACTACATCAGTGGTTTTCAACCTGTGGTCCGTGGACCCCTGCAGGTCTGCAGACTGTGTCTAAGATTTCCAAAGGGGTCAGCACCTCCATTTGAAATTTTGTAGGGATCCACAAATGAATAAAGGTTAAAAACCACTGGACTATGTAATGGGCTTTGCTGCCATCAGCTGATTATCTTCCTCAGCTTGACCCCAGCTAAAAGTTAGGAGCCGCGAGGATCCCCAGGAGGAGTGCAGTAAATGTTAGATTTGGGGTTGGGGGAGCGTCCATATTTCTACATCGCAAGATGAGCTCCTTTAGATTTTTCAATGGCTCCTAGTTAGGGTGTGGAGGCAGTGAAGGAGGAGCACCTATGCTGGCATCTGAGAAGCTTTTGAAAACTGGTCGCTGATTTTCTTGGGGCTTAAATTCTAACAGGGTATGCTCCTCAGGCTCAATTGGAGGGTCTGAAACATCTTGAGTTTACACAAAGCTGCAGAGGAGACAGTGAACAGGAAATGCAAGCGGTTTCAAGCTAAAAGCACTCCCTTGAACGGAGATACTGTATCACAAGAATGTATTATTTCCTACTTACAAAGGGGTTGAGGGATAACAACTACCTGTGTTGAGCAATATAAATATAAACCTTTACATATTTTAAGTTAATTTTCCAAATAGTCTCTATTGAGTGAAGTATCATGAGGCAGCCTTTGCAGCAGTACCGTTAAGATTGAAAAATCACCTCTAAATGGAAAGTGCTGCTCAAAGTGCTCTAAAATTCACATGCATACTTGGATTATCCTAAACATTGCTATGCTAGTTGAGGGCACAGGGCAGGCTTAGTGGTGTATAATTAGGGTCATTTAATCAGGTTTTTTTAGATGAAGCTCTGCCTTCCCATCTCTCCCCTGCTGCCCCAATGACCTAATTTTAAAATTTGTTGGTGCTTATAACTTTCCTTGGTCCTTGTCCACAGATAGCAGGAAAAAATATAGGCAGGGTCCACATGAAAAACTGACCTCAGTGGAACTACCCTGATTTTATCTAATGAATGTCATCAAGACCCAGCTACACAATGTGATATTTCAGAGTTATTTGGTTCTCATTCTGTAAAGTGGTGTGCACGGCTGATGCAAACCAGAAATCTCTTAAGTAACCAGAATAGAAAAAGAGCATGTCAGTTTCAACTCCCTTCTTCAAAGTGATCTAAAATTCACATGCACATATTGGTTTCACATTTGGTATGTCAGCTGAGTGCCTGGAACAATTTGTGGTGTAAATCTGAGATCATTTCATCAGGGAGTTTCCGCAGTACAGCCTCCCCCCAAAACTAACCTACTTTAACTTTTCCAGAGTGTTTCAAAATGTATATGCCGATTGCCTTAAAAATAGCTAGATCATGCTGGGCACTATGGTAAACTTTATTGTGCAAACTGGGAGATATTTCCTCAAGTGGTTCTCATGATTAAGCCCCAAAGGCATAAGAAGATGCCCTTCTACTAGAAGGATAAAATACATATGAGCTGATCTCTCTACATTTCCAGTAGATGGCAGTGGTGCACATGCACAAAATCCAGTGCAACATATATTCCTGCCACCGCTCCTCTCCCTCTACAACTCTCCAGAGTTTTTCCATGTGCTAAAAGCATTAACTCACATTAACAATTTCAGTCCTGCAACAATACCAGCATCTACCTAGTGAGCTAACATAGTTCCGCTTGCTTGGTCAGTAAAGGAAACTGCCTTTAAAATGAGTCCATCCGAGGGCAGTGATGCACCAGGCAGGCTGCAGCCCTGTTTGCTAACCCAAAGTCTATTCACTGAAGTCAATTGAAAGACTTCCCTGCCCCCACTGACTTCAATGAGCTTTGGCTCAAACCTTGTGTTCACAGACTGTCCCCTAAATCTAAAGCGACAGTAGATGGACTCCTGGGCACCAACCTGCTTCATCATTGCTTGGTAAATTGGGGTAAGTTGGTTTTACTTGCCTAAGAGTAGGATGCAGCTTGCAGTGGTGCTGCTTGTGTTATACTTGTTTGGAGGCCAAACACAGGACTTCACTCTCCGAAGCTGTCAATTTACTGCCTTTCCACCAGCATTTAAATATACACACTTACAAAAGACCCAGTTGTATTCTGACTGAAGCCAATGGGAGAGATGAGGGCAGAAATGGGTCCCAAAGGAATAGCAGCTTACACCATTCCTAATGGGCTCCCCAATGGTTGTTCAGCTTTTCCTCCTGGAAGGTAAATACAGCTTGTATATGTTCTCACCATTCAGGCTGAGGACTGTGACTCACTAGGAGAGTCTGAACTTTGTCGTCTTTGCTCACTGTCAGAATTAACCTTGCTCAAAAGGGACCGAGTGCCAAACTCAATCCCCCTTAATGATACACAGGTCTCCAGACAGCCACACATATGGAGATCACATTCAAAGGTTTTTAGTCTGCCTGTCAATAAAAAGTAATTCCATGAATACCCAGCAATGATGGGATGACCTCACATAGATAGGGAATTTGGGTTTCATTCACAGCACAACCCAGAAGTTTAATTCAGCTGAAACTATCACAAGATTAGGCTTTCCCGGAAGGCTCCCAAATACTTCTTGCATCCACTTAGCTGAAACTGGAACAAACAAACAAAAATGTTGAAGAGAAACGATTATCTGAATGAATGGAGCTACTGCCCAGTCTCGGGATAGTGGATTAGTTGTCCACACAGATCCTTCATCTTGAAGATAGATGGAAGCACTACTCCCTGTTCACCAGCAGCGGTGAATGGCACACACAGAATGGGTTGAAGGCATATACATTTCATACTGATCTATGTTCTCAGTTCCTTCAGTGTGGCAGTGCCGCAGCCATCCCAATGGCAGAGCCACCTCTGAGAGCAACACAGTTTATACACTACCAGTGCATTCCACCTTCCACACACACAGAAAATCACGTGCTTTGTCACCTTTTATAATGAAAAAATATGCTCTAAATATTTCCTGGATAAAAGATTTTAAAAAAATCTTAAGGCACAGGAGGAAACAGGGTGGTAGAT